>NW_018127954.1:523805-549953 GCF_001952655.1 Monopterus albus
AATGATTCCTCAGAAGGTGATGTAGTGTGGTACAGCATTCTACAGTGCTCTAAAGCGCTCTGACTTTAATGCATGGGACCAGAGTCTGTACTATGTCACAGAACAGCAATTTAGGTTCACAATTGTTAGGTATTTTTAGTCAGATAGATATTGGATAGATACTTTATACAGTCTTATGCAAAAGTTTAGGCACCCCTTGATAAATAACAGATTTTGGTGATTTTTTATTTGAACAGATGTTAACACAGTTTCTCTTGGAAATGGAAAAAATGCACAATATTTTCAGCAAACAGTGATGCATAGTTACTTCTTATGCCATAAATTGAACAAAAATAAAAAATAAAAACATTATTATGGCATGGTGCAAAAGTTTGGGCACCCTAAGAGTTCCAGAGTCTCAAAGTCTCTCACAAGGTATCAGACCTTAATCAGCTCGTTAGATCTGATGCACAGCAACAGCTGTCATTGGTAAATGCCAATTTCAAAGCTGTACAAATACTTTGACTCTTCAAACCTTGTGCACACACTTGTGGACACCCAGCAACCATGGGTTCCTCTAAGCAGCTGTGTAAGACCCTGAAAATGAAAGTTATTGATGCCCACAATGCAGGAGAAGGCTACAAGAAGATAGCAAAGCGTTGTCAGCTTGCAGTTTCCACAGTAAGAAATGTAATTAAGAGATGGCAGATCAGGGGAACTGTGGAGGTCAAGATGAGATCTGGAAGACCAAGAAAACTCTCGGACAGAACTGCTCGTATGCTGGTCAGAAAGACAAATCAAAACCCCCATTTGACTGCAAAAAACCTGCAGGAAGATTTAGCAGACTCAGGAGTGGTGGTGCACCGTTCCACTGTGCAGCGATGCTTGCACAGACAAGGCCTTCATGGAAGAGTCAGCAGAAGAAAACCTTATCTGCGTCCCCATCATAAAATCCAACGTCTGAAGTATGCAACAGGACATCTACAGAAGCCCGATGCGTTTTGGAAACAAGTGCTGTGGACTGATGAAGTTAAAATAGAACTCTTTGGACACAATCAGCAAAGGCATGTTTGGAGAAAAAAAGGAGCAGCATTTCATGAAAAGAACACCTTGCCAACTATTAAGCATGGGGGTGGATCTATCATGCTCTGGGGTTGTGTTGCAGCCAGTGGCACAGGAAACATTGCACGGGTGGAGGGAAGAATGGATTCCACTAAATACCAGCAAATTCTGGAAGCAAACATCACACCATCTGTAAAAAAGCTGAAGCTGAAAAGAGGATGGCTTCTACAACAGGACAATGATCCTAAACATACCTCGAAATCCACTATGGAATACCTCAAGAGACGCAGGCTGAAGGTTTTGGAATGGCCATCACAGTCCCCTGATTTAAACATCATTGAAAATTTGTGGGTAGATCTTAAAAGAGCTGTGCATGCAAGACGACCAAAGAATATTACAGAACTAGAAGCCTTTTGCAAGGAAGAATGGGAGAAGATCCCAAGTACAAGAATTGAAAGACTTTTAGCTGGCTATGAAAAGCGTTTGCAAGCTGTGATATCTGCCAGAGGAGGTGTTACTAAGTACTGATTGTGTAGGGTGCCCAAACTTTTGCACCATGCCATAATAATGTTTTTATTTTTTATTTTTGTTCAATTTATGGCATAAGAAGTAACTATGCATCTTGCACCCCTGTTGTAGCACTGTAAATAAACCCACCTATTGCACCGAAGCCAGCCGCCTGGGTCTGTTCATTTCTGCTCGCTCACAATTGTGTCGAGCGATCCTAACAGCCACCCATCATAACTCCAAATTGTCTGTAATTATTTCAGAAAGGTAAAACCTGAGAGCATAGTTCATGAATGCACACAACTCCTGCTGCCAGTGTTGCATTGAAAGTGAAGATCACTATTAACTGCAAAGGCATTAAATGATTTGAATTTCTCCTCCATAGATAGGTACGTAAACAAAAGAGATGTGTAACACTCTAAACAAAGCGGGTAATTGAGAAACCCCATATTTTAACTGGCATAATGCAGACATAGTAACTTCTCCAGCCTTACAACAATTCTTGCTAACGTTACAGAAACAAAGCATTAACAGACATGCAGCGTGTGTTTTTTAAAACTTGCCGTTAAGTCCCATTAAGTAGTGGAAACTTCACTTCCTTTCAAGTAGCTCCAAGGTTGGTAAATCCAACTGGTGGTCGCTGGGTCTGTGAAGACACATAGGTACACGTGGATGAAATTCTGCTATTAGTTTCACATTATTCAGCTGGTTGACATCTGGAGGTAATAATGTGCCAACAAAAGGTAATAAAAACAAGAAAAAAGTAAGCTTTGCAATGTTTCATGAGGAAGGAAATCTGCCAAAGTTTGTTGAACTTCAACGATACTGAGTTTTGGTGAGAAACTCAAGTGTAACATGACGGGTCACAGACAAAACTCAAAGTGGACAGTAAAGTTCTTAACTGAACCTGAACATAGTTTTTATGTACAGTGGAACCTCGGTTTTCATGATTAATCCATTCAAAAAAGTACGACAAAAACCGAATCGTACGAAAACTGAAGCAGTATTTCCCATAAGAAATAATGTAAATCCAATTAATCCGTTCCAGACACACAAAAATATTAAGAAATACATTTTATAGAGAATAACTATATTTTTACATACAGAACACGAGTAATAAATATAAATGAGTAATGAAATGTATAAATAAAAATTTAGCATCACTTTTACCTTTATTGAAGATTCTTGTACCCGGGCATAATAAAGTTGTCCGCCTCCCGAACTGAGACTGGAAGCTGGTTCCACAGGAGAGGAGCTTGATAGCTAAAGGCTCTGCCTCCCATTCTACTTTTGTGGACTCTAGGAACCACAAGTAGACCTCTACTCTGAGAGCAAAGTGCACAATAAGTGAACAATAACTGTACGAAAACTGAGCGGATGTACGAAAACTGGGACAAACTTTCTACGAATTGTACAAAAAGTAGGGCATATGAAAACCGAGGTTCCACTGTATTTCATTTTGGGTCACAACCATAATCATTCTTTAATCTTAATTATATTGTAGTTGTCATGCACAGATATGATTTTGTTCTTTAACATGATATGCTGGTGCAATATTAGACCCTTTTCTGGCAGTTGCACTGTGACATTCTTGGATGAATATGACTGCAATTCAGTTTTTCCTATAAATGTCCTTGTATGTTATTAGTTACACACATACTTTAAAAAGCTCCACTTTCAGCTGACACATATACTTTAAAAAGCTCCACTTTCAGCTGGAAATTATCTTTAAATAACTTTTACAATCCACTCTTTAAACTGCCAGTTTTTAATATGAGCCCACTCTGTGACCTGGTTGTTAATAGTGGATATAGCCAACTGTCGAGGTGAGCAACTAACACTGGTAATGGTGAGTAACACACCAGCAGCCTCCTGAATTCTGCCGGTGGCCATGGTAACCATAAAGAATCTTTGTGAGGAATCTAAAAAAAGGTTGCAGAACATTGCAGCTGGCTGCGGAGTAGGGACAGAAGAAGGAGAGGAAGGGAGGCTGACTCATATTAAGACCGAGTTATAGGTGGAGGAAACACCATATTGCACTGGCAAGTAAACAGCACAGAGACAGAGAACAGCCTCACAATTTATCTCATTACATTGTTGACAATATGAAGGCTTGTAGGAAGAACACTGCTTTGGTACTTTTGATTTAGGGGTAAAGTACCAGTCAGCTTTTAAAGGGAAAAGAAAAGCTAGTTTATGTGACTATGAAATTATGTAAAGGATGAAGAATTGAGAGGTATGCAAAAATGGACAACAATGATAAAATCCTTGTTACATTAAACTTGTTTCGCCTCAGTTCATCAGCACCCTAATATTAAATTCTTCACAAAATCAGAAATATAATAGGGAAATAGAGCACATGCACTACAGAGTAAATAGAAAACTAAGAAATCAGGCTAAAAGGGAGTACTATACATTAGTTTCCTGTTTACTGTACACAGGTACCTTGATCTACTCTGAAAAGACAAGTAATAAAATTCTAGCACCAAATATTCTGATAAGCAGTACAAAGACAAATACAAGGTATTAGAAAACAAATCAAAGTCATCATTAAGGCTTTCTCATGCTCCAAATGTATATCATAAAAGCTTCTGTATTTCTGTAAGACAAACACAGACAGACTAAAGTTCTCCCAGGAGTGATTATGCAGACTGCTGAATTGTCACACAGGGAGATATCAAACACAGCTCTTTTGTTGCAGAATTTAAAGAAAGATGAAGAATGTAGAGGTTACTGTTGCTGCTGCTGCTGTTAGGTATTTGAGGTTCATGTATTCAGGATCATTTACAGGTATAGAGTTGGACTATTACTAATGAATTTATTTAACTGCATCTGCAAAGCTGATCCCTTCAATAAAGGGCTACATCCATGTACTTAGGCACATGCTTTATGCTTTAAGCTAACTGCTAGTGTACGCATGCTAGCAAGCTCACACTGACAATGTTAAAATGCTGTTTGATAGTGCTTGCTATGCTGATGTTTCCTAATTATCACAAAGTACCATTGTAGTAGTTTTATGTAGTTCTTTGTCATAAACAGAACTACAGTCCAATAAAGTCAACGCTGACATCCTGTGGAAGCTAGTTAGAAAGTCAGGGGATTATGAAAGGTAGCACAGTTCTTCCTCTGGGGACCATAAATATATAAAATATGGGTTAGTTGGTAAATGCACCAATATTGGTATCCATAGTGTCATTTTGCTGGTGTAAAGGAAGCATTTTTAATTTTCTCCATAAAAGAAAAAGTCCATAATTAAGTATCTAAATGTAAGTCTTTAGGAGGGATAATTTTGAATAAAAGAAACTAGTAATCAAGTCTGTTCTCATCACAGTCAAATAAACAAAAATGAGCACTGGTCATTTGTTCAAACACTTCAACGTCTTTATGTTTTCATGGGAAGCAACCTGTGGATCATCAGGCCACCAATTAACTAATATTGTTTTCTTCATTATGGAAGCAAATAATGGTCATCAAAACATTTATGGGCAAGTTGGTACAGCTATAACTCTGACAGAGAAACACTATTGAATTTTAATACTGAGCTTAAAAGCCACTGGAAGCATAGCTCTGACATATTTAATTATGTGATCTGATTTCTTTTCTTAATCAACAGTCAATTTCAGAAATACCAGTTCCAGCATCTTCAGGATCATGAATGCTGCGCTGAGAAGCATGAGAGTTCACACTACCAGGCATTTCTCTGACAACAGTCTGGCAGCGGGAGAGAGCTGGCAGTTGACTTAAACACGATGTTATGTTGATGAGAGCCAGGTGAGTGTAATTACAGCTTGCTGGAGCAGGTGAAGCTAGAGCTGAGAACAACAAAACAAGACATGAGTGGAAGTGAGCCAAAATAAAAGCTAGAAACATGAAGCACTGTGAATCATGACATGTTGTTAGTATTCACAATCAGAAAAGTCAGATTTTTTTTTAGCTATGGTTCAAATTTCTCAAATGTAGTAAGCACCATTTAGATATAATAATTACATTCAACTCAATAAAATAAAATCCTGAATTGATTATTTAAACTGGGTTGTTTAGAGCTAAAATTAAGATCTGAGCATGCTGGTTTGCACAGATAGGGAACTGAGCCGAATTGACAGCTTGAAAATGACTTCAGTTCACATAAATACTGTGTATATATAAAAAAAGTCACTTTCAGCTTGTCCAGTTTTAGGGGTCGCCACAGCGAATCGCCACACTGATGACTTGCATGTTGACATTTGGCACGTGTTTCACGCTGGATGCCCTTTCTTGCACAACCCTGTCTCGAACCCGGGCTGTAGTGGTATTATGTGCATTAACCACTAGCCTACCAGGGACAGCTAAATACTGTATACATCAATTAAGAAAAAACTTTCATGAACCATTAGTGTGGTGGATTATTTCTTTCCTTTGTCTTAAAGCATGGTCTATGAATTATTAGTTTCCTGAAAAACACTGCTGAGAATTTTCAGTTCAGTTAACAAAATGAAATTCTAGCAGAAATACCTCACTACCTGTGTAAACTCAGGGTAAGTGACTACCTCTAACAGTTGTGAACATGCCAAAGTATTTAACGCCAGCTGTTCTGGTAAAGTGCTCAGGGACTACCACACTGTAAGAGCTCTTGAATGTGACTGTATAGGAGAGGGCTGCAGCCTGTGCACTGCACTGTGAAAAATGAGTAGTTTGTCAAGGCCTTTTATTGTGTTTGTCTTATAAATATTTCACTGCACTGGGATATCATTTTACAGGTTCTGAGAAATTAGAGCTAAAATAAGAGGGAAAAGAAATTTCTTGCTACAGTTTAAACATTTTTCATACAGTAAGACTTTGCTACTGCCCTGTAGCAAAAGAATGAGCACAGTTCCGACGAGTCAACAATTTCCGTGCCAAATGCTCCCATAACTAATTATCTAGCCTGTACTGTGCCCAGAAACAAATCATCCCCATCCTAAATGATCTGTGAGTATATCACTCCTTAAGTAAAGCTCCTAAATCTGGATGCAGCACAGGCCCACTATCTGAGCCTGAAAGTGTTTGCAGTGTGCTGCTGAAAAACAGCAATAATAAGGCAACATTCCCCTCCTAAATAGAAGCACCCAAGTGGTCAGTGAAACACCATTGGTGCCAAATGTTCATTTACAACTGAAGAAATATTGATCCAAACTCTTTGCACACTTGCAATTGTACCAAACAGTGATGTGCTCCTCAGAAAGACACCAAGTGAATGGATAATAGGGTGTAGCCTTTTGTCTAAATGTGAGCTCACTCTTGACTTGCAACTGACTTTGTACAACAAGATGGCTTCGTTATTTAGTGTATTTACTGATAACCTTTCTGTGATATTACTAATTAAGCTGTGTGAAGTGATGACAGAGAGGGGAGGAAAAGAAAGGTGATGAGAAGTGAACAGGATGCAGCCATGCACCAGAATGGCCCAGTAAAGATACTATAAAACAAAGAGGCTCTGTTTTTGGAACAAAGTGTTTCCAATCCTTCTCCCTTCCACATAATGAATAGCTCCTCTATGATGCAGAAGGACAAAACTTCAATGCAAGTCTAAACAAAATAAGAATAACCTGGGCTGACAGTGACTCAGCAAAAGCTGTGACCAAGGGACATGAATGAACAATAACAAGTCCTGACCAGTGCCTACTACCTACACATATTCACATGCAACACGCACACACGCTACATTTCTTAAATCTAGCCTAGGGCTCTATCCCATTTTTAATGCACTTAAAAGGTCAGGCTATCAAAAACTCACTTGATGGAATAATGAGACAATGTATGAATACATGAACCACCTTGCTGTCCAGCCTGCTTACAGACTTTCTCAATTATGTTTCTTCATTGCCAGGCACAGAGAGGGAATATCTGCTGACATTTAGTGGGATTACAACAGTCTGATTGCATTTACCGAGATGAATAATAATATTAGAGATTATGGTGCTCAAATTGCATAGTGTAGTTTTGAATCTGTCGTGATGCAATATCCTATAGAAAAAAATGATAGACATATTTTCAATTATATGATAAGCTCTGATCCAAAGCTGATTTGATACAGTTCTGACCTTCTTATGCCATATTCACATTACAGCAAAAGCACAGCACCTTTTCATTACTGTTTAAATGATGGGCTGTGATAGCTTTTGCACATGTCCATTGTGCAACATTCATTCAAATATACTGAACTTGGATGTTGACCACTTCTTCAACTGAAAGATGGATAAAAAAAAAGAAAACTAGTTGCGGAGATCCAGAGTGGTAAGAACTGTGGCAAGACTCCAGCTTTTTTCCAGTGTAATGAGAATATGCCATTAGACAATCCATTCTGTAGTAGTCAGATAAATGAACAGATAAAATCTATTGCCACAACAACATACTGTAGTGAACAGAGGCAGTGATAAATTGGGTAACTTTTGGGCCATGCAGTCTCCAAAGGGAGATAAACTTTTCACAGAAATACTGCTGACTAGGAAGGCGGTGTACTTTGCAAAAAGTATTAGCTATCATTACTCATCTTGGGTTGATGGTTCCAGTCTGTAGGTTTCACGTCACTGCCCAGATCAACCTGCTTAAATTAGTAGTGAAGACTGGGTCACTGCTGCGCATTTTTCTGTGTATTTTGCATTTCTTCTAGTTTGGAAACTTTACACGATAAAAATAGAACCAAGTGTTGTGAGGCACAGGACTCAAGTAGAAAACTGGACTCAACAAGCAGGACTCAAACTTGGGACAGGCAACAGGCAGATTTTATTGAGCTATTGAGGGTGATGAGAGATAGGCCCGGTGTGCTCACATCTAGGGGTGCTGCTGAGCCGGTGCTGGCTGGGTGGACTGGGCAGAGCAGCAGCGGGACAGGAGAGGTGGGGCCCTGGGAAGTGGCAGCCGCGGTGCGGTGGTGGAGTAGGCAGTGGCCAGCTGGCAGAGACAGTACACCGGGAGGCTGCAGTGGTGACAGTGGGGGCAGAGCAGGCCATGGCTGGCTCGTGGTACTGGGGCAGAGCAGGCAGTGGCTGCATAGCTGAGACCATGCACTGAGATGCTGCCGAGGCGATGCTGGGGTAGAGTAGGCAGTGGCTGGGTAGCTGAGGGACACATGTCATGAAGATTGACAGAGACGGTGGATCGCTGACAGACAGACTCCGGCGTTGTGGAGACAGCAAGAGCCAGTGGAGAGAAGACAGGGACTCACCGACGTATGGGAGGAGGTGGAGTTGGTGGTTAGCAGACAGACACACTCTGGTGTCATGAGGACAGATAGAGCCAGTGGAGAGAAAGACAGGGAACAAAACACATGTAGTTACTTACTACTCAAGAATACAGAATGGTTGGGAGTCACAATCGTGCCGCTAGAACACCCAGGGGCATCAAGGCAATTGGCCGATGACGATTCACAGGTTTCATGAAACAGACTGGTGGTAGGGAGATGCAAGCACCCGGGTTAAGTAGTGTGGCTATAATAAGGTAACTGGAATCAGCTGTGCGGCTCGGTCTCGTTTGTGTCCCATCGCTTGCTCCCTGTGGCAAGCGATGGGCCAGCTGGCAGAGAGCAAGCACAGGTGGTAGACCTAACAGTACCCCCCGTCCGACGGGAGCCTCCCAGCGACCCACCAGGCTTGTCCGGGTGCACAAGGTGGAAAGCACGCACCCATTCCGGGTCCAGGATGAAGGACCAAGGAACCCACAACCGCTTCTAGTGGCCATAGCCCTCCCAGTCCACCAGGTACTGCAGCCCATGGCCACCATAGTAAACTGAGAAAGCAGGCTCACCATCAACCACCAGGGAGGGAGGCAGGGGTCTGGCCGGAGGGCACAAAGAAGTGGAGGAGAGGGCCTTGAGTTGGGAGACATGAAAGGTGGGATGTACCTAGAGGGAATGCGGCAGTTGAAGCCTGACAGCTGTGGGATGCAGCACCTTGTCAATGGCGAAAGGCCCCAGGAACCACGGTGCCAGTTTCCTTACCATGCCCTTTAGAGGGATGTGCTTGGTGGACAGCCAAACCATCTGTCTGGGGCAGTACATCAGTGCAGGTCAGTGGTGAAGGTCAGCCAGGTGCCGGTTCTGCAGGCAGTTCATCCTGGGGCTGCTCTGATCTTTTTCCATATCCACTGCTGGCGACAAATGTGTGCCTGTATGGATGGCACCACCACTTCTGTCACCTTCTCTGGGACCAGTGGCGGTTGGTAGCCCAGGGAGGCCTCAAAAGGGGAATTGCCCAAAGCTGAGCTGACCAGTGAGTTGGGGGTGTATTCAATCTAGGGTAGGTGGGAACTCTGGGCCTCATGGTCAGAGGCCGAGATGCACCACAATGCAGCTTCTAACTCCTGGTTCAAGCGTTCTACCTGGCCATTGGTCTGGGGGTGGCATCTGGAAGACAAACTGACCTTGGCTGCCAGAGCTGTGCAGAACGCCTTCCAGACTTGGGATATGAGTTGCGGGCCCCTATCAGACACAATGTCATATGGGATGCCATGAAGTTGAAAGACTTGCTGAGTGATGAGGTTGGTTGTCTCTCAGGTCGATGGAAGTTTAGGTAGGGACATGAAGTGAGCTGCCTTTGGGAATCTGTCAGTGATCGTGAGAATGAAACTGAGGGTGATGTAGGACCATGGTCGTCCAGGGACAGGCAGAGGATGTAGGAGTCCAGCAGATGGTTGTTGTGTGGGCTTAGCTTGGGCACAGGTCAGCAGGCTTTGACAAAGTCCTGGGTGTCCCTTACCAGGGATGGCCACCAGAAGTGGTGTCTGAGGGCTGCAATGGTGTGGTGAGTTCCCGGGTGAGAGATAAATTGGGAGGAATGGGCACAATGTAGCGTACGAGCCCAGAGGGCATCAGGCATGAACAGGTGGTGTGGTGGTACTTCCCCTGTGTCCGGTTGGTCACACTGAGCTTCCCTGATGTTATCCAGGATCTCCCATGTTACTGCAGCCACCATACAGGACAGAGGGGGGAAGGTCTTGTGCTACTGGTTCTCCTGGGTTAACCCAGACTGGCAGGAAATTGCATCTGGGCGATAGATTAGGTGAACCAGAACTGGTTAAAGAATAATGCCCATCGAGCCTGCCGGGGGTTCAAGTACTTAGCCAACTGCAGGTAGGTCAAGTTCTTATGATCTGTCCATACCACAAAGGGTTGCTCAGCCCCCTCCAGAAGCTTCTGCCTCCTTGGTCCAGATGAACTTGATCGTGGTGGAGGTTAGCTTGGTCAGGAGGGTGGTGACTGAGCTGTAATTGTGAATATAGAAGTTAGTGAACCCCAGGAATCTCTGGAGCTCCTTCTGGGAGCTGGGCGTGAGCCACTCTGCCACTGCTCTGATCTTTTCAGGGTTGGCACGAAACCTGTTAGGTCCGGTGGATCGGTGTGACTCGGGCCAGGGGATGACCATCCCAGGCATTTGCCACCAGTGGGTGCCCCAGAGGTTTAGTGGGTAATCTCATCGATGGTGGACTTAACACCAAGCTTTTTTTCATTAAGAACTGTTTGGGGTTTTTTCAATATATACAGTTTTTGTTTGGCAGTGTTCCACATGCACAATCAAGTAGAGGGTCTGAAGGTGGTTGGGCACCTGCCCCTTTGCTCCTTAGTGTCCAAAGTGCCTTTTAGTCAAGGCCTATTATATTTAATTAAATTTATTACTGTCAGTCAGTTTACATCATTTGATGACCTTTCTCTCAGCAGGAGTAGAGTTCTCTTATTATTTTTCTGAGAAAATAATAAGGGATTTAAGCTGCCAGAAAGTGTGGTTTGCAGCCATATTTTGTGTGTGTTGTTCAGTGTATTTTACAAGATGAAGTGGGCAAACATGTCTGTGTTTATTAAACAGTGCAAGCAACCATTAGCAGCTAGCTAACAGAGCTGTGTGGCAAGGGAAAGCGTTCTGGGTCTTTGTCATCAGGACAGCGGCCATAAGACTTATCACCAGACATGTACTGGACAAAAACTGGTTTCATGTAAGCTCATCACGAAGAGGCTTTTATGAAGCCTAGGAATTTACAGATTTTAGCGATTTCCCCACTCTCTACCGATGGCAAATGAAAATGAAACATAAAAGTTCATATTTGCATTGGGAGCCTGAACACTCCTAATCCACATCAGCAGAAAGTTTGCAACAGAAGAAAACTGGGAATTTGTGTGATTTAAACAGGGTTCTGGGGAGATGTGCATCTTATAGATTGGTTTCATGGAATGACACATAAATCAGATAGGTTAGAATAGCACATGTATCAGTTGTTTACATTGCAAAGTTATCCGATTATAGACAACAATGATAAACACTTTATTTCAGTGTATTAGTTCTTTATGCAATATCGGTTGCTATAATTCAGCAGGCTATGCTGTAAACTATGTTGGTGTATGGTGTTTTAAAAGCTTGTTTTATGTGCCTCTGAAAAGGTTACTCGGTTCCTTTTCACTGGGCCCTGTTCCCCTACATCATCACTGGAGTGTTTATTGAGTTATATGTAGCCTAGTTTTATGTTAATCTGTCCATCGGGTTAGACAGATGACACTGACAGGTTAGTCGGATGTATTATTTCCTTTGGGTTTTTTCCGTGGGGGTGCTTGTGATGCTTTTATTGTTGTGCCTGTGTTAATCAGCTGCTCAGTCAGGGACAGTGGAGACACTCTTGTGTCATTAGGTCCTCATAGCCATGAGGGTCGGGGTATTAGAAACTGGTCAGAGCACAGGTAAACCGGCTTGACCCTGATTACTATCATTTTTCATTTGTTATACTTAGGGGTGTTTGTGCATCTATCAGGATAAGTGGAAGTCTGTAACATCTGCAGTATTTTATATTGCTGTTTGTGAATTATTTGTTATGACTTTAATGCCTTGTCTTTGTGTAACTCACCCTGTACTCCACTGACCAGGTGGTAGGCTCCAATGGGGGGAGCTAAGAAGGTAAAATTCTGGTCAGAGGGGATAGCGAGAGGAGGTGGCAGCTTGTTGTAAGGTTGTATATTTGTTTATTCAGTTGAATTTCTTTTTTAGTTTCCAGGGGATTTTTTTCCTTTGTTAAATTCCCATTTTTTTGTTAATAAATGCCACCTTCTTGCACTTAATCCTGGATACTGATGTGCTTCTTCGCCATCTCTGTAAATGAGCTCTGGTGCAAACCACCCCTAGTTCAGATTGTGGTGTGACAGTTCCCCTTTTTAACTTTGAGCATCTGCCCCTCTAAAGGTCTCTGCACAGACCCGGTGATCCAATACATATCAAAGAAAGAAAGAAAGTCTTGCATTATACACCAGGCCTTTCAGAGTTCTGGCCTTTGCTTCACCATGTTGGGGATGTGATTTTAGAAAGGATAAATTAACTGTGCATCTTTGATTAGAGCAGGTTGAGTGGGAATGAATCCATGGCCTGAGGGAGGGATGATGCAGAAAGAATTACAACACCCAATATAACCCTGGCTGGCTAGGCTCATACAACACATCAGGCAGAGGGCACATGTGCACACCCACTCTTTCTTTCCCTCTCTCCATCTGTCCACACTGCCAGTCGCAAACTTCTCTGCTTCTGTCTCCCTGCTTTTTCTTCACACACATCAATGCACGCGGTCTCTCCCTCTCTCGTGTCTCCCTTTGCTCAGGCACATCTGCAACCACCGCAGAAGCTCTTTCAGAAATAGGCTGCTTGCTATTGTTTTCTCTCTCCTCTTTTATTTATTATTTCCTTAATGAAGAGATGGTCAAGCTCATATGAGAAAAGCCACTGACCCAGTTTCTTGGCAATGTGCTCACTGCTTGCAGCATTGCAGCTAAAGGGAACAAAATGGGGAAAATGCTTTTTGATGACCATGGTTTAATGATGAGGTGCAGCTGTATGAGTTGATCTAAAGTGGATAAAAAAAAGCTTTATTTACTGCAGAAAAGCTAATACTCACTAAGTGGCCTGCGCACTGGGGACCTAATGAGCAGTGATGTGTGTAGGTTGGACTATGTGTTTGTCTTTGTGTAGTGGGGATATGGAGATGCAGGCATATGTGGGATCAGCATCTACTACTGAGAGACCTGCATTCATTTCATGTGGGAACAATCATCTGAATGACACTGGTCAAAACTGTTGCTCCTGATCTGCTTTATTTATTTATTTTTTTCAGGTGAAACAATAACACACAGTATTGAACAAGTATTACAAAACAAGTGCTGTTGTAAAGAGCTGAAATAAAATTGTAAGTTCTCAGGTCAACTCTGTTTCAGGTTGGCAAATCTGATATATAGACCACAATCTTTACTGGAAAGCATTTGTTTATAAATGGTCATCACTAGATTGAGTCCTGTTGAATTGCCCAGATGTCTCAGGTCTGTATGCCAGTGTCTAATACACTAGAGCAGTTGTTCCCAAAATGCTGTGTCAGCAAGTCCTGTGGGCTGTGGGATTTTGTAATAACTATACATTAGTACTGCAGTATACAATGATACAAAAAGTTATGAATTTTAATTGACTATATCAATACTTTGCACGCACTCATTTCCTAATTCAGACACAAATCCTACGGCCTAAAAGAACCACCTCAAGAAAAGAAAAAAGAACTGTCAGTAGACAGTATCATGAAAGCTGCCTGTCTTATGGCTTCATCTTGACTACAGATGTCAACAGCTCTCAGCCTGAGTGCGTCGTCTGTTGGGAGAAGTTAGCTAATGCTAATGTGGTGCCAAGCAAGCTGAAGAGGCACTTGGAAACCAAACATGCGTTCTACACTGAGAGAGACGTGGTCTAAGAGCATGAGATCTGCACCAGAGGCAGCAAGACTGTGGGATTGTGCGAAATTGTCTGATAAGGTGATGGAGGAACGTTACATCTACTAGCTAGTGGTGCTTACTGCAAAGTACATGTAACCTCACAAGGTAGCGAAGACACTTGCAAAAAAAAAAAAAAAAAAAAAAAAACAGTTGCCACGCTACTGTGGGGAATGTGTTCTTTCCAATACCACCAAGCACTGGTGGAAGAAATACTCAGATCCCCTACTTAATTAAAAGTAGCAGTAGCACAGTGTAAAAGTACTTTTGTTATGAGTGAACGTCCTGCATTCCACATTACTTCAGTAAAAATACAAAGTTTTAGCATAAAACCTACTTAAAGAACTAAAAGTACACATGCAAAATGGCACATTTAAAATTAAATGTATATCCTATTACTGGATCATAAAGACTGATGCATTATTAGGCTAGTGGTTAAGGTGCAGTGCTCTCGCCGCTGCAGCCCGGGTTCGAATCAGGGTTGCGTCAGAAGGGGCATCCGGCATAAAACACATGCCAAATGTCAACTTGCGAGTCGTCAGTGTGACGATTCGCTGTGGTGACCCCTAAACGGGAAAAGCCAAAAGTGACTTTCTAAAGATTGATGCATTATTGTATACATCACATTTAATATTGCAAAGGAGAAGCTGCATAATTACATACTGCGGGATAGCTTTTAAAATTTTCCACCAGAGATCACTAAAGTCTTGTGATTATATTGAAATTTTTGTATTAATCTGGTTTTATAAAGTAACTAATAACAAAAGTTCTAAAAAATAAATGTAGAGTAAAAAGTGCAATATTTGCTTCTAAAATGATGAAGTCACTCAAAATGAAAATACTCAAGTACAGCTAACTCAAAATCATATTGAAGTACAGTACTTGAGTAAATGTACTTGCCACCACTGCCACCAAGGGCTGTGCCTGTCGCTGCTTGCACTTGCATGTGTCACTATTGTAAGTAGGAAACTATATTTATAATAGCCAGTTATTTAATGCTGATTCAAATTTAAGTTAGATTTAAAAATTTTTCTTTTCACTTCAGTGTCAACCAGTTTTCATTCTCAGTGCATCTCTTTTCTTTACAGTTTTAAAGTTTTATTCCATCTCAGTGCATACTCTTCTCTGTTGTATTTACTGTTTATATGCAAATTAGTTTTATTCCCAGTGCATCTCTTCTTAGTTTGGTCTGTGAGGAGGGATTACATCTTGATGCTTCCCTCGTGTGCAAGATCTTCCCCTCCTCTCTCACTCACTCATTTTATTTGCCATAAGTAAATCAAAATAAACATTTATAAAGTGACAAGGCTGATAACGTGGTGTAGAGGCTGTTTTCCATGGACATGACTACAGGTGTGCCTTGAGATTTTGGCTTGCCCTTTGGTATGCCTTATCCGTCCTGATCTTCTTCAATATTTTTTGAGGTATGGTGGATAGTGGTGACTGTGAAGTGCAGTGCATTAATGTTTTTGCCTGGGTTTGTTGGAGGCTTCTTCCATTAAAAGGAGTTTCTCCTTCCATGTGTTGCCAAGTGCTTGCTGACTGGGGGGATTTGTTGGGTTTATCTATAATACTGTGAGGTCTAGACCTTACTAGGGAAAATATTTGTAACAATATTTGGAATTTTGTGATATTATGATAATGCATAATAATGAAAATATTCTTGACACTGATAATGATGATATGTACCAGGATATGGTTATTTTGCTAGTATAATTGCTTCAGGTTGCAGAATTTGAAACTGATATAGCGGATGTTCCCCCATCAACTTTCATTGTGTTCTGTTTCAAGAAATGAGACAGATGGAAAGGAAACTGACACACAATTTGCTAATACTGCTGGACCACGGTAATACTAGCCCCGTTTAGAACTGAGACAATCCTGGACACAATTTAATGAAGATGGGCAAAGAAACTGGACATGCATACACTAAACCAATCACTTAGTAAACAGCTTCTCTTGAAAACTGGTACAGTGCTGGTTGCCGGTTGCCACAGTCACCAAACATCTGTCCATCCATTATTTATGCTGTTTATCCTAATGAGTTAGGTCCTAAAGAGCTGTCTCCTAAAGCTGTAGTCGGTCCTATAAAAAGTCCACAATTTCCAGAAACTTAGGAATCTCTTCTCCTCCAAATTTTCATTTAAATTCTAGAGTTTAGATCTAAAATCTAATGTAATTTTAATAATAATTTTAATTAATCTCCCACCATCGCTAACCGCTAGCCTATTCATTCTGTTCATCAAATGCATTCATCTTTTGCTTCAAATGTACCATTTTATGCATTTTACATCCTGATTCCCTTTTCCTTTCCTAGTACATATGCAAATAAATCTTTTTCACTTATAACTGGTGTTCTTATGTCATCTTTTTGCCTCCTTTTATTTCAGTAAAGTCAATGTCCTGAGGACCCATTGCTTTCAGATCGAGACTGAATCAACTGTTTATTGTGTGTTGTCTAACTTACATCACAAAGCTTGGCGCCCTGATAATTTTGAGATATTATAATAATGAATTGTAGTCATCCATCCAATATCTGCTGAGACTGGGCAAGAGGCAGGGTCCACCCTGGATAGATTACCAGGCTATCACAGGGCTGACATGTAGACAGACAACCACACACACACTCACACTCACTCCTACGGGCAATTTGGAATTGTCAAGCTGCATGCCTTTGGATTGTGGGAGGAAGCCAGAGAAAACAGGGAGAACATGCAAACTCTGTTTGAAAAGAATCCTTCTGCAGGGCTCTCTTTACTTGACTCCAAGAGAGCCCTGCACAAGAACTCCTATATGCCTAGACTGTCTGTTTATGCATACATGGCAAATAAAAATCTTGAATCTTATTATTATTTTCCTGTGATTTGGCACTATACAAATAAAATTGAATTGAAACCCCATTTCCCACAAGCCCAAAACTGTGGCAGGCATGAGGACAAACATTAATGCATCCTCTGAAAAGTCTCACCTTGCTGCAGGGTGATGCTTAGGCTGTTAGATGTATTTACAGGTGCAACAAAGCAAAAGCTATAAAAAGGCATCACATCAAACTTTCAGCCAGAGAGGGCAACAAAACATTGTTTTCAGCCTGTTTTTTATTTTTTCAGAACTACAGCACAAAAGTTGAAAATGTGGTGGATTTCACTATCAAATAAGAAAGACACAATTTGAAGTACAGCTTAGATAAAATTTGTAAAAATCTAAAGTATTTGACCTCAAAGTGCTGCAGTGAACACTTGCAGGGTTTAATATCCATAAATAAATAGGTTCCATTTTTCAGGAACACAAATGAAAGAAACCCTCAGTGGGAGTTTGCATTCAGTTACAGAGGTTAGTTAAAGGCTTGTATGGTTTAGAGCAGTGGTTCTGAAATGGTGGCAAGTGGCAGCAATACAAAAAGGTATAAATGAAATTTTAATTTACTGTATCAGTACTTTGCACGCACTCATTTCCTAATTCTGACGCAAATCCTACAGTCTAAAAGAACCACCCCAAGAAAAGAAAAAAGAACTGTCAGTAGGCAGTATCATGAAAGCTGCCTGTCTTATGGCTTCATCTTGACTGTAGATGTCAACAGCTCTCAGCCCGAGTGTGTCATCTGTTGGGAGAAGTTAGCTAATGCTAATGTAGTGCCAAGCAAGCTGAAGAGACACTTGGAAACCAAACATGCGTTCTACGCTGAGAGAGATGTGGTCTAAGAGCATGAGATCTGCCCCAGAGGCAGCAAGACTGTTTGTAGGATTGTATGAAATTGTCTGATAAGGCAATGAAAGAATGTTACATGCTAGTGGAGCTTACTGCAAAGTAGATGAAACCTCACCATACCCACAGGTGTCATACTACTATAGGTCCAGATGCCTTCTCTTCAATACCACCAAGGATATAAAAAATCTGCGAGCATGACGCACATGTCTCACTAGTTTGTAGATGTGGGACACAGGACTATTCACTGGCAGTGAGCTGGACAATAAGGACAATGGGGAAACAATACAGTGCCAGAAATCACCCCTTTCATGTTATTGTTTCCAATTAAAATTTAAATAAGTTGGCACATTTGATTAAGCACACTAGTTTAACTGCTGAAAATGGAAAGGAATTTAGGGCGGGAAAAGGGTTTGTAATGCTGCAAGCTACACACAGGCAGGTAAGGGTCAGCCGGGGTCCTAACAGGTCTTTAGGAAAACATAATTCATATCCAGAGCTGCTAAAGATAAGCATGGTGTGTTTGTGTATGTTTCAGAACCCGGTGCTAATAAAGTGTTCCTGTACTCTCCAAGCCTGGCTTTATTCATCCGAATGTGTTACATAGGAAACAATATTTACAGCAGCAAATGTTTTAATGCTGTTTCAAATTTAAATTACATTTAAATGTTTTCTTTTCAACACAGTGTCAACCAATTTTCATTTTCATGCATCTCTTTTTTTTACAGTTTGGATCTCATACTCTTCTGTGTTGATATGTACTTACTGTTTATATGCAAATTTGTTTTATTCCCAGTGCATCTCTTAGTTTGGTCTGTGAGGAGGGATTACATCTTGATGCTTCCCTCTCATGCAAGATCTGCCCCTCCTCTCTCACTCAGTCATTTTATTTGCCATAAGTAAACCAAAATAAATGTTTATAGAGTGACAAGGCTGATAACATGTGGTACAGAGGCTGTTTTCCATGGACATGAATACAGGTGTGCCTTGGGCACAAAAGGTTTGAAAACCAGTGATTTAGAAAATGTGATGCCATTGATGATGTCTGAAGCTTCATCTGGGTAGCTAGTTCAGGAAAAGCTTCAAAGTCGGTGGGATGTTTGAGCATGTGTTTAAGATATAAGTGAAGAGGACAGAGATTGCAAAACTCATAGGTCATTGAAGTGTGATTGTTTGCATTATATTCATTTTATATATTCGTTTTTATTTTATGAAATGCTCTCATCATTTTACTTACTGAGTAACAAACAAGGGTGAGTTGCACTGCTTCACAGTGTATTACTACAAATTGCTGTTGTAACTTCTTTTCACCACTAAGTGGTTTCATGGGCACTTGAAGCTTCAACATGATCCCGTTTTTTTGCTTCAAATGGCTGGAAAGCGTCGGTGCTTCAACAAGGCTTCACCTTTCCATCACTAATTGTTGCTGGCTATTGAATATCTGTATATGTTGTATAACGTTTAAGGGATTTGGAGAATAAAAAAGACTGGCCCTTGAGACAGACTGGCCTATCAGGAAAATTCCCAGGCTTTCCATGCCTGGTTAGTATATATTTGAAGCTATGTCCTTGTACACATTATTTCAATACACAATTCAGTTGATAACCCATCCTAGAAAGTGTGAAAGAGAGATAAGGTGTAGAAATGTAGGTGTTTATCCATTAGCACCTCCCAGTGGTAGCTGAGCAGCTAAAACCATGCCAGCAGCTATACTATAAAGTTGTACTGAGACACAGCTTTGCTTTGAGCTAAATGCTAACATCAACGTGCTGTTTTAATATGCTCAAAGTAACAGTGCTAATATGCTGATGTTGAGACGGTATGCTTACCACAAACACCAGTTCAGTTTAGCATGTCCTAATATTTCCTGTTTAGCATTTAACATGATGTACAACTGAGACTGACAGGAATGTCATTAGTTTTGTATGTATTTTGGACATAAACCAAATTATTGCACAAACATTTTGACTGTTGATGCTGCTAGATGAAAGGTCAGAAGATAACCAAAGAAAAATCTCTGTACCAACTGCATCATCTAGATGCATTACATTACTGGATATGTGAACACCTTGAGGTTGTAGGTGGCAAGAAATGAAAAGTCAGTAGCTCACCAAATTTAGGATTAATCCTCTGGGGACCTTGAATTTATGTAGCCAGTTTCATGCCTCAGTACTGTGTGGTTTGGTTTTTCTCCTATCATGTCATCTCTAGCCCCCAGATGTCCCTGGATTTTCTTTCCACCCAGGTTCACCTGACTTTGTCTTCATCTGTTACCTTTTGGCTTAGCAGCATAAAGATTCCAGTCCACTTCCCTTCACTCCTCATTGCATAGTCAAAGTTTCCATGCTTCCCTGGGGACTTTTGTCTTGCCAGTCAGTCACCTGTTACCCATCGTCTATCTTGCCTACTGTTGGACTGTCTGCTCATTAACCCCTAATTGGCCACTACTTTTGACTGTCACCTGTCTGTATGGATTACCTTTCTATATTGTATGTAACTAACCACTACCTGGCCCCTGACTTTGCCTTCTGTTTATATCTGCCCTATGTCTAGAGTTTCAGAATTTGGTTCCATGAGCTCTTTTAAGTGTCTTCACCCTTGCCTTCATTAAAATATCACCATACATCAGTCTGGCTTAAGTGTATACAGTATATGGGTCCTTTGTGCCTGTTACACCATTTGTAACAGTAGACAGCAATGTATACCACACCCTTCACGATCTGCCCTGTGGACACTGAAATTAATGGGCTAAAAGCAACACTCAGTCATAGTCACACTCCAATTTTCCCCAGGATTGTGGATTTTACAAGTAAGCAACTTTATTTGAAAGATCCCATTGGGTTTTAACTTGCTGCTGGTTTTGATGCACTCCTTAATAGCAGATCAATAGATTCATATGAATGGCCTGACTGAACAGGGAGCAGGTTTACTCACAAACAGAATCTTGAGTGTGAGGCCAGCTTGCTTAGGCAGCAAAAGTGTGCCTGTCAGACATGGCAGCTTGTTTAATGTCAGCACTTTTTGATGTCAAACCATTCATTATCTGTTGCTCTAGGGTCACTGTGTTCTGATGACAAGGTCAATATCTTGATCCTGAGGGGAGGATTCAAATGGGAGCTGGTATACATCTCAGTGAGAGTGAATGTGTGTGTTTGTGTGTTATTTCTAGCCATTCACTACTTTCCAAGACATGCCCACTATGAGGTGATCATACTGATAGTAAGTCGAATATCCTGAACATGTCAGACAGAAAGAATGAAAGGCAATATTTGACTATAAAAGCTGTATGACCTATGGTTTTTATCTTCATATATTGGTTTATATGAAGAGTTATAGAACTTTGAGGCATATAAAGAATCATAATCAGAATCATAAATTATCCTGACATGTAAAATTTTCTGAATGTAGTTGATGCCATGTATTTAACTGTCCATATCAATTTTATATTATAAAATGTAGAACGGTAGAAAGAAAGCAGATTTGATCTTGAACTGATAATGACTTGTCAGTAAATCTTTTCAGTATCGTTCAGAATAGTTGCACTGCTCTTCAACATGCATTTTCATTCGTGTAAAAGATATGCATGATGGTGGTGGAAATGCCTATCTCACATGTCAGTGCAAAGTCTCCCATAAGTGTTTGACACGTGTGGAGACCAATGTCAATATCCTTTTATTTATAAAGCACATTTAAAAACAACAGCTGTTGACCAAAGTGCTGTACATTACAATATAAAACGGATTATAAAAGGAAGGGATAAAAAGAAGAAAACAGGAAAAGAAAAAAACTCCAACTACAAATGATAATTACAATAGTTATGAAAGGTTGAGGGGATGGCAGAGAGTTCCAAATAACACAGAGTGTTCTTGAGGAGTAAGGCAGGTTACACATACCAATATTAAACTTTAGAGTTGAAGCAAATGGCTGATCAGTTAGTAAGCTGGATCAAAAACCAAATTGTAAAAATAAGGTTTTAGAAAAGACCCAAAGACTAGTAGAGGTGGGGCCAATTTAATGTGGAGAGGCAGAGCCTTCCAAAGATTGGGAGCTGTGATAGAAAAGGCTTGATTGTCTCTACCTTTTTTTTCCTGAGTAAGAACAACCAGTAGTGATAGACTAACATACTTAAGTGTTCTTGAGGAGCAATGGGGTTTAAGGAAATCTGAAAGATAGTCAGGGGCCAATCCATGCAAGACCTTAAAAACCAATAGAAGGATTTTAAACCATATCCTATAAAAGCGGCTAACGAATGGAGTGATGCCAAAATGGGAGTAATATGCTACCTTCTGCAGGTGCAGGTAAGGAGGTGTGCGGCAGCATTTAGAACTAGTTGAAGAGGATTTAGTGGTGAACACGGGATGCCAATGTAAATAGAGTTGCAATAATTGAGAAGACTAGACATAAAGACATGAATAATAAGTCTCTCAAAGATATTCCCGGAAAGAAAGGGCTTTACCCTAGAGAGAAGCCTCAGTTGAAAGAAGCTGGAGTTTACCACAGAATTTTATTGTTTTTCCAGTTTAAAATCACTATCCATGATAAAAAACCCCAGTTTTTAGCACTTGGCTTAAAAAGAGACATCAAAGAGCCTAAATTTAAATCAGGGTTTACTCCAGAAGCATTTGGGTTAAAGATCAGTTCTATTTTACTTTCATTTAACTTCAGAAAATTTGTTGCTATCCAGGCTTTAATGATGATTGTAGTTATTAATTTGCCAATTAATCTGGAAAAATCATGTGTATTTCCACAAAATGTCAGTGGAAAGAGGTGCTGGATACAACAAAATCAATATATCATTGTACTAAGGATATAACAATCACAGAGCCCTATAATGTTACTGACAACATTTCTTTTCAAATAATTAGTAGAAAGTGTGTGTGTGTATACATTATATATATATGTATATATATGTATATATGTGTGTGTGTTTTTACAGAATTATCCACGTTAATTAAACCAGCCTGCCTTCATTTTGTTTTATTTTCTTTTAGTTTTTTGTGTCCAATTCACAATAGGTGCCAGAAGTTACACACAAAGCAACATAAAAGTAGGTAGGTATGTACATCTGCACCCTACTTCAGGAAAACAGAATCAAATGTCTTTCAAAAAGCACAATGACCCTTTAGAAAGATCATATTTCTTGAGACTACGTGACTATATCTTCTGGTTGAATTTAACATCAAATGTCTGCCCTGTCTCCACTGTTAAAACAGTGAATACAGAAGAAATATTTCAGCTATACATTAGACAATGAGGATGACCAAATTAGTAGCACAGTTTATCTAATGCATGTTCCTGCTGCTCAGAGCAGGGAGATAGAGACTGCAATCCCCAATTACCTTTCTCACTCTCTTCCTCTCTTGATTTCCCTCTACACCTCATGATGAATGAGAGGATCTGCTTTTAATCTGGGATGGTTGGACACACAAGTGTGTGCCTGGACAAATACATCACTCTCACACACTCTCGCCGCATATACACAGAGGTGATGAATCTGGGCTTGTTGTTCCTTTTATAAAAAAGTTTCTGTGCAGGAGGGTTGCAGTTATGATGCTGCAGAACCAGGATGCTGTGGCACCCACACACATACACCTTTGTTTTCATTCCTATTGGGAACTTTACATTGACATAGAGTCATTTCCTGGAGACTGACCCTAAGCTTAACATCTAACCCAAACCCTAATACCTAACTTTACAAATTATGCTCCTTTTCAGGTTTATAAGGACAAGGATAATCACCTTTATTGGCCAAGTATGTTACACACAAGCAATTTGACAAACTTGACTGCGGCGGAGGAAAGGGTAAGGGTTCTAACATAACCACACCATTACTTTCACAGCTTCCTCTGTAGATCAGCTTGGGGCAGGCAGACAGGCATTTAGCTTAAGGAGGGGTCTGGTAGAAGCTTGGGGGGTGTCACCAGACTAGCTGGTGGATGCTCCTCCACCAGGCATAACTCTCTGGGTGGTTACTACAGACTGCGTGTTAGAATGGGGACCTGGGGAGTGAACTGAACAGTGACAAACTGGGGTAATCAAACTGGTCCAAACATAGGCCTGTCACCTAATAGGGTCTCCTCACTCTGGACACTCCTCACCAAGGTACCCGGGGTCGGGGGAGGGAGGCCTGTGAAAGCTGCAGCCCACTGCATGCCGATCCAGGTACTCCTTTGAGGTCCCCTGCCCCATAGACACCGATAGAATGAGCGGCAAAACCAGAGAAACCACTGGGAGGCAGCAGTTCACTGCGGCTGGCCAAGATCCTCTGGACACTGCTCAAGGGGGCTGTAGGGGACGATCAGGTTGAGCCGGGAAGGCAGCAATCCACTGCGGCTGGTCCCAGAGCTCCCTGAGCGACTTCCCTACTTTCACTTTCATGAGGGAAGAAGACAGAAGAGACCCAACTCTCAACCATGCCCGGGCAAACCAGAGTAACTTAACGGTGCCAACAACTGGTCTGATTAACCTGTGCATGGGGTAAGTATGCAGCTGTGAGACGTGTTCTTTTATATTGAAAAGAAAAGACTAATATAAAGACATTTCACAGTGTGAAATTTATTATGCATTAACGTATCAAAATAAGCATGTGCACATGGATCTCCACTGTTTAGGATAAACAGGAAAGACTGACTCCAACTTGGCGGTATACCATATTTGTATGAAAAGATGTTACTATCTGATTGGTCCAAAACTGTTGGGGAGAAGTTGTGGTTTAAACTTAACTCTCCCAAGATTGCTCCTTCAATCCGCCCATCCTCCAATCATCCTCTCTGCTCCAATGGTCGTGGACAGCACCCTAAAAAGGGAGGAATACCTATACTGTCTTAATTCCTACACAGACACTTATGTCTTCCTTTGTTTCCAAGGAACTGCTACATTTTAGACATTGCTCATTGCTTTCCAATAAAACTGCTCTGCCTGTGTGTGTCTGTATATTGCCCTGCCTTTGAAGTTGTCTTCCTCTTCCTGACTTTTAGATCTAGTCTCTTGTTTATTACCCTTGGTGTCCCAGTGACCCCAAATTCCCTGGCCTCTTCAGCCAGGTGGTGATAATAAATTAACTGTGGACCCTCTTTGCTAAAGCTGTAAATCTAATGAGTTTCAGTGTTTTAGTGAACCAGTCTCCCTTGATGTTAACCAGTGCTCCAGTTGGCTAACACAGGTTTACCCTTATACTGACCAGTGATTCAGTGCACACATAGAATGATATGTAACTACATAACATAAACACAACTGTGAGATTAAAATATATAAACTTATGTATGCTATATAATAAAAACCCTAACTAATTATATTCATTTCTATCTAAAAATGAAAATCACCCTAACAGTAGTCCATATGCTATGATCTGTATCTGGATTAAAAACTCAAACTTGTTTTAGCACTGTTCTTGTTTTTATTATTAGAAGATGGTCATTTTTGTCCAGTTTGACCCTAGTTGTGTTTATCAGAATCAGATGAGAAAACAAGGTTTCAAATATCTTTAAGAAATGAGTTGGTGAAGCACTGAAGATTTTACATCTTACTTCAGTAATTTGTAGGTAAATATTGAGAGTATACTGGCCAAGATAATTCAAGAGCATTTAGTATTTGACTGTCAGACAGATGTGATTGATTTCCCCATTTTTCTTCTCAACTTTTTCCCATTTCATTCTCAGAATCTGACCTTTTTGTTATAGGTGGATTTATGGAGGAGACTCCAGTGATGTGTACAGTGACTGTTGTTAACAATAATGACTGCTGTAAATGTCTTAGTTCGGTTAAACTGAACTGAAAAAGCAGACAGCTTGGCAGAAAGTAGCTCCAAATAATGTTGAACTTGTCCAGATGGCCCAGTATTTCTGAAATAACATAATGCTCGTATGTCATCTTTATCATCATCATCTCAGCTGACTGCATGAGGTCCTGTACTGTAAACATCATCATTGCTGTTGTGGTGACCTTTTTGTGTGGAGTATTACTGGGCAAATTTCCCTCTAAATGTTACAGCTGTGGTAAGTCGTGGTCTTAAAAACATAATGTCAGTTGTTCCCATTCTCCTGTTACTTGAAGAAATGTTTTATTTTAAGATTTAACCCAAACTGCAATTGTTATTTAGCCTTTGCCATATTCTATAGTTAGTACACATGACGCTAAAATAAAATGTAAATGAAAATAAGACTGAA
>NW_018127954.1:550002-553033 GCF_001952655.1 Monopterus albus
CTGTGGACCCTCTTTGCTAAAGCTGTAAATCTAATGAGTTCTCAGTGTTTAGTGAATCAGTCTCCCTTGATGTTAAACAGTCCCCAGTTGGCTAACACAGTAAATACTGACCAGTGATTCAATGCAGACTTAAGGTGATATGTAACTACATAAACATAAACACAACTGTGAGAGTAAAATATATAAACTTATGTATGCTATATAATAAAACCCTAACTAATTATATATTTCTATCTAAAAATGAAAATCACCCTAACAAATCCCTCCTTTTACACCTTTTAAGGTGTAAACAAATACTACCAAATTCTAAGCAAAACATTATATAGGCACTTCTAATGACTCAGACTAATAACAGTTCTATCAACCATAAATGTAAAGAAACATAGCAAATCTTATCCTCTGCATGAGCTGTGACTTTTGACCGTTACTGGGCCTATTCAGGCCATCAGCCGACATCTCTGGTCCCAGGTCATCGCAGGGGAATTCTAACAAAATCAACTCTAACACAATTAAAAATGTGATAACATATAACCAAAGAAAATTACTTGAATAGTATTATAGTATAGTTCAGTATTTGCTTCCTTATCTTTTCACTCCTTTGTACAGATCAGCCGTTGTGATCCGGAACTTGTAACCTTCACACCCTTAATCATTTCACCCAATACTGTAACTAGAACATAATCATAAATGGAAATTAAAGTAAAATATAAATGAAAATAAAACTAAAGAAGCTAGATCTTTCCCTCATGTTCCATAACACACAATTGTCTGTACTGTTGGACACACAGTTTCAATGCAAACACATCATTTCATCTTTAATAGATTTCTCATCATTTCTTAATGTCACTGCGGTGCAGACAAAAAAACCCCATGATGATGATTTGTGGGGGAAAATTGTCATGCACGACCCCCTGGATCCTCAAGAGACGAAAAAACCCCATTATGATGATTTTATGGGGAAAACCGTCTGCATGGGACTCCTTTTGGGCGATCACCATGATGGCCTGCAGTGAACATGGATATAAACAGACATGTTGAGTCGTAGGACCAAAAGTAAAATGACAGTCAAAATGCAGTATACTGCTTTTCTTAAATGTGACCAATTATTATGCTCATGAGTGCATGTTATAGAAATATAAGTATGTGCTATATAGGAAAATATAAAACGGAAAAAAATGAAAATTCTAACCTTGTCCAGGTTTACCCTCCTTTTACACCTAAAAAGGTGTAAACAAACAAGAAAAAAATACCCTCTACTTGTCAACTGTGGTGGCATGGTGTCTACACCTGGCCTTCTATTTCTCCATCCTTCCAGTTCACCCCCAACTCCTATTCACTATGCATAACCCTCATTATGCCTGGTGATGTTTAAGTCTTCTGAGCAATAACTTTTAGGCAAGATTCCTACATTTACTCCGTTTCCAGTTCTAGTGAAACAGGAATAATTTCCAGGATAGACTACCACTGATGGAGGGATGTCAGGTCTTTGGGCTGGTGGGAAGAGAAAATACAGAGTTCTACATTTTTCTCCAGTAGGGACTATTGCACTTCCAAACAATTTCACTGTACATCTAAGGCCCTCAGGATCATTTTGATTATTTAATTTGAAGGGGGCTGTACCTAGAGTTGGTCTAGCCTTAGCACAAGCTACACAATCAGTATTATTAGTTCTGGCAGCTGTGTATTGAACCCATTTTAGCCACATGTTACCATCATCATATCCAGTTTCCATAGCTACTTTGTCTTCGTAAGTAAAAGAGGTCAAATTTAAGTAATAGACCCCTGGAGAGTTTAAGGGACCTAGGTGAGCCTGTTGAGGTGGCACTACTTGAAAACGGAAGGGTCCCATAAACCGTTTTTGTAACATATTCACTTTAAGCATAAATACGTGGTCTGCATTCTGTACTTTGGGATTGGTAAGAGTGATACCTAGCATCACTTTTTCATCTTGGATCCCCGCTTTATATATGTGGAACCTCTTTTTAAAATCTTGTGCATATTGCCACGAATTGGGAATAAGGCCAAAATCTGTTCCAGTGTTAGCAACAACCTCCTCAAATCCCCAGCACATAGATGTAAGGTCACGATGAGGGGGAGGGAGAGGTAGCTTACGGGCGAAATTTCCTGGTCTGCGTATGCACACAAGGTACCGTTGTTGAGGCATCACAGTAGCTGGTGCATTACATGGTAACACCTTGGCGTCAATTTGTACTGCACAAGTAACTCCTTCCACACACCTAATCACAATGTCTTCAATGCGAGAGGTCACGGTACATGGGTTGCGAATCAAAAGCCTGGAGACTGTTGAGATAGTTGTCATGTTCACCATATTGTTTGATATCTGAGCTCGTGCCCAGAATAACATGGGGAGTGTGATTATCAAACTAAGCAAGACAAAGACCAATATTGCTCTCCTTAACCTACAAAGGCCAGGGTGTCTAAATGGATGCCATGGTCGTCTGGTAGATATTTCCATGACTCCTTAGAGGGCTATTATTTACAGGCTGTCAAGATCACAATTGATTCTAAGATTTAAAGCTCTCACTATCTACAGTCAAATCAGTCCTAACCTCTCCAAATGTACGAGAGGGCGGTGGGGCAGGTACACAATGTGTCAGGTGGTGCCAATTAGCTCCAGCCTTTCCTTTTACCTGGACCGCATGTGATGTACACTCAGTTACCTTATACGGTCCAGTCCACCTGGGTTCAAGGCACTTGCGTTTGTGAACTTTCACTCGCACCCAGTCCCTCACCTGTATTGCTGGAGTCTCCTCTGGAGTTGCCTCGGGTTCAGCCAACTGCACCTGTTTAGACAAGACTCGAATCAAGTTAGTCAATGCTTTCATGTAATCATCACAGCTTACCTGCCAGACATCCAGAGAGGGCATATGACCTCCCTCTCTGGGCCGTCCTGTCAGCAACTCATGAGGGGTCAGGTGAATCTTGACCCCTGGTGAGGTTCTCATGGACATGAGCGCCAGAGGGAGAGCATCTACCCATGTGAGTTTAGTTCCATAGCATATCTTTGCTA
>NW_018127954.1:553177-557132 GCF_001952655.1 Monopterus albus
CTGGAAAATATGTTGTTTTTTTTTTTTTTTTTTTTTTTAAACCACTTAACCACCGTCTGTGTTGATTCATTTCTACAAGGGCTAGCCTCTGCTCATTTAGTAAATCTGTCAACCATCACTAACAAGTATCTGTATCCTTTTGTTCTGTTATCTTCTCCCATGTCTGTGAAGTCAATAGTGATGTCTTGGAATGAAGCTTCTGGTGCAAGAAATTTTCCTGCTCTTCAGTGTTAGCTCTGCTAACATTGTTAGCTGCATTTCTACCATAAATGTCACCATAATAACTGTGTCCAAACCAAACCCTAAATAACCACAGATGTTCAAGTGGGAGCCTGCTATTGTCGTACCACTCTCGTTGTCACACCTGGGCAGTGTCATAGAGAAACACCAGTACCATGTTTACACAAAGTTTTGTGCTCTTATAATGATACTAGATAAACAAGAAAGGTTACCACCATCCAACTCACTACTAACAGGAAATTTGGCTAAAAGAGTTCCACACAAATTCTCTAGTACATTCTGACAGTTCTGAAATTACTAGCCCGAACAATTAACTTGTTTCTGCCATTCGGCTTGTAATACAAGCTGTTAGCCATGTTAGCTGCGCAGCATTACATTGCAGCTAATGTGGCTAAGTTAAACAGGCTAATCTCAACAGTAACATAACTTTAAAATAGTAACACTTAGAGCATCAAGATGTGAGGTAGATTCACAGACAGATGAAAGAGACCCCCTTCAGAGCTTCACTGTGGAAGTAAATCCAGTGTTGTCCAGACCCTTACTTAGAAAGCATTCTGACATACAATGATTAGCGTTAGCACATAACATACAATGTTTTAGGGATAGCTTCAGGAACATTTCCACAAGAAATATACAATATCCACTCTGTCTTTGCTGGCTCTGAGGATGGAAGTAAGTAGACGTTTGTGCTTATTTGTGCAACCAACAATTAAGCAGAATCCACGCTTTCCCCTGAGCTGGGCCATGTGGCACTTTGTCTGCTGTTCTAGCAAGAAAATCACAGTGGCAGATTGGCAGCACCAAAAACAGATCTCAGCGGAAGATCTATGAAATGAACCACCGTGTTCTTTTGTGTGATGTCATAAAGAGATACAAATCTGAACAGTGTGTTCAAGCAGTGCTTTTTACAAATGTGGAAAAAGCATGCTCTTTTCTAATGTTTGGTGTTTTTACACAAACCAGAGACCCATGTGAATGTCAAAAAATGCTCTAAAAGTTAATTTTGTAGTGTTTGGGGTGGCACAACTGCAGGGTGGTTAGCGCTGTTGTCTCAAAGCAAAAAGGTTCTGGGTTCAAGTCTAGGCCAACCCAGGGCCTCTCTGTGTGGAGTTTGAATGTTCTCCCTGTACCAGTTTACCAGCCATCACACTTTGACCCTTGTCAAAGTTGCTTAGATCCTTTCAGTTGCCTATTTTTTGTGCTTCCAAAATATCAACTTCAGGAACCAACTGTTCACTTGCTGCCTATTATATCTCAGGTGCCACTATGATGAAATGATCAGTGTGTGTGCCTTTGTATTACTTACATCATGAGGACCAAAACCTGTTAACACACTGTGGGGACTTGGCCATCCTTGTGGGGACTAGCTTCTGGTCACTGAACTTTAGAGTGGCAACATGGTTTAGGGTTAGGATGAGATTGGGTGTTAAGATAAGTCTACAGGAAATGAATGTAAGTCAATGTAAAGTCCCCACAAGGAATGAAAACACAGTGTGTGTGTGTTTACTGTATGTAGCATATATACAGCATGTGATTTGCTAGGGGGACTGGAGGGAATTTCAGGAGCCAAAATAAATAAAAAAATACCCTGCACACATCTCGATCAGTCATTTTATAGGCATCAGTCTGGCTTTAGACAACACCACAGCACTGAGACTGCACTGATAAAGATGTTAAATGACATTTGTGTCAGTACAGAGTCAGGCAAAATCAGTTTTGGTGCTGCTTGATCTCAGTGCAGCTTTTGATACTGTAGACCAGAAAATCCTTCTTCACAGACTGGAAAAGTGAATGGGATTATCAGGTACACTCCTCAGTTGGTTCACATCTTGAAGGCAGGGGTTATGTTGTTTCAGTTGGTGGTCATAAATCTAAAAGCAGATCACTATGACATGCAGAGTCCCCAGGTTTGATTCTTGGACCACTGCTATTAAACTTGTAAATGATCCCTCTGGGTCAGATAATTCATGACAATAACTTTGCCTATCATAATTATGCAGATGACACAGATTTACTTTGTTCTTAGACTCACTCTTTCAGTTCTTAGAGCAAGAAAATGCCTGGATTAAATCAAATTTCCTTCAGTTAAACAAAGTCAAGCCTGAACTTATTGTTTTTGGCAACAAGAAGAAAAGGACAAAAATTACTTGATTTTAAAGACAAAACCTCAAGTTAGGAATCTTGGTGTCATTATTGACTCAGACCTGAACTTCAAAAGTCACTTCTAGGTCATAACTAAATCAACCTTTTAGAGGTCTCATAAAGACCTCATTCATGATTTATAAGCTGTCCTTTCTGCACTTTAACTGCTAAATTTCTAATCCATGCATTGTTTGCATTTCATTTTTCAGCTGCAAAACAGAACTGAAAAAAACTGAAAAAAATGTTTTTTGGTTTTTTAAAAGCCAGAAGAAAAAATCAAAAGAATGGTATTTTCTGTTTTGTTTGTGATATTACAGTAAATCCAAGGAATGCAGGGAAATGAGAAGGCTATAGTCTCCTCATTATAGGTTCATACAGAAGAAGTAGGCCATTTGTTTTCCAACCACCAAGAAGAAGAAAAAGAAGTTGCTCATTCATACCTTAGCAACTTGTAACCTCACAATTATGGCTGCACTTGAACCTTATGTTGAATTTATTCCTGAACTTTTTAAAGTGGGAAAAACACAATCACAAATCTGCAGCATTTTGGTGTCCCACTGTGCTCAGTTGTGACTGTGAGAACGTTTTGCATTGAGCACAACATTATAAGTAAGAATCATGTTACCGATGCTTAACTGGAAATGACAGTGATTTATTCAATCAACAAGGTATCAGTTTAACTTACATGTCCTATCTATCCTGTGTCAAAGAATAATAATCTAGGAGTAGCCATGTTTTAGAAGATGGGTCCATCCTGGTGTGCATGTTGGTGAAAGTAGGGCTGAGAGAGTCTTAAGAGAAGCTCATCAGTCATACCACGAATACTTTAAAATGACGCAATATCACACAAATAAAAGAAAAAACATTAGATTTTCTGTTTTGGTTTTAAAATAAAAAAGAGACTTTAATTTTTCTGTTCTGGTTTAAAAATAAAAACAAAAAAGATGCCCTTTTTGTTTTTTGAATTGTTTTGAAAGGAAATAAATGTTACAGATTACTTCTGATTCAAACCTTTTATTTCGTTTTAATTTTCATTTTATGTATCTAATCTCATTTTAACAATGTTTTATCTTTACTGACTGTATTCTAGTTTAATACGGTCTGTTTTTCCTTGCTTCTTGCCTTTGTGTTTGCCATATAGGTTGCCTTGCCTATTACTGACAGCAGGTAAAGTCAGTAAGGCTGCTGCACAAACCATCAGTTTTGTATGCTTCTGACATGAGACGACTAACGTTAGGGAGTGAAAATGGTACATTCTACTTTAGGGGCATGTCATAGCGTACGAGATGCTTAATTGGGCAATGAAAGTTACCTTTGCTTTACATCATTCAAAGTAAAACAAACGAGTCTAATACTTTCCTTGAAAAGTGCAGGTAGTCTACTGTCAGACCAATAGCTCACAAGTGAACTTTATCTCCACTGCTGTGGGAGGTGACAAGTGGGTCAAAAAAAACGAGGGGGGAGGCAAACTTTTATTGTTTTTATTATAATCTATGTATTCAATTAAATTGGGAAACCTTTTGAGTAGCAGTACTATGTGTGTGTGTATGTATATATATATATATATATATAT
>NW_018127954.1:557724-569647 GCF_001952655.1 Monopterus albus
AGCCTGGAAAGATAGTTTAATAACATATAAGAAAGCCCTTCGTAGTGCCAGAACCGCATTTTATTCATCACTGATTGAGGAGAATAAGAACAACCCCAGGTTTCTTTTCAGCACTGTAGCCAGGCTGACAAAGAGCCACAGTGCTGTTGAGCTTAACATTCCCTTAGATCTCAGCAGCAATGGCTTTATGAGCTTCTTTACAAATAAAATCACAACTATTAGAGAAAAAATTGGTCGGACCACTCCCACAGCTCTCGCAGATGTGCCATCTACTACAATGGCTTTAGAAACATCTGTAAGACCTCATTTATACTTGGACTACTTCTCCCCTATAGATCTCTCTGAGTTGACCTCAACAATTGCTTCATCTATATCATCAACATGTCTCCTGGACCCCATCCCGACCAGGCTGCTCAAAGACGTCTTTCCCCTAATCAACACATCCATACTAGATCTGATTAACCTCTCTCTATTAACAGGTTATGTTCCACAGGCTTTTAAACTTGCAGTAATTAAACCTCTACTCAAAAAGCCTACTCTTGACCCAGGTGTCCTAGCTAATTATAGACCAATATCCATTACCAGTTTGTATCTGGAAGTCCCACAGGGTCTTAGCTTGGTCATTCTCAACCACCTTTGGAGCTGTACCCCATTTTGACTTTGGGACTTCCAGCCTGTACTCAACACAATTGTTTCTGTACACTATGCCAGCCACTTGGTTACGGCGTTTCATGTATGCCCTGCCTGCTAGCATCTTGCACTCCGCTGTTATGTGCTGGATGGTCTCAGGGGCATCTTTGCACAGCATACACCTGGGGTCCTGTCTGGTATGGTAGACCCCAGCTTCTATTGATCTTGCAGTTGGAGCTTGTTCTTGTGCTGCCAGGATTAGTGCCTCTGTACCGTCTTTCAGTCCAGCTTTGTCCAGCCACTGGCAGGATTTTTCAATATCAGCCACTTCTTCTATTTGACAGTGGTACATACCGTGCAGAGGTTTATCCTTCCATGAGGGTTCCTGGTCTTCCTTCCCTTGTTCCTCTGGTTTCTGCTGCCTGAGGTATTCACTAAGCACGTCATCACTCTGGGCCATCTTCCTGAGGTATTCATGGATCTTTGTTGTTTCATCCTGGATAGTGGCTCTGACACTCACTAATCCCCGGCCTCCTTCCTTCCGCTTAGTGTACAGTCTCAGGATGCTGGACTTGGGGTGAAACCTGCCGTGCATTGTAAGGAGCTTCCTTGTCTTGATGTCAGTGGCCTCTATCTCCTCCTTTGGCCAGATTATTATGCCAGCAGGGTACCTGATGACCGGCAGGGCATACATGTTAGTTGCCCAGACTTTGTTCTTTCCTTTCAGCTGTCTTCTCAGGAATTGCCTTACTCTCTGCAGGCACTTAGTGGTTGCTGCTTTCCTTGAGGCCCCTTCATGGTTCCCATTTGCCTGCAGGATCCCAAGGTACTTGTAGCTGCCCTCAACAGCTGCTGTGTTGCCTTCTGGTAGTACAATCCCCTCAGTTCTGACTACCTTCCCTCTCCTTGTTCCCATTCGACCACACTTATCCGAATGGCATTCCGATGTCCTCGCTGTAGATCCTAGTGGTGTGGATCAGTGAGTTAATGTCTCATTCACTCCTGGCATACAGCTTGATGTCATTCATGTAGAGGAGGTGGCTGATGGTTGCTCCATTCCATAGTCAGTATCCGTAACCACTCTTGGTGCTGATCTTGCTGAGGGGGTTCAGGCCTATGCAGAACAGCAGCGGGGACAGAGCATCTCCTTGGTAGATACCGCACTTGATGTTGACTTGTGCAATGTTTTCCACATTCCCATTGAGTTCTTGATGGAGGCTCTTACAGTCTTGTCGATGTTGTACAGTTCCAAGCATTCCAGGATCCATGTGTGAGGCATTGAGTCATAGGCTTTCTTGTAGTCAATCCAGGCAGTGCACAGGTTGGTATTCCTGGTCTTGCAGTCTCAAGTGACTACTTTATCAACCAGTAGCTGGTGCTTTGCTCCTCTGGTGTTACTACCAATTCCTTTCTGGGTGCTGCTCATGTATTGAGCCATGTGCCTGCCCATCTTAGCTGCTATGATGCCTGACAGGAGCTTCCATGTTGTTCAGCAGCAGGTTATTGGGTGGTAGTTGGATGATACTGCTCCCTTCTGAGGGTCCTTCAGGATCAGGACTGTCCAGCCTTCAGTTAACCACTCAGGGTGGGTTCCATCCATTAGTAGGTGGTTGATTTGTCCCGCCAGGAGCTCATGGAGTGAAGTTAGCTTCTTTAACCAGTAGGCGTGGATCATGTCAGGACCTGGTGCTGTCCTGCTCTTCATACGAGACCCTCTGTTGAATGTCTGCCATTGTGATGATTACTGGATCTTGTGCAGGGAGGTTGTTGTGGTCTGCTCTTAGGTCCACCAGCCACTGGGCATTGTTGTTATGTGTTGCGTCCTTCTCCCATATGCTCTTCCAGAATTGTTCAGTCTCCAGCCATGGTGGGTTTGCTCTCATGTTATTACCCTGCCACTGAGAGTACACCTTGGATGGCTCAGTGGAGAACATTCAGTTTATTCTCCTGGCTTCAACTTCTCTGGTGTACCTCTTCAGCCTTTGCTTGGTAGTCTCTAAGGCCTCAGGTATGGACAGTGTGTTGTACTTCTTAGGTACCCCTTTTTTCCTCACACCTTTCTGCAAGTCCAATAGCTGACTAATGTCTCTCCTTACTGCCTTGATCTTGGTCTCCAACCTCCTTCTCCATGGAGGATACTGCTCCTTATGGCCTTTGTTGAACTTATAGCCAAGCATCTCAAGGATCATGGTCACTGTGGTGTATATGAGCTTGTTGGTCTCAGTGATGGTCATAGTAGGGATTGTTTTTAGTGCTGCATTCACATCCTCTTGTAGACTTTCAGAAGGCACTTCACTTAGTCTTGGTAACCGGCCACGGGAGTTCCAGGTGTCCATCTTACCCATGATCTTCAATCTCAGATCAGCTGCTCTTGAATCAAACTCATCCGGGCTTGGTACCCAATCTCCAATTGCAGGGGTGATGATGATGATATCTCCACCCTGATCCATCGTCCTGGCTCCCCCTTGCTGGAGCATTCATGTTGTACCTCGTCAATCTCTAGTTGTGATAGCAGGTGCTTCTTGTGGATGTTAGAGTATGAGCTACTAGTTGTTTCGATGTTAGTGTAGATGTTGTGTTTTGAAGTATCCATAGGTCCCACATCCTCCGTGTATAACCCCTGTTGCTGGGTTTACTTGTATAGTAGCATTCCAGTAGTTCCCTGTTCTCCTCTCTTGTCCATGAATGTCTTGTCCATGCAGTGGCAGCAAGCTGCAACAGCTCTGCCTCTTTTGTGTGTTTTTTTTCATGTTCCTTGGGCTTCTGTGTCTTCTTTTTTTTTTGCTATGTCTCTTTTCCATAAACGTTTGTGGAGTTGGGCTACCAGGGATACAAGTTTTATTGTGTTTGCATCATGTTTTGTACTTTTTTACAAGCTTTTGAGTCTGCCTCAGGGGGACCCTTGTGTCGCGGCCCTGACTGTTTGCTCTGCTTGCCAACAGTTGGCTTCCTTGTGGTGAGTTGCCGGGGATTCCAACAAGGATGCGACTAGAGGGGCGAGTGCAGAACTGGAGCAAAGCGCTGAGAGAGGAGCTGGAGTGAGACGCTGAGGGAGGAAATGGAGGTACAAGCCATTTCACCATCGTCCGCTCCCCTCCCAATAAGTTGGATGAGCTGGTGGAGCTGCAGCAGGTTTACAGGAGGAGAGGTCCTGCATGCGCTTCACTGGGACTCCAGGATCTGTGGTCTGTGGTGATGGTTCTTCACTGATCCCCAAGGGTGCTGCTGCGTGCAGGCGCACGGTGTCTTGGCGGACATAGTGCCCGCAGGCCCTAATCCTCATCTCGGGGACCCTAACCATGCCATGCCTCCCTCCCCTTCTCTGCCACTCTCCTACACAAAGAACAATAAAACTCAGGGCCATACCATATGCTAATGCTAGGAATGCATACACTTCTGCCCCTCCCCCTCTGACCACAGACTTCCCTGCTTGTGATTTGAGTGATAGCTATCTGTTCCTGATTTCCCTGAAATGCTTGTACTGTCTTGTTTTTTGGGTACTCTCGATTTGTTTTAAGAGCCACACAGAGCTCCAGTAGCTCTGTCCTCTTTTGTTTTGTTTTTTTTTTGTTTTCTTTTTTTTTCTTTCCGTACTTTCTGAATTTTTCTATCAAGATTGGTGTGTGGTATCTGTTCTTATAGTGCTTGTTGCTTGCTCTCTTTTGTTTTTGTCCCTTACTGCGTTTTCTTTTTTTTTCTTTCCGTACTTTCTGAATTTTTCAAGAGCCACACAGAGCTCCAGTAGCTCTGTCCTCTTTTGTTTTGTTTTTTTTTTGTTTTCTTTTTTTTTCTTTCCGTACTTTCTGAATTTTTCTATCAAGATTGGTGTGTGGTATCTGTTCTTATAGTGCTTGTTGCTTGCTCTCTTTTGTTTTTGTCCCTTACTGCTGCTTGAACACTGGAATTTCCCCACTGTGGGATCAATAAAGTTCTACCTACAGTAAATGCAAAAGGCGCTTAATCTGATGCAAAGACAAAAGGGGCCTATTTTTTCCTACAGACAACCACCAGCTCTAGGGCAATTTTCCCTTGATACAAGTCTTTTTTTTGGTAATCTTTCTGACACCAAACAAACTTGCTTGCATTGAATTAGTAGGACAGTTACAGTTTAGGCTGTGTTTATTCTGATAAGGCAGTGCTCCTTTTGGACTGAAATTATGTTTATGTTAAAACATACTCAGACACCCCTTATCGCAAACAAAGAGGCAGGATTCATGGCCTTACTTGTCAGAGGACCACACACACACACACACACCTCTCCAAAATCGGCAAAACACCTTTCAGTTTATATTAAATGTGCCCTCTTCTTGTTTGCTACTCATTTTTCATGTAGTGCAGCATGATTTATGCTTCAAAATACCCTTTGAGACTGACAAAGATTACCAACAATATCATCCACGAGTGTCATCCTGAGACCCAGAGTTGTGCAGAAATGTCAATACTGCTGGTCTGTATGAGGAGTGACCTGCCCAGAGAATGTCAGGTCTTTTCTCTGCAGTTTATTAAACACCTGTCGATTCACCACACAGCAGAAGAAATGACTGGGTGTTGTTTTACACATTTGAGAGAAGAGCTTTGTGTACTTTTACACATGGATGGCACAGCAGTAGCAACTTCATTAATACTAAAATCATCCAGAGTGATGCAGGATGGGTCCTGAGCTTCATCATGTCTGTCATTCATTCATCGTTTTTAATCCAAACTCTTAGTCTAAATATTTTTGTCACATAAAAATTATTACTACAATGAGTTTTCTGTTTTAGAATTAGCAGTTATGTTTTTCAAATGGAAGTATGATTTTCAGAACTTCTGACTCATGCTGCTCATGACTGGACTATAGGAAATTGCTCTTAATGACTCAGACTTGGGTAACAAGGTCGAACACTGAGGACTTGAGACTCGATTCTGACTCAAGGTTTAGTGACTCTACCACACCACTGATCGGTATATTAAATAACATCATAAAATGATTCATCTGATCTGCCACAGAGAAACAAAACATGCCAGAGGAAGTATTTTTTAAACAAGTTCACATACATAAGGTTGTTTTTTATTTAATCTTTAGAGGAGAAGCCTGCAGGGCTCCAGTTTTCAAACTCAGCATGAACCAATGTGTTACCTGCAATTATCTTCAAATCAATTCCCATTACTATAAGACCTGATCCATAATTAAACACAGACTCAGAGGCACTGCTGGACATTATGCCTCCATATCTTCACTGGATTATGTTTGTTTTTCCATCCTGCTCATAACTGACTCCATGATGCAGGCACACTCACACCTCCTGCTTGTTTTTCCACACAGCTGGTTCAGAGTGGATACCTTCATTCAGTATGTAAATCTTTTGATGAGACCCTGGGTTATTTGTTTTTTTGTTCATGTATTCATTCATTCTTATATTTATCTATTTATTAGCTAGCAAATCTTCAAACCCTGTTTGGTATTTATGTAAAAATATAGGTGCTGTTTCACTGTTTTCCTTGGGATAAATAAGGACCAATCTTGCAAATACTCTTGTGTTTACTGTATTTTAAAGACAAGTGAGTAGTTTCAAAAATGCAGGGGCAGAAGGTTAAATACATTTTCCAGCAACCGAAGCACCATACATTAGCTACCTGTTAATTATTTCACTCACCACATATTTGAGGTGAGGTACATTAATATCTGGGGTGTTGTGTATTTGTTCAAAACTTCAGGCTCTTTGTGGAGGTGAATGTCATGTCTCTCAGAGATATCAATTTCTTTCCCACTGTCGCTGCTGAGAATGAGGAACCGATTTGATTGATCATTATTGAAGCCCACCTCGACTGCAGCATTCTTCCCACTAATTCTTTATTAATTAACTATTCCTAACCCAACACCAAAATTGCAAAAAAATTGTTGGACACACTCATATGTGCCTTCGCCCTGAGTCACCCTTAGCCTTGAATCTGTGTTTGCATCCTGTTTCAGGAAAATCAAGCCTTGTGTGTTAACTGTGAGTCTTTGTGAGGAACTGCAGCTTCAGTTATACCCTTATGGATTTACGCTCACAATATCAACAGAACCTGCAGCAAGCACCTTAGTTCTCTGTGGCTAAGTGTGTGTGCCTGTATACGAGAGTGTTTTTGTACTCTTTTACAAATATAAAGATACATTCCCCATTCCCTCTTACACACACATCCTTTCTTTTTTTCATTTTGTTACATACATGGGCACAAACAGATTTCACAATGCCCTTGGGACACTGGCATGTGTGTATGTGTGAGACAGATTGGATGTATTGCAGTTCACTGCATTATTGATTGACTGATTCCCCAGGGCATGTGATATAGACTGGCCATGTTGATTTTCCACTTCCCGCATACACACACACCAACACAGATACACACTTCTGCCTCACCAGAATCACGTACAGTAAGGGTCAAGTTCACAGGAGGCTTTTGTGTGTTTGAAAGACAGCAGAAAAAGTTAGGATTGCCAACACCTACCTAGTCCATAGAGACACGCACATTTACAGACTGTACCTGATGCAGTTACTTATAGCATGAACTAATCAATGAGCTGTTTAAGTGTTATGTCTTTCTTTTCTGCTTTCTTTGGCACATGAACAATCTGGCATCACGGACTCTCTCACACACAGTTTTTGGTGTCATTAGAATCCATCACTCCAGTCTTGTGGGTCCATATGGACTGTAGGGCTGCCTAACATCCGTACCAATTCACCTTGTCTGCTCTGCTCACCTTCAGGTCACTGGAGTCTTCTGGAGACATACAACATTATTGAGTTGCTGTCTGAGTCATATGGAGTTCATTCAGGTCCCTTCTGTAATTCATTTGGCTCACATTGACCGGTTCAGAGGGACATCAAACTCATTTTCATGTTGGAATCATGAGAGGTTAAGTGGAGCTATATTGGGTTATATCGATTTCACTGGAGTCATTTCAGGAAGCTCATATCACTTGATATGATATCAGGATATCAATGAAACTAAGAGAATGCTTTCAGAGAGATCAACTGTAATCAGTTCACTTGAATTTGCATTTTGTCTTCTCAAAGGTCAGACTGACTGTCACCCTGTCTGTCTGTGGATGTAGTACTGAACTGTTAACCAGTGGTATCTTTGTGGTTTTACAAGCCTCCAACCTTGTTGAGAGAGAATCAGAATCAGAATCATTTTATTGGCCAGGTGTGTTGGACACACGAGGAATTTGACTCAGGTACATCGGCTCTCAATGTGCAAACAGTAGACCAGCATAAGGCTGTGTAATATAATAAAATAGCAGTATTAACATCAACAACCAGTGCAAACAATGCAGAAAAAGCAGTATAAATAGACAGTAAACAATGGAGACAAGGGAATGTTCATTGAAATGAGATAAATAGGGATAAAAACAGAGTACTAAAAACTAGAGACCTCTATTATTCTGTATAATCTGTACAATGTATATATACACAGGTATTGCATTGAGGGTTATTGTCCATTCATACTGTCGTGGGTTAAGCGTTCATCAGAGCAACAGCCTGGGGGAAGAAACTGTCCCTGTGCCTGGTTGTCTTAGTGCACAGTGACCTGTAACGCCGTCCAGAGGGGAGGAGTTCAAACAGATTGTGTCTGGGGTGTGAGGGGTCTGTAGTGATCCTCTCCGCCCTCCTTTTGACTCGTGAGGTGTACAGGTCCTCCATGGAGGGCAGGCTCACACCAGTGATCTTTTCTGCAGTCCTCACTGTCCGCTGAAGTCTGTACTTGTCTTGTTTGGTTGCTGAGCCAAACCAGACAGTGATGGAGGTGCAGAGAACAGACTCGATGATTCCTCTGTAGAACTGTATCAGCAGCTCCCGGGGCAGGTCGAATTTCCTGAGCTGGTGCAGGAAGTACATTCTCTGCTGTGTCTTCTTAGTGATGGTCCTGATGTTGGATGTCCACTTCAGGTCCTGGGAGATAGTGGAGCCCAGGAACTTGAAGGACTTTACTGCTGATACAGTGCTGGCAAGTATGGTGAGGGGGGGTAAGGTGGGGGGGCTCTTCCTGAAGTCCACTGTCATCTCCACTGTTTTGAGCGTGTTTAGCTCCAGGTTGTTGCGGCTACACCACAGGACCAGCTGCTCAACCTCTCGCCTGTAGGCTGACTCGTCCTCGTCTCGGATGAGACCAATGACCGTTGTGTCATCAGCAAACTTTAGGAGTTTGACAGAGGGTTCCTTCGAGATGCAGTCATTGGTGTAGAGTGAAGACAGCAGAGGGGAGAGCACACATCCCTGGGGGGCACCTGTGCTTATTGTCCGGGTGCTGGTTTTCCCCAGCCTCACCTGCTGCTCCCTGTCTGTCAGAAAGCTAGTGTTAGGTATTTTTAGTCAGATAGACATTGGTTAGACACTTGTTTAGTGTAGACAGGTCTACACTAGCCTGTCTAGCTCAGGCTGTTAAATGCTTAGTCATTCTCATGAATTACTGCAGGTTGCTTATGGTCAAGGATAACTAGATAAAAAGTTGATGACTGCTAGAAGACAGGATGTTTATTATTATTATTATTATGACGTGTATAACTGTAGTCATAGCCATAATATTTTCTTCATGTTTAATGTCATGACATGTCACTAGAGGTCATGTTAGAATGTTTTAGCTACACACCACATAATCAACAGACAATCACACATTGATTTTCTTCATGCTTTGACTACTGCTCTGGCCAGCTGCAAAGCTGGCACTGGGAGATGTTATGGTTTGGCATCTCTCTGTGTAGAATGAGGTTAGCCCAACCAAAGTGATATAATGTATAGGCCAGTTGTGGTTCGGGGTCTTTTCATCTTTCAGCTGCCTGCATGCATGTTGGAGGTGCAAAGATACCTGAGCGTGTAATGTTAATTTTACCTGTGATCATTGAATAAATCAGCACTGTTTTGAAGTTACTTGGACTGCTTCGTCTCTCAGAGTTAGCGTGGTGAAAAGTACCGGGTCCCAACAATTGGTGCCGTGACCCTAAGGCACCGGCTGAACTCTCAGACGACCGGTCCATAGTCCCGGACCAACAGATGGTGCGGTAATCCGGTGCCAGGCTAAGCTGTAAATCCAACATTCGATCCTGATTTGGCTGGGATTCCCAGACGAGAGCGTGACTTCCTGGGTCTCTGTCAAAGCTGTGGAGCGGTCCCACACATCATCTGGTCGACCACAAACAAAGGTAAGCAGGATAAACCTTTATTATACATAAAGCCTGCACATTGAACTTACAGTATACCAAATCTGTTGATGTGTGGACTGCCCACTCTCGACGCTTTAAATTGGATTCAAAACAGTAAGTATAATAAAACACATTTGTTTTTGAATGATGTGCTGATCTGTTCCCTGACACATGTAAGAGTTAACAAAAGCACATAGTCTCACTTTGAGGGATAGTAAATGAGTGCCGTTGATTACAGAATTTGATACCAATAAGGCACATAAAATTCACGTTTTAGCTTCATTCCTTCAGGACTGTCTCTGTTTTTTGGCTGAATTTGAAAAAATTCAGAAAACCACAGCCAGTGTAAAGGATGCACAACACAGACAGAGTGTCATCTTGACTGAATAGATGATCTTTGATAAATTGCAAGAGTAAGAACGGCACAGGGAAATGTCCAGTTTGTTGTTTTTCAAAAAATGTGTGGGTGGTTAACTGCATAATGGGCTGATTAAAACATTGTTCACAGTCATATCAGAGCTGGACAAATAGGTTCGGCTGTGAGAATTCACTGTGGTTCAACGTGCCTTGTGCAGCTGTGTATTGTGTCCGGGAGGAAATAGGCTTATTGGGGAACTGTATATTAGTCTTATGGTGACGGACCCGGTGGGGACAGTCGGGGGGCTCAGCGATATTTAGACAGCATTAAAGCGGAGTCTGAAGCACAGACTGACGCTTTCAGGAATGAAGCTTGCGCTTCTGGCCATGGTAGTGCTTCTGTAGTTTCAGATCCTGTGAAAAAGTTGCAAAAAGCGTGTGGTCTTTCGGTGAAAACTCATAGTTCTAGTTCTGGTGCTGATTCTGCTAGAGGGAAGAAAAACCATGTCTGTCATGTGGCAGTGCCAGCTGTGACTGAGAGTGAATGTTCAAGTGAGGACAGTAGTGAGGATGATAAGCCCTATGCTTCCTCTTCACGACGTAAGGATAAACAGAGAGGCAATATACACGACTGCCTGGAGAGTCTCGTTAGTCAAATGTCACTTCTCCAGACTGAGACAGCGCAGGGTGGAGTTTCAATGACGTACACGCCTTTCACTCTTCAAGACACATCACTTATTAAAAGTCAGCTTCCGCCGTTAGAGCAGGTCGGGGCTCCATTGATTAAAGCACTTCTGACTGCATGCGCTGGCTGCCTGCCAGCGCTGGGGGATTTCAGACGCATATTCACAGCCTGCTAGCCAGCACGGATAGAGACGGTGACTCAGTCTCACTTCAAGCTGTAATACATGCGCTCTGGCCTGTGGTCAGGATGAAATATCCACTACGAGCCCAGAGTGTCAAGCTGTCTCACATTCCTCCACAGACTGGGGAGACAGGAAGCCATTACCTCATCAGGGTACGAGAACTGTGGCATAATTACAGTGGCAAAGACCCTGAGATGGCTGATAGTGTTGGTTTACTATTTTGCAGTGCGGTTGAATCTTCCATTTCAGTAAATATCCAGCAGTTATTGAAACAAGTGTTTGGCTTAAATGCTCTTCCCTTCGAGCAGTGGTCAGCTTACATCATTCAGTATATTGATAATGACAAAGAAGATAGAGAAAAAGATGAAAAGAAACTCTCATCCTTACAAGCACAGCTGACAAAAGCACAACTTAAAGAGATGAGAAATAAAATTAACAGCAACAAAGCTGCAGATAAGCAGATGTATGCGGGTGCTACTCAGCAGTATGCACAGCCCTCTGCTTTTGTACATAATACACAAGCACCTGTCCCTGGACAGCCTCAGCCTTATTCGTGGAATTCACAGCCCGTGAGTAGTGGCTTTCAGAATCGTGGCAGATCACGAGCATGTAGTCGAGGGTCCAGGGCAAACAGGAGAACTTTTGTGAGAGATGACAGATGTCTAATTTGTCACAAGAGAGGACACTGGGCGCGAAACTGCCCAGTTCTTTATCAGCAGGGGCCAGGACCAGCCGGATCATATCCTGCTCAGGTTACTAGTGTACTGCCATATACACCTTCAGCTCAATATCAGGCACCTGGATCTAATCAGATGCCTCAACAATAGGGCTGCCGAAAGTCTGTAACAGGTGATTCCCTGAGCTCACAGAAAATGTTTCTTGAACCACTAGTCAAAGTGACTATCAA
>NW_018127954.1:573958-575605 GCF_001952655.1 Monopterus albus
ATTTTATGAATTAAAAACTTAATTAGTAGAAGATTAACATTATGCTTGTTGAGTAGTCAACCTGTGTGTTTACTTTGTGTATGGTAATTCTGTCATAGTTAAGATTTAGTTTAGAGCACACATAAGTTTGCTTACTTGTATGTTACAATTATGTTAACATAGTTAGTTGAGTATCTCATTCTATGTGTTCACTGAATTCTTGGCCAGTATTTACTGTGTTAGCCAACTGGGGTACTGTTTAACATCAAAGGGAGACTGGTTCACTAACACACTGAATCACATTAGATTTACAGCTTTAGCAAAGAGGGTCCACAGTTGTTTTATGATCACTACCTGGCTGAAGAGGCCAGGGAATTTGGGGTCACTGGGACACTAAGGGTAATAAACAAGAGATTAGATCTAAAAGCCAACAAGAGGAAGACAACTTCAAAGGCAGGGCAATATACAGACACACAGGCAAGACAGTTTAATTAGCCAAACGGGAAGCCATGTCTCATATGGTATAACAAAGAAAGGGGTGAGTGTAGGTATTTAGACAGAGTAGAATCTCCTCCATCTTTAGGAAGCTGCTTTTCCCATTGGAGCAGGAAGGATGCAGAAGGGGGACGGATGGATACATGGACCAATAGAACAGCACGAGAGGACCGGACCAGTTTACAAGGGCACATTTGAAATTGTATAAAAACAACTGAATGGAGGAGGACAGCGTTCCTTCTCCTCCTGAAGACAGGTTGAACGGTTTTGCTGTTGAGGTCAGGGCTTCAGATAGAGATGGAACCCAGAGCTCTGTAAATTGCTTTATTCGATGGTCTGTTTAGTTATGATAATAAATGTTTGAAAATTGATATTTGAATCCGATTATTCTTCATGAAAGAACACGTTGCATTCTGCATACGCAGTACAAGCAGTACACATAGACTTGTGTGACTGGAAAAGAAAAGGATTTGTGACTTCAACTGGCTGTCCGGTAAAACACAACAATTACTTGAATTAGAACAAGTTTTGTTATTGCCAAAACAGGTGGCCATCATTAAGTGTAAAGGACATCAGAAAACAGACACTCAGACGAGTAGAGGTAATAATATAGTCGACTTAGTCGCAAAAGCAGTGGCTGGTTATTAGATAGCTCAAGGAGCTATAAGAGACATTGAAGTCTTACGGGGTTTGAGCTTTGGAAGTTCACCTGTCAGGTTTGCCCGGCTGCACCTTCCTCTCTTCTCTTTTTCTCGTCCTAGTCAGCTCCCTCACACTGATTATTTGATTAGACACACCTGCCCTGATTTTCTGACACTCTTCAGCTGCGCCTCCTTTGTCTCACTCCTTATTTATACTCGGCTTACCCATCACTCCCTTGCTAGTTCTTTCTCTGTCGTCAGCTCTCCCTTAGATTAGTACTTTGCTTATTCTCGTTGTTCTTCGTATGTTGTGTGTTCCTAGTTTCCCTCTGCATTTTTTGGACCTCTCCTCTGGATCCTGGCACCCTCAGCTCCACCATCACAGGTCGATGCACAGTCTCCACTTTAACTGAACTCTCTCATTACCTCCACAGTCAACCGGATCTCCTACCCGACCAGCCCAGGAGTGATTCCAACCCCTGCAGCCCGGCCCATCATCACTCCACGGACAATAACTCCTACTACTGCTGGT
>NW_018127954.1:579377-583974 GCF_001952655.1 Monopterus albus
GTTTTAGGTCAAACCGATCGACATCTTTGGCCATTACCAACCTGATGGAAGACATTACAAGTGCTATGGATGAGAATAAATACATGATGGGGATATTTATTGACCTAAAAAAAGCATTTGACACAATCAATCATTAGTTATTAATGGATAAGTTAGAAAAATATGGGATCAGAGGAATGGTTCTGAAATGGATTAGAAGTTATTTGACACAGAGGCATCAATTTGTGAAGTTGGGTGAATACCAATCGTGTCAGGTTTGCCCGGCTGCACCTTCCTCTCTTCTCTTTTTCTCGCCCTAGTCTGCTCCCTCACACTGATTATTTTGATTAGACACACCTGCCCTGATTTTCTGACACTCTTCAGCTGCGCCTCCTTTGTCTCACTCCTTATTTATACTCGGCTTACCCATCACTCCCTTGCTAGTTCTTTCTCTATTGTCAGCTCTCCCTTAGATTAGTACTTTGCTTATTCTCGTTGTTCTTCCTATGTTGTGTGTTCCTAGTTTCCCTCTGCATTTTTTGGACCTCTCCTCTGGATCCTGGCACCCTCAGCTCCACCAGCCACCATCACAGGTCGATGCACAGTCTCCACTTTAACTGAACTCTCTCATTACCTCCACAGTCAACCGGATCTCCTACCCGACCAGCCCAGGAGTGATTCCAACCCCTGCAGCCCGGCCCATCATCACTCCACGGACAATAACTCCTACTACTGCTGGTCGGCACCCGGTCATATTCATACCTTCATCTTGTATATATATTTGCACTGCTTTAACACTGTAAATAAATCACTACTTGCATCGAAGCCAGCTGCCTGGGTCTGCTAATTTCTCCGCTCGCTCACATTTGTGTCGAGCGTTCATAACATCACCGTTGAGAAGTACTGAAGATCCACAGGATCAGAGCATTGGAAGCTCAGTCATTAATATCTAAATGGATATCATGTCCTGCCATGAGATTACGAATGTTACAAACAACGGTAAATGATGGAATGTCAGTGTATTAAGCTGGACAATTCTCACCTTGATTTCAGAGTATTTACTGTCTGAAACCTGAAGTGATCTGTGTTTTCCAGTAAAATAAATAAATAAATATTGTTCATTGTTTTCCCATGTGACATGAAAACAGAATGTCAAATGGGAGTCAGATAATAGTGGAAAGGTCAGATCTTGACTGTCTGGCTATGTCCTGAGCAGTAGATATTGTGAGAACTCAGCTGGGACTGATTCTGACATCAGTTACAACAGACATAGATCAACTGTTTTTATAACACTGTGAACAATCTGACGACATATATTATGCGCACTGTGCATCTGTAAAATTGTTATAAAAAGGTCACGTTAAACTGCAGCTCTTTATGTTGAGACTGAAAAGTTGATATTTTAGGCTTTTTACTCAAGAAGTGACAGCAGAAATACAGTACTGTGCAAAAGTCTTAGGCCACCATTAGTTTGAAGTGTTAATAACAATTTATATGTATGTCTCATTCTCGTTATTAAGATATAAACAGAAAATACAGGAACTGTGTGCACAATATAAAAATTAAGCACACTGCTTTACTGGCTACTTCAGTGAAGGGATATTTAGAAGTTCACATGTTGTTAAACAGCTTGCATTCAGCATCAGCCTTTCTCTTTTTGCTGCATAGCAATTGCATCCTCACTAACCATTCTTTCTTGTGCATGCTGAAATGTCACAGAGATGTCAGATGTAAATGATGCTTTCATTTGTGCGCAACATCCTCCACTTAAAAGTAAAATCCCACAATTAATTTCAGGAACCAAATTGTTTACAAAATGTCGTAGAATGTTAACCAAAGACAACTAGCAACTTTTTTTGCATTTGTTCTGATCTCATGGGCAGGATGAGACTTGTCAATGGGCTGCAGCTTTGTGTGTGTGTGTGTGTGTTTGTTGGTTAGCAGGATTACTGACAAATGGCCAAATGGGTCATCAGCATACTGGTTACAAACACTGGTTGGGGCCAACCCTAGAAGTGATTAGATTTTGGCTGAAAAGGGTCAAAGTAACAAAATAATGAAAATTACAAAAATCTTTAACATGGGGCAAAATTTAAAAAAAAAAATTTCCATCAAAGGTTATTGAAATCCTTTGAAATGTAGACATACATACTGTATGTAGGTAGCAGTGTCTATCACAAGACCAGAATTCATCTGGATCTGACGGCCATTTAACACTGAAAACCCCTCACATCCTGGTCATAAACTGCTTGAACTCCTTTCCTCTGTACAGTGCTACAGTTTTAGCCAGCCATGAAAAACAAATAACAGCCACAACATTGTTCAAATTCTGCTTTATGCTGACTTATCCCTGAGAAGAGAGAGGACATGAGGAGAATGCTCCCATAAGAAGCTGTTGCAACGGACCAGTACAGTTCAACTGAGATGACAGATAACTAATCTGTGAAATCTGAGTCAGATGTGAAAATGATGAGAGGGCAACTCATGAAGAAGTGAGGAAGTACTTGAAAGATTCATATAACACCCTAAATTCTCTTAAGGCATTTCCTATAATTAAGAGACCTTTTGTTAAAGGATAAAGTCTGTCATTTTTTATATTAGTAGTACTTCCAGCAATCTCCATACTGATGAACTGTTCACATTCCCACCGCTCAAGCTAACTGACTTCCTGTTAGTGCCTTGCACGCATGAATACTTTAAAATAATCATAATTCTCTGGACATCACAATTAAAGTTGGACCACACTGATCAAATTCTGATAATGAATACAATCATTTCAAGGGGTTTGTGACAAATTTTCATATATTCTGACACCTCATAATCCAATGATTTTCTAAGGGAGAAATCCTTTTTGGGTCAATGTGTATCACTTGATAAATATGGAAGTTATAGTAATGCTCACTATGTCTATGATTTCAAAACCTTGTTTAGCCTATGATGTAGATGGCAAGAGGAGCAAGGAGGAGTGGAGGAAGAAGAAGAAGGGATACTGCCTGAGTTTGTTTTGATTCTTACTCATTCTCTAATGGTCAAGATTTTGAGCGTGAAAATTAGCTAGAGATGCTTTAAATGGATATTTGTTTTTGTGGAAAAACAGAAAACTATTTATTATTCAAAGCAAGGTCATTTTAAGTGTCTTTATGCTGGGCTGTATGGGACCTTTAACACTAGAACCGCCAACGATGCAGTACCTCCTAGAACCACCGGGAGGTCATTTTTACCTCGTACCACTTCAGGCTTTATAATAGCAAATTAGAAGTCTATTACAGGAATGTTTGGTCACTTTTTCAAAATAGCATGTAAAAATGGATGAAATAATAAAACATCAGAATTTTATTTATTTTATTTTAGCAATATAAAAATATTAATTCACTTCAGTTAAACTATTAGTGGAAAAATATATGTAATAAAAATTGAGAAATTGGTCAAACAGATAAAAACATTAACATTGCTCATAAACACTGAACATTACAATATTAATAAGTCCATTGCTTTCATGAGAAATGAACATGAATTCAGATATATTTACAAAGAAAGAGAGCCTTGGTCAAAAATGTTTGGGAACTACAGGCCTATTCCGCTCCAAGTTCTGCCACACAGCTTACTCACAACCAGAACAAACACTGAAGACCTTGACAGTACACTGACCACACACGTCGTCGGGCACTTGACACACAATTTGACAGTTTTGTTTTTATTGCAGTGCATTTTCAATGTACACTGCCTTTTCTTCTCCTGAGGCTGCTCTACCACTGTTTAAAGGGGCAGTGGCACAGTCTCAGTTGCCTCTTTCATTTTATTTTTTTTTTTTTGATTGATTGATTTATTCTTTCAAACATGCAGAACAGAACAAATGACAGCAACACACACATATTACACATATCCAACCAATGCTAATCCAAAATCAGTTTGCTTACACCTATTACATGTTTGAATGGAGTAGGAAGAAGTCAGACTTATCCAGTCCTACCCCATAACATCATATTATACAAAAATTTCATGCATCATTGGCTGCAAGCAGTATCTCTACATAAATAATTGTCTTCTTCACCAACAAGTAATACACAGAAAATTAAAACAGAGTGTTTCCTTAATGCCTTCATTATAAAAGACGACGACTGGCCATCTGTGGGTGGCGGCTCTTGTGGAGTATTGTCTGATCATTTTATCCAGGATGTGCACTCCCACCTTGGTCTTGTTATAATAGTGCACGGTGTCTGGCTGTCACTTTCCACATCCACCGTCTGGTGCATTGTGCTGAGGATGCACACGTTTTTGTTCACCTTGCCCTGGTATATTGTAAGTATTGTCTTGTCACTCTTCATGTCATGCAGTGGTGCTTTCTGAGGCACAGAAGGTGGGAGTGAATGCCTGTTTTTGTTGACAGTGCCTACCAGGCTGGTGTTCCTTACTAGGAGTTTATGAACAAGGGGGAGTGATGTAAAAAAGTTGTCTGTAGTGACGTTTCTCCCCTCACCTAGGTAAGGCTGCATCAGGTTCATCACTACACTATACTCACTTTGTATCTTGGTTGCCTAGCAACACCTATTGTTAATTTTGGAAAGTATGTGTGTGTGTAAGAATGGGGGAATGTGAGGCATTACTGTAAAGTGTTTTG
>NW_018127954.1:584004-587115 GCF_001952655.1 Monopterus albus
GTGCAGTCTATTTACCATTTTTGCATTAGGAAAAATGGAGGTCAAAATGACCTCTTGGCGGTTCTAGGTCAAACCACTCTTTTTTTTTCTCTCTTTTATTCCAGAATCACCAAAACGCATAAGATGACGTGTAACACACTTTTAGGAAAAGTCATTGACTGGGAGACATAGGGTTTGTACTCAAACAAAGTTACATGCATTTTAATAGTGAAGAGAGGTCAAAATGCCCTCTTGGCGGTTCTAGTGTTAAGGAAACCAGCCCTAGTTTTTGACAACAATCTACCATGGAAAGTCTTGAAATAACTAAATAGTGACTGTTCACCAGATATTTATCATTTGATGAGTCAGTAATTGTCCAGGAATAAGAAAACTCACCAGCACAATAAAATAAAACATGAAAAAAGTCAGTAGCATCAGTGTGTTAATAGTATTTCCTTCCATGCTGCACTTGCAAATCTAACCTTATCCACTATGTCTCCCTCCAGTGACAAGAGCACTCAGAACAGGAAAAGCTTCCACTATAAATTATGTGAGCTGTTCTGATTCAGCAAGCATTCCTATGTCATAAACCTTACTTTAGACCACTTTTAATTCCATTTTAAGTTACAGAGAGATTTATTGCAATGTCATACAGTTAAAGTTTGGAACAAAAATGTTTGTTTTCTTTGATGTTTTTTAATACAGCACACACACAATAAGGAAAGCAGCATTTATAGTACAGGCTGAATATAAATTAGGGAGCTTGTATAACACACATGGGCATGCACAGACACACACACCACTGCCTACCTGGAGCGCTGCCAGATCTTGAAATAGTGAAGGAGAGGTTGCTGCCTGCATAGATTTGTGCACAGGACTGCCTTGAAACTAAGATATGCAGTAGATAGATAGATAGAGGTCATTCAGGAATCTCAGAGGAAAATGCAGCCTTGTTTTCAGCTCAGTGGCCATAATAGTCCAGTATGTTGGCAGGACTACACAACTGCCAGGACTCCCATCAGTTCTGCAACACTGAGTCCCACCAAGAAGGAAGAAAAAACTTCTTTTGTTTCATTGATTCCATTATTATGAACATCCCCAAGATAGCAATGCTCTTTTAAATGCTTTCTAAGTGCCTTGATGTGCATTTTAATTGCTTGTAAGTGTGCAAAACAATGTCTAGAGACTAGCTTTTTAATAACTAAAGTCCTTGAAACTGCTGGCACCCACGATGCAAAATCTGCTCTGCAAACCTGCAGCCCACTCTTGGCCAAAATTATCATTATCACCCCCAACATAATTACAATCTTTCCTCTAATTAGCCAGGTAAAACTGACTCAGCTACATGCTCGCTTCCAACAATGTTTTTGCCTCACAAATAGTGTTGGCCAAAAAGGAATGAAAAAGTCTTTTATAGTGATACTTTTGTGAGTTTGATGCTGGTAAGTAACTCTGTACACAGCCAGACACACATAGTCTAAAATCTGAAGTGAGCTTTCACCTTGTTACCAAGGTGAGAGGAAGGGTACACTCTGGACAGGTTGGCAGTCTGTCACAAGGCTGACACTTAGAGACAAATAGCCACACACTCACACACATACACACACACACACACCTATGGGCAGAGAACATGCAAACTCCACACAGAAAGACCCTGGGTCTGCCCGGGCTCAAACCCAGAACTTTCCTGCTATTAGGCGACACCGCTATCCACCAGGCCACTGTGCTACCCACACTTGTTCATAACAAAGGAAAAATCAAAAACTTCATTTTCACTCCTAAAAAGGTAGAAAAGAATGTCTTCACATCCCAGTGTGTCCCGTTCCCGTGGGAAGGATCAGATAAGAGCAGCTAACTGTCTCATGAGTGTGAATCATTCAGACTTTACAGCCTCTGAGGTCAGATTTGTGAGGCTGAAATGTGTATTCGCAGGTGTGAATCAGGTCAAAGTGGAGGGGGAAGTTATACTCTCTAGAGTCTGGGCTCTACATCTGATAAGAAGGGGAGACTGCATTAGCATGCAAAGGGCCTGGCAGTTGAGCAAAGCTGGGACAGAATTTGTTAGGGGTTGGTGAAAGTCTCTCTACTCTACTCCTCACTGCCTGGAAATTAAGTTTGGCTGTTAATTATGGTTATTCTGGATTCCTCAGCATAAAACATATCTCTTCAGGAGACTTCTTGGACTTGTGGGCACAACACATACAGTATGAAGAGCCCTCAGAGACATTAACCAGAATTTTCCCCTCATATCCACATATGAAACCAAAGGCATTCAATTACTATACTGAAAACCACACACATATACACAAGTGAAAGGCTCTCATGCAAACTAATGAAATGTTTTCACACAAACTAGTAAAATGCTCTTATAAACACAGCTGAAAAATCTTTTCTCACATTAACATATGAAGTCATTCATATATTATATTGAAAACCTCATGCATACAAATAAAATGCTTTTACATAATAAAAGTGAAACACTCTTTTAAAGACTAGTGTGTAGGATTTGAATCTTATAGGCTTCAGTTACTTTATAAGCTTTAGTTACTTTTCATAACTTTAGCTTCCTTTAGTTTTATTTCGTATAGGCTTCGCCCTCCAAGAGCTGTCGCTATTGGGTTCACCCCTCGCGCTTGCGCAGTCCTGAAGAGATTCTTTCGTGCCCTGTGCCCTGCACTGGGCTGTCCCCAAACAGGTCTGCTGCAATGGCATAAATGCCACTGTGATCTGTGATGGGCTCCCTCCCTCTTTTTCTTCAGCAGTCTAAGAAGAAACATCTTGGGTAAGTACATTCCCTTTTATCATAGCTGAGAGCCATTCCTCTCTGCCAGACTCCAGTGTTGCGCCACCATCACCGTGTGCCCAGTCTGCAATCCGGGTTTCATAACATGTTCACACGCCAAGCCAGCGCTCTCCCCCAGGCAGCTTGCCCCCCTTGGTGCCCGCTTGCCCACACCGGAGAAGCGCCGGGCGGGGCCCTGACAATGTCAGCGGCTAGGCTAGGCTGCGTGCCCCCCTGGACTTCTCGGCGTGAGTGGGCCTGAGTCCACTGACTCACTCCCTGCCATCATGGGCTCCCCCGGCTCTCCGTCGATCCAATGGTCTACCTGGGTGCCGGCAGAGCGCGCCTCA
>NW_018127954.1:587372-602238 GCF_001952655.1 Monopterus albus
CGCGGCTAACAGTGTGACGACAAAAGCCTGAGTGGGGCGCTCATTTTATGAGTTCTCCCCACAGCGGAGGGCGCAGCTGTGCTGCCAGCACCCCCTGTGGACCCTGCCTCTGACACACAACTGTCCTTTCAGGGCCACCATCAGACTCATAAGAGCAGATTTTCTGACAGTTGTTCTCAGAAAAGAAGGAGAGGCTCTCTGTGTGTTCACTGTCTCTCTTGCGCACACACACACACTGCTCAGTTCTCCCCCCACACACACTTGTGCCTTGGGGTGCACTTGACTTAGCCTTCTCCACAGCCATGCCCCACTGCCCCCCTAAAAAAACAGCGCCTTCCCTGGGCCTACGCAGAGTGAACGGCTGTCTGGCAATGGCGAAGAGGGCGCATCAGTGGCTAGCGGCAATGCACACGAGCGCACCGCATACAAACACTCGTCCACTGAGGCCTCCTCATATTTCCACACTCAAGCATTACGCGGTGTGGCAAGAGCAGCTGTCCATGAACTTTCGGATGGACAAGCTGATTCGAACCGGCTACACTCCGCTTTTCCAGGCACCCCCCTGCTTGCAGCAGCATGCTGGAAACTGTCATGACTCCGCTGCACTGAGAGCAGAGCTGCAGGTGCTGTTAGCCGAAGCAGCTACTGTATCTCTGTGGTGCCACTGGGGCAGGAGCGCGAGGGCTTCTTCTCGTGCTACTTCCTGGTTCCCAAAAAAATCAGGTGAAATGAGACCTGTTCTCAATCTGTTTCTCTTCACCAACTACATAGTACAGAGACAGTTTCACATGCTCACCACAAACAAGTACTGGAGTGTGTGTGTCCCAGTGATTGGTTTACTTCCAACGATCTGTGAGACGCCTATTATCCCCAACACAGGAAGTTCCTGCAGCCTCCTCCCGGGGTACACTTTTCCAGTATGACAGTCTGCCCTTCGGCTATTCACTGGCCCCCCGCACGTTTTTCCAAGTGCATGGAAGTGGCGTTAGTACTGCTACACAGAACAGGAATCAAAGTCCTCTTTTATTTGATGATCTGATTCTGATGATGTGCCCCAGACCTCAAGCAGGTTTTCACACATGGGGCTGGTGCAATACCTGACACAGTGGGGTTTTTGCAGTAAGTCAGAGTCCTCTTTTATTTAAACAACCTGATTCTGATGGCGTGCGCAACTCCTGGCACTACTGGTTTTTGTAATAACTGGACTAAGAGCTCTGCGGTGCCCACCCAGACAATCGTCTATCTGGGAGGGTACTTAGACTCTCTTAGCATGGAAGCGAGGCTGTTACCTGCCATGTATAGTTCCTTTTCATCTCTCCTGTAGTGTGTTGTTCCCCACACAACAGCTCTGTCATGCTTTTTGCTGGAAACAATGTCAGCCAGTCATGTCATAGTTCCCCTTGGTCTTCTTCCTACGAGGAAGTTCCAGAGGTGGTTCGCCCGTCTTGGCCTCGACCCAGTGCGCCACAAGAGGCCCATGCTCACGATTCCCCCCTTGGTCCAAAAAGACCTGGAGTACTAGGGAACTCCCACCGTCAACACACTGGAAGTTCCCCTGGGCAGAGCCACATCACACGTCTTGGTGTTCACAGACTCGTCTCTGCTCAGCTGGGGAGGCATGTGTCCATCACAGGCTGTAGGAGGACGGTGGGATCACATCCCGTCTCTCCACATCAACTGTCAGGAACTAGCTACCGTGCTGAAGGTGGTGAAACACCTTGCACAGGTGCTGAGAGGAAGACACGTAATGGTGCGATCAGACATTGCAATACGTCGCACACATCAGCCGTCGGGGCGGTGTTGGTTTTGCCGGCTGCTGGAAACTGCTACTCTGAGCTCATCAGAACCTGCTCTCCCTCAGAGCCGTGCACATCCCCAGTGAGCAGAACCTCGCTGCGGATCTCATGTCACGAGGCAGACCTCAGCCCAGCAAGTGGAGGCTGAACCCGTCCCTCTTTCAGACACTGTGGGACAGGCTCAGTCTGGCTGTGGCAGGCCTGTTCACAGCATGCGGGAACGTGTGGTGCCACCTCTGTTTTTCACTGAACGTTCAAGAGGAATGGCTGCGCATCCTCCTGATAGCTCCGGAGCATGCAAGTGCTCTCTCATCTGCTTGGCACGATCCAGCAGTGCTCCGTGTCAGGTCAACAGCTGTGGGCCTGGCCCCTGAACAGGAGTGACTGGAGAGCCTAAGGGTGCCTCTCTTCATGCCATGAAGTTTTTGGTGAGCGAATTGTGTTTTTTGCACACCCGCTGGTGAAACGCTTTCTCAGGGGCATAGGCAGACAAGACTGTGATGCGTTCAGTGGCACCTGGTTTTACGTGAGCTCAGGGAACCCCCCTTTGAGCCCATAACAGAAATCTCTCTCAAACATCTCTCTCTGGAAACAGCACTTCTCTTAGCCCTAACTTCGGCTAAGCGAGTGGGCCATCTGTGCACACTGTCTGTCTCACCAGTGTGCCTTCTCGTACATGAAGTTGGCAGCTCAGCCGTTCTGAGACTGAATCCTAACTGTGCATTGAAAATAATAACATCCTTTGTTCGATCCAGAGTCATTACCTGGATGGGTTCTTTCCTCCACCCCACAGAGATGAGTCAGAGAAAGAACTTCATGCTCTTCATGCGCTGTCCCATTACGTGGCGTGCACGGCAGCTGTCAGACAGGCACAACAACTGTTTTGTTCATTGTAGGAGACATTCTCTTGGACAGCCTTTATCCAAACCACAGCTGTCTCACTGGCTGTGTGAGGCTCTTACACAGACTTACATGTTAGCTGGGTGTGATTCTCCACCTGGCATCAGAGTCCACTCTACAAAAGCTATTGCATCCTCCACTGTCCTCTCTAAAGGCATGATCGCGAAGGACATCCACACGACAGCCCCATGGGCTGGGTCTTTTAACCCTATTCAACCTTCGGGACGTGTCCGAGTTTTTCCACTGGCTCACTCAGCCCTGAGTGTTCTACGTGACCGAGTGGCTTCCCTCTTCGCACAACCACTACCGAGCGCTGATTCCACATGTGTGTTTTCTCAATCAGGTGATTGCTTGTTAGCCATGTACACTCACTTGACTGTACTATCAATGCAAGCCGCCGTTGTATCCGCTTTGTGTGTGTGTGCCCTTCCTGCACACACGCACTCTGTCTGTACGCTCTCCATGGTACTCATGTTCTTCGCTGGTAATGAAACATTAACAAACTCTCACCCATTTTTAAACGGGGTTCTGATGGTCTCCTCTGAGGCCAGTATATTGTTAAGTAATGCATCTACTTCGGTGAGATTACAGACAGTGTGGCAAATGAACATTATTAGGTTGTATTTTGAAATGCTCTGTTTTTTTTTTCAGCCACCTTCCATTTAAATTGAAATGTCAACTGATTCAAACTGAAATCTTCTTGTCCTCCGGTGTGTATACAAGGTTGCACTAGTCTTTAAAATAATGTTTCACATGTGTGTGTGAGGTTTTCACTGTAATAAATGAATGATTTCATACATCAATGTGAGAAGAGATTTTTCAGTTATGTTTATAAGAGCATTTTATTAGTTTGTGTGAAAACATTTCAATAGTTTGCATGAGAGCTTTTCACTTGTGTGTGTGTGTGTGGTTTTCATTATAGCATGTGAACAGCTTTGGTTTTATATGTGAATGTGATGGGAAAATTATGGCTAATGTCACTGAGGGCTCCTCATATTTCCACACTCATGAACAGGTACACTTAGACATTTACATAGACTGATGCTGGACATGGCCACCTGAATATAGAGCTGATTGCTGGGGGCGGCTGTGGCTCAGGAGGTAGAGCGGGTCGTTTCCTAACTAGAGGATTAGCGGTTCGATTCCCGGCTTGTCCAGTCAACATGTTGAGGTGTCCTTGAGCAAGACACTGAACCCCCAGTTGCTCCCGGTGATGTCACCGGTGTGTGAGTGCTTGGGAGTGCAAATGGGTGAATGGCCGAATAATGTAAAAGCGCTTTGAGTGTGCTGTAAAAGCATAGAACATATAAGACCATTTACCATCTCTTAATCTACAGAGAGCAATAACAAACACTATCCAGTGACATCCCTCATAACCCAAGTCTCATTTCATCCCCTGTCTTGTCATTTACCCTTTATCCCTATTATTACTAACATGGTGCCCTGCCTAGTCAGGAGCATGGGATATGGTACAAATACATGCACACACGTATTTATAGCATTGTAACCACACACCCGTGTACCTGTAGTGAAATATAATCTACACACATGCACTCATCTCCCAGGTGAATGGCTGACATTAGCGCCCAAGCCTCCCCATGGCTTCCTGACCTTTATTGGCTGTCAGAGGCAGACAACAGGCACAGAGACCCCAGCTGTAATCAGGACTGGGACACTTCCTTCTTGCCTTCCAGTCAATCTCAGGTCTGTCATGATTCAATGTCTGCATTCACAGCCCCACCGTGGCCTCTCATTCCTTTTATCTTTATTCTTTTGTCCTCTTTTGATCCTGTCTTCTGCATACCTCATTTACCTGCCCATCCCAGACTAGTGAGACATAGACTAGAGAGATATGATACATGAATGGTTACTATCTGACAGAATCAGTGCAGCTGCTGTTCTGGCTTGCAAATGAATAGTCACATCCAAAATCTAATCTAAGTAATATTCTATTTTATTTCCTTATTCATGTCTGGGAAAAACATAAAAAGCAACAAAAAGACAAGGTCAAATGTGCTTTTCCTAAGATTCTGCAAGATTAAATCCTGACTAGTTCAGAAGCATTCAGCTAAAATGAACCATAAGTCATGGCTAAATAGGTTGGATTATGAAATCTTTTTAAATACATGCATTTGGATTTATTAATTTAATTTATTCTTTTATAGTATAGTCAATAGCATTTATGTACAGTAACTTTGGATCACCGTCCTGGAGACTTCACATGAGAACTGCGTTTTAATTTACAGCACAGACCAATGCACTTGCTCAGTATTCTTACATGTGGAGAAAAATCCATGGGCCTTTATTGAGTTTAAATTTTTCAGGCAAGAAATAATATTTGAATTTTATAAGTTTTAGTTAGTTTTTATACTATAATACCCAGTTCTTTTATTGGACAGCTCTGAATAACAAAGGAGTCCGTCTTCATTTAGTGCTGATTTATTTTAAACCACAAGTAAAAATTACAAACATGAGCTGGGTTGATCCCCCTTCCACACACACACTTGCTGCTGGAAAAAGGAGTCCCTGGCCACACAGAGCCTAATACATTTATAAGTTTTGGGCTAACCCCTTACCCAGATGAAGTCAGTCCACAGACTCCATCTCTTATCTAGTACTCCACATGCTTGGAGCCGCCGCGTTTCTACCTAGTCATAACAAAATGAAGAATCTCAATGTGTGTGTATGTTGTCACATGGTGTGTAGCTAAGGGATTCATTTATTTATTCAGACATAATATTCTAACACAAGATTAATATTGGAAAACAACTGGTGTCATGGTTCACTTTTCAGAATCAACATTCTGTCTGCTAACCTTCAAACAAAACAGACTAGAGCAGACTTTGAATCTTACTAAATTGCATTACTAACACATTAGGTCTAACAATTACTAACTGTCTTACTAATATCTAACAATACTGTTAGAAATTAATAAATCAGTCAGATAATTATTAGACTTTAATGTGTTATTAATGCAGTTTAGTACGATTCAAAGTCTGCTCTAGTCTGCTCTGTTTCACAGTTAGCAGTAAGCCACGAGGAAGAGGTCAAGGACCTTGGACTCTCAGAAGAGGTCCGCCAAGAGATGACAGGTGCTGGATCTTTAACAAAAGGGGACACTGGTCAGGTAAATGTCCCTTTTCATATCAGCAGTTGCAGGGTGTACCGCAATACCAGTATCAAATCTACCCACCTCCACAGGCATATGACTGAGTCACAAACAAAAACTGATATTCTCTCACATTCTAAGCCCACCACCGTTAAGACCATGATGCAGTTCTTAGGACTTATTAATTACAGCAAGAACTTTGTGCCCGATTTCACCGACCTTGTGGCATCTCTCTGTGCCATGCTTACAGAGGCAGGCTATAAGAACTATTGTTCTACTCTGTTGTCGACTCCACAAGCAAAGGAAGCTTTTGTTGCCATAAAACAGGCTTTGGCACACGCATGTGCTTTGCATGCATCTGACTACTCATAGCCTTTTCATTTAGATGAATTAGATATTGATGAAAAGGACGGCACTGTGAATGCCTTCCTATTTCAAAAGGGGGAGGAAGTAGAGGACACAACCCAAAGGTGTTGGTGTACTACAGCTCTAAGTTGGACAATGTTGAAAAGGGACATCCAACTTGTGTGAGAAATGTTGCTGCGATCGGTCAAGCGATAATGAAGAGTTTATATATCACAATGGGTTATCAAACTGTGGTACACACCACACATCATGTCAGGGCATTTCTGGATTCCAAAGCTTTCATAGAATCAGAGCTACAGTCAGAAGAGGACCTACATTATTGTAATATTTATCAGAGAACAAAAACGTTGACAGGGACAGCAGACAAAATACCTAGTCTGGCAAGTTTAGACAGTTGTCCTGGTATGGTTCTGTGTGTACTGGGCCTCATTAGCCTAGTTATAGTGGTACTCATATTGTGGTGGGAAACAAGGTCCCACATACACCGTGAGAAAAGAGCTAATGTCCTGATTCCACTCAAGTTGGTTTTTAATTTGGGTAAAACTTCCACTTTAATGATAGATGGTTATTGAAACGCTGAGCAGGGACCAACCTGAGGAACCAACACCAGCTGCAGTGGACAGCTGGGTCTATCGAAAGGTGCATAAACTTTGTTGGTCAGAGCCACGTTGGAAAGATTCTTATAAGGTAGCAGAAACTACCACACACTGTGTTAAACTGTGGCTCACTGAGAACAAGGGTTGACAGGGACAGCAGACAAAATGCCTAGTCTGACAGGTTTAGGCAATCGTCCTGGTGTAGTTCTCTGTATTTTGGGCCTCATTAGCCTAGTTATAGTGGTGGGAAACAAGGTCCCACATACACCGTGAGAAAAGAGCTAATGTCCTGATTCCACTCGACTTGGTCTTTAATTTGGGTAAAACCACTTTAATGGTAGATGCGTGTGACATTCTTGACTGCTCTGTGTGGTCACAGCAAGAGCAATTAAGACTGTTTGATAAATATATTTCTATACTGTCCTATGTCCAGTTTAATGTTCAGTGTCTTACTAATCTTACTAATCTCACTAACCTCACTAATCTTATCAGAAATGTAGTTGTTAGGTTTCAGGAGCAACTGGCAGCCACTTCTCTTATGTCCTATCAGAACAGATTGGCATTAGACTTCATTCTGATTGAAAAAGGGGGTGTTTGTACTATGTTTGGGCAACAGTGTTGTACTCACATCCCAAAGAACACTGCTTCTGATGGCTCCATTGCTAGGGCCCTGACAGGGTTGAAATTTTATCAGAGGAGATCACTGACCATTCAGAAATTAAAAATTACATAGATGATTGGTTTGTTGAAAATTTTTTGGCAAATTTAGTGATTTCTTAGCTTACATCTTTTGTGGCAGCAGTTACACAAGGTCTGCTTTATCCTGTAATAGCCTAGACAGACGGGGTGTCTGCAGCCATGTTCAACCAATTGTCCAGTATTTATTGTTAGCTACCGCCCAATATGACAACACTCACACACCTGGTTTCCAGCACATTCCAGTAAGCTGACGTGGGCAGAGGTTGGCCTGCTCATGCCAAGGGCCAATTGTATTAGGATGCATGCAAAGCCCAACCTCTGTACGGAGAGGCCTCCACCCAAGAAGATAAATGTGACCACAGATGATAGCTCGGGGCTCTTTGGGGACGGAGTTCCTGTGGAAGCTCTGTTTCTCTGAGCCCAGTGCTGTATCGCTTTACATGTGACCAGACTTTGAATAAATTTTTACAGATTTTATATAGTCCTCTTCTTTCTGTTCTTGGGCTTCAATTAAAGAACTGTGTCTAACAAAAGTAACAATTTCAATAGACTGAACACGTATTCATAATCTAAGTAATGCCAATTTGGTAATTTGTTCTGATATTTTCAGAGCTGCGATGACCTGCTAGCAGACCAACTAACCCTCTTCAACAGGCAGCCACAGCTCCCTCAGAGTAGAGTCAGCAAGGATGCTGGTGGTCCAGTTGAACACTGAGAGAGCTGTGTCCTCCCGTCCTCGGGAGTTTGGACATGAAATTTGGACTTGCTCACTTACTACAATCACCTACTGTGATTGTGAACATGCTGTGCATCAGGGCACAGACTAAAGCACAACCGTAGCAGTATGTATCATGATGTATAGTCAGAAGACATCTGTCCCATAGACATCCGTTTATATGGCGATGACCTGTCCAGCCAAAGCAGCTAAAAATGTGCTCCACACAACACACCTCCAGAACCAGCATCGCCAGAGCCCAACCACAGCCAAGAAGAACAGAAAAAGAGCAAGATACCGGAAAAGAATAAATATCTGGCTTTAACACATTGGTGAGAGCTACAAATAACCCTGTCAGGGTTAATAACTGTTAATAGCTACTGTCTTGACGTTAGAGAGGTCTCCTAACACAGAAACAACAACAACAACACTACAGCGTGTACATCTCTACTAATGTTATTTATGAAATACTTCAACGTAGGCGTTTTCTCAGGCAGAGTTGTAGTTTTTTTCCAGATGTAAAAACTCATCTACATCAAATAAATAAATTCATCTCACACCCTTGTGACAAGAGCAGTGAGGAGTTAATAATGATGTGAATATTAGACATTAACAAATTACAGTAGCAGCATTCAGATAGTTTAACAGTATAGTACATAATGTTGTTTTTTAAACTAAGCGATATTGTCTCTGGGGGAAAAGGGGACTTCAGCATCAGTCAATCCCCATGCATGTGGTGACACATTATAACGTGATGACAGAGAACTGGCTCATTGTCTGCCATTCAGCTGCGAAGACACGGAGGCTTACAGTTCACTTCTATAAATAAATTCCAGTGTCAAAAGTTTGTCCATTTTGTATGTTGTGGAAATTTTATATGTGGACTTGTAAGCTGGTGTTACTGAATTCATTAACAGGATAATGGATGACTCCACATATTTTCTTTACTGTAATGATTACACAATGTCGACCCAAGGGCATGAAAATCTCTGCATTTAACACTATGGATCACACCCAGATTGTCATGATTTAATTGGCAGTTTTAGCCCAGGGAATAATATGTTAATGAATATTATGTTGCCAGATCAGAAGCACATGGATATATTATGAGAAATCCTAGTATTCCCAGTCCCATTACCTGGCATTCAGTCCAGTCTGGGATTCATTGGTAGAGAGCCTTCCATTCCTCTGATTCCCCAAATCACATTTCACTAGCTAGGGCCTGCCCTCAGTGTCTGAAAGAAGAAGAATGGTGCTTACTGTAGACTTAGTTATGAACTGCAGTCTGGGGGAGAAAGGCTTTGGGGATCTGTGCCTCTCTCAGGCATCGGCCACCCCCTCTGAATGAAAGGGGAGAGAAAGATGTAGAATAATCGATGCTTTTGCACAATTTTGTTTCATTGTTTGACCTGAGAAGAGGAGAGAGGAGAGTCAGGCCATCTACCTGTTGTATTCCTATACACCTGAACTTGTTCGATAGCTGAAGCTAAGCAGAGCTGATCCTGACCAATGTCTGGATGGGAGACCACCTAAGAACCATCAAAGTCCTGTGCCCCGCTCTCCACCTCATCCACCATTGTCCTGTGCTGTATATGCCTGTAGCGCTGCCATTAAAGCCTCTCACGACCAACTAACCTGACAGTGTGTCCTGCATTTGGGTCCTCCAGTTATTGGTACCTGACATGGAGAAGCGTACATTGTCACTCGGTGGAGCTGGGGAGGGGGCTGGCAACTGGGTGCAACTTGCAGCCCAAAGACAGAATAGAGATGAGGGGACAGGCACGAGCCCAGTGCCAGGAAAGTAGGAAAACGAGCAGGCAGCCTGAAGAGGAGAATTAGGGGGAAAGAAAAGGATGACAGGATAGAAGTAGGCAGCCTGGTGCCTAAGAAAAAGGAAGGTGGACATCTTGGTGTCTGATGAATGAGAAAGGGAGAGAACAGAAGAAGAAGAGCAAATGTGGAAACTGGCTGTGGAGGTCTTGGTGGAAGGAAGACACTGGACTGTTGAACTTTCAGTGGTACTACCATTGACTGGCGAAGTGACATCTGTTGATAAGATGACAGGATGAAGGTAGGCAGCCAGGTGACCAAAAAGAAAGGACAGTGGACATCTCTGTGCCTGGTGAAGGAAAAGAAGATTGCATGTGGAACGTCCTGCAGCTCTGTTTGGGAGGCCGTGGAGGTCTTGATGGAAGGATGACACTGAACTGAAGGACTTGCAAAGGTGCTGCAGAGGCTGACTGGAAGAGTGACATCCATGTGCATGTGAGAGCAGGATGTTATGTATGTGTATTGTAGTGTGGGGGCTTTGGTGTGGAGGAAGAATTTAGATAACTAGTTGAGCAGTACTGCCTTGGAGACCTTCAAAATTAGGTGTTTTGTTCCTCTGTCCTCTGAAACAGAGCAGATTATTAGAGTGACAATGTCTCCGTGACTTTTTTTTTTTGTAATGGTGGATTGTGGGGACATGAAATAGTTCCAAACATTAAGAGTAGCATGACACAACATACAATATAATACATGTGGCATTTGATTTAGTGGCATGTAATGAGACTGTATATATATTTATTTAGATTTTATTTCTTATTATTCTATAGTGAATGGAAAAGGGACGGAAGAGGAAGCTGTGTATGACCCTGTACTGGAAACAGAAGTAGCGGTGATAGTGGAAGTGGAGCAGGCTGGCTTAGTGGCTATGCTATGAGAGCGACCATTTTTAATGTTTTTTCCTCCTTTGATGGAGAAAAAACAACTTGTCATCAGATGGGGAAATGACCGAGCAGTCCATGGTGAGTAACCACACGTACGTCGTTCGGTCTGTCTTACAAAAAGCGGAAGTGAGTCATTTTTGGTGGTTTAAATATGACTGGGAGACAAAGGGGTGTGAGCTCTTGAACTTCAGATTGAAAATCTCCAATAGAGCGACAGTACAACTGTCTTCCCAATATGATCTAGGTCCTCAAATGTAATGGAATCCGATTTATAATCCCCACACAATAGGAGATATCACACAGAGAATTCCCAAGTTTGAAGACCTTTTGCTTCCTGCCAAAAGTACTCGCTGCCAAAACTGGATAATTTCCAAGGAATGTCATGCTACTGAATTCCCAGTCCTCCTTCCCATTATCAGGGCTTTGAGTGTTGGACAGATTAGAAAGAAACGCTCCATCAAGTGTGACCCACTTAGCTGCTGGAGAAGCACCAAAGGACCACTGTGGCAATTATTTAAACTTCCGCTTTATTATTCATAATTAGCAGATGCTGTACAGTGTGCATGTGTGAGATGAAGCTTTCTCAATAACATGCCACCTCTATGCAGGAAGAATAATAGAGCAGAACAAAGCGTTCGCACAGTGGTGAATGTGCCTATGTGTGTATTTGTATTTGTCTCTGCTGTTGTGAAATAGACAAACTAGGCACCAGACACACTTCTTATTCTTATCAAGTGTGGTCAAGATGTCAGGAAGAAAACATGGAAGATGTGTATGGGACTATTTCAATTCTAATAGCAAAAGCAGTACAAGTAAATGCATCGTTTTCAGATAAAGTTCACGTTCATTGTTGCCACAGAAAGGAACGTGCAGCATTCATGGAAAAGCATACAGTGGGAAAAAGCATTAGCACCAAGCAGATGATCTAATCCAGTGAATACATAAAAAGTAAAAACACACTCATCAGTTTTTGCATCAAGACTGGCATCAACCAGATTATGTGACACAAAGAGAGTATTTCAAAGAATTTAATGCTGGTTTTGATTCCAAATTCAAAACACCCATGGGCTTCGTGCATCAATTTCTTGATTGCAAAGTGCAACACAGAGTCAAGATGTAGATGGCTGGACTAAAAAGGATCTTGGATCATAGAGTATAAGGATGCCCCATCTGTCAAACTGAAGTGTGAAGTCATGATTTATGGCTTTTTGATGCTGCCCAATTTTGACACCTCCTGATTTCACATATCCAAATTACTTTTCTACAATGGAACATTTTATTATAGGTTTTATAACAGTATTACTGGATTTTATTAGGGTTTCCCACAGGGGAAATAGGACAGAAGCCACTTGCATACTATAAAATCTTCTATTTAGTGCAACAACACCACTCCAAACTAAGCATGACACCTAAAAGGGGTTTTATCAGATCTGACCAGCATGAAAAATGCAGGCTGATAGGTGCAAGGATTATTGCTCTTCTCGCTTAATTAAATCATTATGGTTTACTGTCAGGAAAATTTACCCCCAAAAGTTTAGTTAGATAAAAGGAATCATTATTTTTAAACTTAGGAGAAGCTCTTGTTCCTCCACTAGTACAACTTAATTTCAATGCCTGTCCATCCCCAATGTGTCACTGCAGTGTGGTGACTTTAAAGAGCCCATGGCATGCTTTTCCTTGTTTTTTCACTTATCTACAGTGTTACATTATCATCTTAGATGTGATCTAAAGCTCACATGTAATGGAATTTGATCTGTTATGTGGGTTTTCAATAAAGCTTATAAAAAATTTTTAAAAAGGCATCCACGAGTGCCATTATAAAAGCGGAATTTTTTGACTGCACCTGGTTTTGTGAAGGTGGAGAAAAATACAGGGCCTGAGGTTACTGCATGTTCAGGAATGTTCCTGTACAGAGATTCATTGTTTTACCTGACTGGGTCTAACCTACAAGCAGCCAGCCAGTGAAGCACCCTGGGGCAGTGAATGATCAGGTCATCAAGGCTAGATTCTCCCAGAGAACAGTACCTGTTTGTTCTGACTGCTTGAGGCCAGTGTGTCTGTCACATGTGATGTGTTGTAAGGATTTAATGACCCATGATGTTATTGTCGGCGCTACCTACCTGTTGGAATTAATTTCACTACTTTGGGACTGTATGTGGTCATGTGGGGGAAGCCACAGCATCCACCAGTTGGATTTACTGACCTTGGAGCTTTTTGAAAGGGAGTGATGTTTCCACTATTCAGTGGGACTTAATGCTATGTTTAAAAAAAACACACGGTGCATGTCTGTTAATGTCTTGTTTGTGTAATGTTGGGGAGAATTGTTGTAAGGCTGGAGAAGTTACTATGTCTGCAGTAAGCCAGTTAAAATATGGAGTTTCTGAACTACCAGCTTTGTTTAAAGTGTTAGACATCTGTTTTCATTGGTTCATATACAGCTGTTTACCTATCTATGGAGGAGAAATTCAAATTAATTAATGCTCTTGTAGTTTGTTGTGCTGTCCACTTGCCACACAACATCGACAACAGGTGTTGTGCGCGTTCACGAACTATCCTCTTGTTTTTAGTTAGAGGCTTTTTTGTTTTATGATTCTGAAATAATTACAGACTATTTAGCGTTATGAGGAGTGCAAGGCTAATCTAGAGGTGACCAAGATTAAACATTGAATACCTGGAAACAAGAAAAAAAGAGCATGCCATGGGGACTTTAAGCACATATCATGCAGAGATCAGTGTGGGTGTGTATAACTGAATTAAAACATAATTAACTCTCTCTTCTTTAATTAAATTAGTATTAGTGCAATACACTGTATAATTCTCCTATCCATAGGGAAACAGATGGTTCATGCAACATAGTTTAATCTGAAGATTGATTGGTTGTTAGGAATAAAACACAATTAATCCTCTTGTAAGCAATTAAATAAATACAATTTAAATAGATATTGCAGATAATTATCTTACTTGGGAAAGGCAGCTGTTTTTCATCACATAATTTTGGTTGAGGCAAGAATTAAATTTAGAATAAAAATAAATATTAGTCTGATACATTAATTCTCTTTCATTTAATGAAATAAATATTAATCTGACATTAAATAATTCTCCTAAGCATTGGAAAAGGCAGCTGTTTCACACCAGCATTGTTTAATTTTAAGGAAGTTCAGCCAGATATTTTGTATTAAATCAAAATTACTTAATCTATGGAATAAAGTGTTTCTCCTCCATAGATAGGCTTCTCTCTCTCTCTCTCTCTTTCACTCACTATCTGGACTGCAGTGTTTCAAAGTTGGCTAGCTCTCTGACTCCAAACGGCTCCACAGCTGGCCTTCTGACCATTACAAAAGGGTTGGTCTCTTCTTTCCTACCAATGAGCCATCAAATAGAACATAGCTAGAAATTTAACAGGCCTGTGCTGATGTATTAACTGTCCAGTGTTATGACCCATGTTGGAAGGGTTTTTTTTTTTTGGCCTACAGGACTCTGTGCCAGTCATGTGACCGAAAACTATCAATTGGCCTTATCTCACAACGGTGAAGAATTCTTTATAAAAATTTCTGGATCTGTTTGACGATCAGGATCACCATCAAAATTCATTACTTTTTGTGTAATGCTGTTAACCGACCAAAACCAAAAGCAAATCAAATCAAATCAAATCAAATTTTATTTGTATAGCGCCAAATCACAACAAAAGTCATTTCAGGACACTTTACAAAGTAAGGTCTAGACCTTACTGTTATCAATATTATTACATAGGGAAAACCCAACAAATCCCACTTGAGCAAACACTTGGCAACAGTGGGGAGGAAAAACTCCCTTTAACGGAAGAAACCTCCGACAGACCCCGGCTCTTGGTGGGCGGCCTTCTGCCTCGACCGGTTGGGGTGAGTGGATAGAGGAGAGACAAAAGAAGAAAAGCAACAAGACACAACAATCAAACACTGATCAGGTCGATGTGGCTGGTGACTGCTCGTCAGAGA
>NW_018127954.1:605134-613042 GCF_001952655.1 Monopterus albus
CTTTCAAATGAGTTATAACTATGTTTAGGTCTAGGGTTGATTAATTGGCTTGAGTCAAAGATCACTGCCACACCTCCACCTCGGCCTGTGTTTCGAGGGATGTGACAGTTACTGTGACCAGGTGGGGTGGATTCATTTAGACTGACATATTCTTCCTGCTGTAACCAGGTTTCAGTAAGACACAATTAATCAAAGTGATGTTCACTTATCAAATCATTTATTAGTCCACATTTGATTGTCCTGTTATTTTCTTCTATAAGAGGAGTGGATTTAATTTTAACTAGGGTGTTATGAATAACTCCTCTTGATTTGATTTTTGATTTATATAATTTAGGTGGTCGGGGGGCAGACGCAGTCTCTTTGGGGTACTGGGAGTTTTGGGTGGGAAGCAGCTGCAAAGAGAGGCGTGTAAGACTGTGACCCTGCATCCTGGACTCAACTCTGGGTTGTCATAATTTAGGTTGTAAAACAAACTCGTCCAGATTTCTAGATAAGAGAGCCGCACCACCCAAAGTGAGATGGATGCCGTCTCTACTAATCAGACCAGGTTTTTCCCAAATTGTTTTCCAGTTATCTATGAAGCCCACGTTATTTTCTGGGGACCACCTAGACAGCCAGCGGTTGAATGACGACATGCGGCTAAACATGTCATCACTGGTCACATTGGGTAGGGGTCCAGAGAAAACTATGGAGTCCAACATTGTTTTAGCGAAGTTACACACCGACTCAACATTAATTTTAGTGACCTCCGACTGCCGAAGTCGGGAGTCATTAGCGGCGACGTGAATAACAACCTTACTGTATTTACGCTTATCCATGCAAGAACATTACTCCCACCCTTTGCGGAAGTACAGTCATGGCCAAAAATACTGGCACCCCTGTATGTCAAATAACGCACCACTTTTCCCAGAAAATTGTTGCAATCACTAATTCTTTGGTTTTCTCATGTTTATTCATTTTGTTTGCACTGGAACAACACAGAACAGCAGAGAGAGATTGAAAAAGGCCAAACCTGATCCATTCCACACAGAACTCCAAAAAGAAATAGTTGCATTTCCAGCATGTGATGCTTTAATTTGTAATGAAGCTCACCTGTAGCAGTCAACAGGCGCTGACAATATAGAAATCACACTTCAACCAGTTAAAATGGAGAAATGTTGACTCAACCTATGTGTCTTTTGGACCACACTGAACATGGAGAAAAGGCATTACAATTGAAGTGAGTGTTTATTTTGAACAAAGAATAAAGTTGATGAGGTATAATCATATGCACTGCTCTATTGTTTTCTGTATAATATAGGACACATAATTTACATGTCACTATTTTCATTATTTTCACTATTGTCACTATTTTAATTTTAATTTTACATACTGTCCCAACTCTTTCTGATTTGGGGTTGTAGTAATTTACACTCACTTGCACCAGTGTCTCCAAATGATCTTTTACATACATAGTCTAATTTTCACTCACATACTGTATACGAGCAAATAGCTCCCATTTTGAAGCTCAGGGCGTGCATTAATGTTTGTAGGTGTTTATCTTTCCAAGTATGTGTGTGTGTGTGTGTGTGTGTGTGTGTGTGTATGCATGGAAGATGGTGTTTAGATACCAGCATAGCACATCTGTGTGAAAACTCCCATACCTGTGTGTGTTATTGTGCTACTTGGGTGTGCATGCACGGTGGTGTCTAGGTTGCTTTTGTGTTTATGGATATATAGTGTGTGTACATAGGTACATATATAAATGTGTAGTATCTAAGCTCTCATACTTCTGTACATGGTTTTGTGTGTGTGTGTGTAATGAGAATCTTATTACCATCTGCCACTCCAGTGGAGAAAGCAGCAGCAGAGTCTCAGTGGAGTTCACATCTAGACTTCCTCTTATTATTGTTTCCTCTCTTGTCTCTCAGGCCTCAGTAATTAGTGACTGCTTTAATGAGACTAATATCACAACTCCAATTCACAGTACACCACTCAAACTGATAAAAGGGTAATAAGTGTGTGTGTGGTGTGTATGTGTGTGTGGCATGTGATGATTAAGTAATTCCAATGTGTACGTGTGATGGAGAACAAGTGTCAAGACGATGAGAGGGTGTTATATGTGAATCCTTGATGATCAAGTGCTGCGTAATTGAGTGTACTGTGTAAGTGAGTGTGAAAATGAGAGAATAGAAGTGGGACTGTGTGAGAGAGACTGTGTTGCAGTATGTACTCTGACTTAAAAGGAAATAGCCACAAATACTTACTGTCATATGCCATATCACCATAATTTGTAATCTGCCTGCCATGCCATGTATGTCAGCCCAAGACAAGACAGAACGGTGCACAAGTGCAGGGTACTAGGGAGGAGGAGGTGGGAGTGCTACTGACAGGGGCCAACCTGTTGCATATGCAAACTAGTGGTCCCATGCAGAAAGCTTTTTAAATGTTTTAAAATGGTTTGTTTATTTTTATTTTAATGATATATATTGCAAATGAGCAATATCAATTTTTTTTTACCTGGAAACCTGTATACATTTTGGATGTCAGGTACACAACGTACGCTGGTGTACTTTGTTACTGTAAAGTATGCAACAAGCTGGTGACAGTTTGACCAGTGGTGCAGTACTCAAGTCTACTCCAACAAGTGTCAGATGGCCTACTTTGCCATAAAGCAAAAGAAGAGGAAGAAGAATTTGAGCAATCACAGTGCCAGATTTGTTCTCCTTGCACTCACCTACAGTACCTATGAAAAATAAATTCACAAGCAGGGATGATTGACAAATGTGTAATATCACTTCAAGAGTCAGTAGCTAGGAACTTCAATGAAAACACTCTTTACCTTGATTTTTTTCCTCTCGTTCCCTCTGCTCACTCCAACTGGCAGAGGCGGGAACTCGAGTCCACCTTGAGTCATGAATGTGATGACTTTTAACTCCACTTGAGAAAATTAAAAAGACTTGCAACTCAACATGGACTTCAACTCTAGTGACTTGTGACTTTACTAGACTTTGGGCTCTCTGACTTGGAGTGTCTGACCCAAACCAAAAGACTATATATTATGTAATAAAAACTGTACACCTAAACAACACTGAAATTTGATGGCCGCTGTGCTATGAATCCATTTCTTAGCAGCCAATCAGCTTTGGTGTGCAGGAGAGAAAAAGTGCATATTTGGCAATGCTCAGCAGCAAAGAGAAGTTGAAGCCTGAAGTCAGTTTCCTACACAGCCTCATAAGGAGCCTCCGTGCAAAGATTTCTTGGAATTTTCATTAATATGAAAATGGCCAAGATGGAATTGCAGCCCCCCTTTTCAGATCCAGTATTTCTCAAAGCAGCTGCCCTTTTCCCCATTGTGGGTGGAACATCATGTGCTGTCAGTCTTAAAGAAAAAGAAAAGGTAGGTATTTATTTTCCTTTAGGTCTATCTGATCACAGCTTAATGCTTGCCCCTCTGTTTCTACTATTTCTTTACATCTGTTTCCAAAACTGATCCTGCAAGATGCTGCAGAAGTGTCAAACCAACCTGTGACTAAGGCTGATGAAGAAGAGCAAGAAGATGACAGCCTTGGACGAGAGGAAGGGGTGTTGGCAGCGTAATGTAATAGGCAGAAGAAAGACTGTGGCTCCTCTCCAGCACCACAGCTCAGTCACTACCTTGAGATATCACAGGGACAAAATGCCCTGTTGTTCTGGGCAACGAACATGAATGCTCTTCCTTCATTGTTTCCTGTGGCCACCTGGATCTTGGCAGGGCCTGTCTCCAGTGTTCCCATTGAGTGTGTTTTCAGCCATGGTGGCATCATGCTGGGCCTCATCGTGCACAAATGACTGACAGACTGTTGGCCAGTTTGGTCTTTTGCAAATGTAAAGCAGAAAAGAGTCATCATAGAAGAGAAAACTGAACTGAATTTGCTTCACACTTGTACACATCTCCCTAATTGGCTTTTTGCTGTCTTCATTTACTGAGACTCATATAGTTTTTGAAAATTTCCGGCCAGTTTTTAAAGTCTAGGCCTACATAAAGATGTGAAGTTTAGGGAAGGCTTTTAAAGTGGCAGAACTATTTTGTACAGTATTTAAAAATTGCTGTGCTTTAATTTGTACTCCTTTGTTGGTAGGTTTAGTTGTACTGGTTTCAATGTGCTTTTGACAAAATTACTGTAACAGTGTCACATACAGTAGCAAGGCACACCTCAACCTCATTTTGGCAAGAAAAGTAATTTGAAATTAATAAATACTAATTTAAAAATCAAAAAGAATTTGTACATTTATTGCATTTGATTAAAAAATTTAAGATGCCAATATATTTGAGAGTGCATAATGACTTGATTATGACTCCAAACACAGTGTTTAGGACTTGGACTTGACTTGGGACTTAAAAGTCTTGACTTTGAACTCCTGACTTCCTGGGCTTGACTTGTAGTGATGTGTTGTTCAGGAACAATTTGTTCATTTTGAACAAATCTTTCCCATGACTCGAGAACATCGGGTCGTCTCGGGGAGTGTTTTGTTCATTTTGTGTTGACCGCGCATGCACAACATCGCATAAGATTAGTACACCTTTCGAGTCCTCAGTTTCGAGTTGTTTTTTTTTTGTTTTTTTTTACTCTTACTGTTACGTGATGCATTTATTTTTATTATAAAATAACTTTCTATTTCCTACAGGCTATAATTTTGTGAATATCTGTCAATATGGTTCTTTTCCATAACACTGAATGTTTATCGTCAGGGAAAATCTTTCTGTATACTATACAGAAGACGGCACGGCACTGCACGGCATAGCTTAGCTTAGGATGTTATGTGACAAAAGACCAAATGATTTTGACCCAAAATATCCGGAGGTGAGGTGATGAAGTAACAGACTGCAGAGCCTCAACACACAGGTACAATATTACTTATAATATGACCTTGGTTGCATTACAGTTCTTTCTTATTCGAAACATGATCAATATGTGTTTAAGTAGTTGGGGAATTAACATGGAACATTTTAATTACATTCTGCCGAAGTGAACGAAATGACTCGAACTCAATCAGTAAAATGATCCGAAATTCCCATCACTACGGTCTTGAGACTTCATAGCCATGAGACTTACTTGAGACTTGATAAACAATGACTTTGTCCCACCTCTCCTGACTGGCTGGGTTCTTTAAACTCCTTTACAAAGGGAAACAATCTGTAGGTGGTGGCTGTAAAGTTGAGATTGTGAAGCAAGTTAATATTGGTCCAATTTTACCTATGAACTTGAAAACTTGCTTCTTTGTTCACCTGCCATTTCAGTTGGCAAAGTAAGTTACACTGTCCATGTGTTGCTGATGACTTAAAGGGGACTTGTGTATCATGCCACAGAAATGGATAAAAGGACACACACACACACACACACACGTTATGGTTATGGGTTGGGACTACTTCCTGTTCTGCACTTTTATTTTGAAAGCATTTTCCTGTCCACATCAACTTACCTGCCTCAGCTTTACTCCGGTCTTTGATTAACTCTCGTTCCCCTCATCTGTTACTCATTGACTCCAAGTCTCAACCTATATATTCCCCTCACTTCCCTCAGTTAGTTGCTGGTCCATATGCAGACCACACGTTGCTTTGCTCCCATTGTTCCTGCCTCATTGTGAATGCTTTGATTGTCACCTCTTACGTTTTCAAGATTCAAGATATTTATTTTCCATTATGCATAAACACACAGTCTAGGCATATAGGAAGTCTTGTGCAGGGCTCTCCTGGAGTCAAGTTAAGAATTTAAAGCCAAGAGATGGATTTTTTTTTTCAGATCTTTTTTTCAAGATGGATCTCCTCAGTGTGTGACATCGCAGCTCACTCTGGTTGTCAGTGGTCAGGTTGTTTCTCTTTTGTCTCGTTTTTGCTTATTTGTGCCATGTTAAAGCGACAGTTAAGACTGCAAACTTTATTTATGACTGGGAGACTTTGTTACTGCTAAGAGAGCACAGTCTTTTTGAAGATTTGTTTTAACTAGTTTGACAGTACATGTTTCACCTCTTACTCTTAAAATGCTGGTGAAATGGCAATTTTATGCACATTACAAAGCCATGACACTAATAGACGGCTTGTTACATTACTTAGTTAATCAGAAAGGAACATTAGCTAAACCCCTCTACGGCCTAAACACCCAGTTTATGGTGGTATACATGGTTTAATGTGTTTTATATTTCAGGTTTGTTATGAGTTCTACAGGGTGGTGGGGAAAAATCTCAGAGACAACTTCTTTGATGCACTAGACCATTTCTCTCCAAGCCTGATGGGCCTGTTTGGTAAAAAGAGAGGTCTCACCAGTCAGCTTTTGGCAGGGCCTTTGGGTCAGACAAAGGTGGGTTGACTTGTCTACATCAGTCTACTCTCTCTCTCTCCTCTATCTTTGTTCCTCTCCTTTCTTCCCATCTCTTCTTTTCTCTCATTTGCTCTCTTCTATCCTTTCCCCTTGCCTCATTACATTCTTTAATCTCCTCCTTGCCTCATCTCCTGTCCTATCTACTTCGTGCTCTATTCTACTATCATCTCTCCTCTAATATACAGTACTTTACCCTTCTGTCCTTTCCCTTTCCTCTCATCCTCTCCTGTTTTTTAAGTCAAAATCTGTGGGGAAAATCTGGAATGTATTCAATAATATAATGCCTTTGTCTTTGGGGACTAGGGGGATGGTCTTTCTACCTTCTTCAAGACCTGCACCATAAGAAACTAAATTTGTTGTAAATGTTGCAGGTGCATAGTTTTAACCCTTTTTTCTAATTTAGGCCATTAATGAGGACTGCCTGCTGATAATTTTCAGAATCATATAATCGGTATCTGGTGTTTCCAAGACTTCTATTTTATGACCTAACACATTTTAGCTAAAAACAATTCTGATTATTTGCATTATTGAATTATGACATAACAGAAACTGGAAAGATTTTACCATAAATGTATGAATGAAATGTACAAATTAACAGTAGAGATAACTTTGGATTCTCACTTATTTATTTTAATTTTGTTGAGAAGAGAAGAGAGTACAGAGAGGAAGAGAGGTTTTGCAAACAGTACATGTAATGTACAGATCCAGATTTGTTTTTTGTTCTCTGTTAGGGTGTAACTGACAAGGACCTGCACGGTGAAACTCCAGTGGGAATTCTCTGGGTTGATCAAGAAAATCCTCAGCACTCTGCCCACTCTGGATACCCATCCAGAGTGGGCATCATGTTGGAACGGAATGTGGTGATGGATGAACTGGCCAACCTGCCTCAGGCCTTCTGTGTCATTTTCGATGTATGCTCTGCACCTGGAATACCACACGTGCATGAAGACCACTTTCAGCTTTATTCAGCAGGTAATGCTCAACTAAGTTTCCACACACTGATAGATCAGCAAACCAAAGAGTTCAGTGAACCCTATCAGAGCGGAGATTTGATGTGACACTGAGATACTGACAGTTTCACAATGTTCACATGCTGAAGCACCAATAAGTGCATTTCTGAAATTAACAAAGGCATGATGTTGCTATACTTTCATGTTTTATGTGAAATATGTTCTTGAATTTTTTGTTCTAAATTGAAATAAAACATACAAAATAGTTTTGTTTTTGTATTTTATTTACAAAGTTTAAATGTTTTAGTTTAATGATTTAATTAAATAAAAATAAATTGTTACTGTAGCTTAAGATATTAAGTAGAATGACTGGGTAAAGAAATTGATATTACAAATGATTTTAAGTTAAATCATCTTGGAATTTAATGCACTGAACTTAAGTTTCCAAGTGCAATAACAGTGCAAAGAAGTTGATATTATAAAGGATTTAAAATTAAATTCACTCAAGTTTTCATTACACATTACCTAATTTTTTAAGGCAACCGGTTTCTTCTAATTTTTTTTAAGTCAATTCAACTTATCCGGGCTTACAGTGTCGTGGGTGCAGTTTTTGTGTCTGT
>NW_018127954.1:613081-623084 GCF_001952655.1 Monopterus albus
TGGACTTTGCTACCTACCTTGGGTTTTTAGTTTGTTCCCTTTAGTTTGTTATTCTAGTTACATGCATTTGTCATATTGCTCCCTGACTGTGCTGTTCAGTTTTCTTTAACATCTTTGTGTTGCTTTGTCAGGTTGAGCTCCTTAGTTGTACTGGCTTTTTGTTTCGTGTTACTTTTATTAAACCTTGTTTATTTCTGAATGTTGGTTCGTGTCTGCATTTGGGTCCTCCCCTAGCCTGAACTGTGACACAAACACACATCGAATGTAACAACATGCACTGTGGTTAACAGACAAGAGATGCCTATAAGAGCATTGTTTTAATAGGATTACAAGTGTGCAGCCTGTCTCATTATTCTGACAAATTAATATAGCAGCCTGTCGTTATATATTGTCAATTTAAATAGGTCACAAGTTAACTTGCATCATATGCAGCTGTCTTCTTTTATTGACTTTTAAATACTCAGAAATATGTTCCCGTCACTCTTTTGCATTTTACTACCTCTGACAGTCTAGGATGTATGTGTGTGTGTGTGTGTGTGTATAATATATATATATATATCCAGACAGATGTCCAGTCCAGCAAAGACCAAGATCAAGGCAGCAAGGAGAGAAGTTAGCCAGCTATCGGAATTGCAGAAAGGCATGATGAAGAAAGGGGTACCTAAGAAGTACAACTCACTGTCCATATCGGAGGCCTTGGAGACTGTCAAGCAAAGGCTCACAGCCCTGGCCACCTGGCTGAAGAGGTACACCAGAGAAGTTGAAGCCAGGAGAATAAACTGAATGTTCTCCACTACTTAACATTTATGAAACAGGACCTCCAGTATTTGGATCAAGTAGCTTCTGAAAAATATATTATGCCAGCTTAAGTAAAATAACTACTAGCTGTCATTTGAATCTATCGGATATACATTTAATCAACATTTTACTGCAGGCAGATAACTATCAACTCAGACCTGAAACTGCAATAGCCACAATTGTTGCGACACATGAATATATAGACTACAAAGATATATTTTTAGCTACATTATAGGCTCGGCCCTAATCCCTTAATCTTAAAGCTATCAGCTCTTTAAAAGAAATAACTCAGTAGGCAGTAGACTATGCAGCTGGGATCCAAATGTGCTCACACCTGAACACGTTTTGTGAAAAGGATGAAACACTTATAGGCTGTTTCTCTATCTGTCTTTCACTGATATGAACCACGCGCCACACTGCATGCTCCAGTACATAGAAATTGCACCCACGTGTGTTTGTTTGTTTTGTCAAGATACAGTACAGTACACATCTGTCTCTTCTCTAATGACCTCTATGATTGCAGTATAGAGCTCCACTCCTATAGAGCTGAAAAACCTCATTATGGCTGTTTTGAAATGACCTTGATTCAATACTGAGTTATAAACATTCAGCCAGTTATCCGTGAGTCAAAGATAAACAAAAAGCAATACAGATGCAGAAAAATAAAGCCATTTGCCAAAGACTGTATACAGTAGAAGTGCTTCACTGTTGCTGAGCACTAAAGCTGTGTATGGGGGTAATGTGTCCTCATTAGACTTGATTTTTGGGATGCAACAACTCTGAGTCGGCCTGATGAGAGTAATCACAAGGAATTCAGTTTTCAGCTTAAATAAAATTGTGGAAGGAGAGTAGATAGACAGTGCAACAAGCTTTAAACATATTATAACTGTAGAAAGCTCATATGAATGTTGGGAAAAATCCACTGTTCACTAACATTCCCCATTTTAGCTCTGTTTGGTCACCAGCAAGTCCTGGGAAAAAAATATCTGGCATTTTTTTTAGCCTCCATGCTTCGCAGTGGTCACCAGCTAGTTGTTACCTGTGTTTGTCTACTGTGTGGTGATGGGCAAGTGGTGTACAGCGGGGTTTTATTGCTTTATCTCTCAAAGTATTATACTGGTGCCGATAAAAACACAGATGAGCGTAGCCAAACCATTAAAGTCGGTGGTCTGTTAAATCAAAACAATTAGCTAAAACATGTAAAAATTCTCCACAGAAATGAGAGGAACTGCAGTGTTACTGATAAAAGTCAGTGGGTTTACCACTGTAAACCATTCACATTACATGCCCTGTAGTCATTTGATTTTTATTTTATTCAACATAAATTACATTCATTAGAGCAGCTTTAAAAATCATTTAAGCTTTTAACACCCACTGGGTGTTACATCCCAGGTTGTCCAGGGGTTAGGGAAGCAATATAGACCCCAGATAGAAAGGGCACAAGTATGCCAGAGTTATTAGTGTATGATTGAAGAAATACTGTAGAGGGACACTCAAGCATAAATAAACCAAAATGAACAAAACAATGCAAAAATATGATACAACTAAAAACCAGACTTGTGGTCTATTTATTACTATAATTTAAAACAATAAACCTCATTTAAAGGTATGGTAGGTGATTCTTTTCAGAAGCATTTTTTGTTACATATCTTGAATTTCTCTTTTCATCCTGATGGCAGTGAATGCACTGACATCAGGGCTGAAAAAAGCCCTGCTGCTGCCACAAACAAAAATATAGAAACAAAGAAAAATACATGTAGTTTGGCATTAACATTAACAGATAACATTAATGTAAGCTAGCAACTGTAGAAAACGAAATGTTGATGATGTGACAGGGTGTGCCCTGGGGTGATTTGGGGCTATTAATGTTACTTATGACTTCAGTCATATGAACTGCTTTTGTTCTTGTCATATTGGCATTATACCCGTTGGCCAAAAAAGAGCAGCATTACTAACGTTTTCTTCCAGGATTGCTAGTTTGTTATTCTGTCTTGTCCCGTTTCTCTATGGCCAAAGTCTAGGATTACTGTAGTTAAAATTACAGTTCTTTGTTTTCTGATGACTGATTGACTCTCCTACAATATTTCCTCTTAATTCAACAGTCAGGATTAGCATAGACGCCAGGAATAAAAAGTGAGACATAAGGTCTTATTTCTTGGTAAATGTAAGTAATGTAGTAAGAAGCTGAGTTGTGACATATCTCAGCAAACCAGTAAGCATGTGCTTGGTGACTTATTATTGACTGTTGTACTGCAAATAATAAGTTCCCCTTAATTTTCACAACTTGTATAGCAAATTAGAAGTTTCCTTCATTCTCATTTAGCTTTGTTGTTAATACAGACATCAGCGAGAGACAGGAAAAGAAAGAGAGAAAGCCCTGGCCAGGCAGGGAAAGAAAGTGAACAGGTAAGAATTTACACAATGAGCTGTAATGTTACCTCTGATGTGAGCATTGTTTTAAACTACTGTATTAAGTTTGTGAACAGAGTGTCCTTTTGTAAAGGTGGCTGTCAATACTGGTATAAAAGAGACAGACCTGTGCACTAATGCTATCTCATTGAGCATATCCTTCTAATCTAATTGATTAAAGAAAAATTTATCCTATGTACAAAACCAAAACTTGACAGTTATGGTTGTCAGTAACAATGTATTACATAGTAGTTGTCCAGACTGTACGGGTATTAGAGAAAGACAGAGGCTGAGTGAGAGAGACAGAGCTCAGGCCAGGCAGAGAGAGGAGAGAGAGAGGTGACCAGGTAAGCATTTCACTTGCAAGCTGTGATGATATCAAAGGGTGTATGCCAGTTTCAAATGCTTACAGTATAAAACTTTATTAATTGGAACAATAAATCATAACAGGTTCATGTACAGAAGCTAGTTTCACAACTCATTAAAATGTTTATATAGTACACTTAAATATATATGTGCATCATAAAACGTATAGTGATATTTTTGTTGATGTATTTTAGAATAACTGGTTGATAGTGTATAACATCTAAAGGAAATAGGCATGGGTTTTTCATACGTTACACATCAAATGGTTATTCTGTCAGGTTGATGTGGGACTACCACCAACTTCAAGCACCTTTGACACAGCACAGGTAGAGAAATGCACAGAGTGAAGGCTTGATAGGGCTTAGTGAGATGTCATAATCAGAGTCATTGTGGTAAAACTCTTCCACGGTTAGTACAACTAAACATGCTACATTACATTTTTTGTAGAGAGATTTAAAGGCCCATATTAGCTTCTGAGGTTATAGAGGAATTGGAATATCTAAAGTCACTACAAAAACAGACACAAACCATTGCTGAAATACAGGAAACTGCTGAGTATGTCAGAGCTTCCCTCCAATCCAGAATGAACAAGGAAAGCATTCACTGAATATTTCAGAGTGCTGAGGCAATGGTCAGCCCTCTTGGAATTGAAGCAGTCCAAATGCCACATAAAGGAAAGCCACCAAAGAGATACTGCAGTGGAACAGAACAGCATGTACCAAAATCCACTGAAGAGTATTACAGACCTGACTTTTACTAGACACTGTGGATCAACATTTTAGTCAAGTGGACTCAAAGAACTCCCCCGCCAAAAAACTGGAGACTCCTCACAGGTAAGATGACAGAAGTTGTGGAGCCATACCCTGAACTGGATGGGGATTGTTTGAGGGTCCAACCTCAAATGTTGCTCTCAAAACACAAACTCAAATCCAGCAGCAACACAGCCATTATTCTCAGAGGCATACCAGTAGGGGTGAGGGAGTTATTTGACCAGGCAGAGGGCTGTTGCTAGTAGTACCAGTGTCATCAACTGAAGCAGAAAGGAGCTTTAGTGCTTTGAGAAGGCTAAAGACATTGTTGAGATCTACTATATCACAAGAATGACTAAAACTGTTAGGGTGAGGCTTACAAGATAGAACCTAAGGGTGCAGACTCAAGATACACTGGGACTGGAACACAAAAGGAGTTTATCATACATGCAAAGTGAGGTTACTGGGTGGAAGAGAGAGAGGGGGGACTGAGGCAGAGCTGGTACTGGACAGGACAGGCGGGCAGAGCAGCATAGAGCTGGGGACGAGGGCAGGCCAGTGGCGTGGCGGACAGGTCAGGAATGGTAGTAGATACTGCTGGACAGAAACCTCACTGGCGTCACTGATGTCTTCGGAACTCACAGGTGAGTGAACAGGTAGTCTAGCTGGAGACAAACAGGTAGCAGAGCGATAACCCGGAACGGGAGTGCCACAAAGTGCGACAAGGGGACCAGGTACTTTATGGTACAAACCGGCGGGTGACTGAGGGAAAGGAGGCCGTATATATGGGTGAAGACCGGAGGGATAATTGGCAACAGGTGGAATCAATGAGCGGAGATTGGAAACATGGTGAAGCTGGGGCAGGAGAGGTGAGATGGAACAGAAAAATAAACCCAAAATAAAAGTACGGGATCGGGAAGCGAGAGCAAACCATAACAAAAACATGCTGCTGTCTCCCATGCACATAGGAACATAATGGATCAACTGGATCGCAAGACAATATGTACACAATTTGTGTCTATCAGTGAAAAGCAAAGACATGTTTTTGGGTCATATACATAAAGTTGTGAGTGCATAATAATATGGGAGGGGAAAGAAGACAGTGACATAGGGCCGTGTTGAGAAGTGCATCATATAATCTTATATCAATTCAGTTGCTCCTCAAATAACTAATTCAGCTGCATGTAGTGAACAGTTATATGAAGGAGACAGGAGGACATTTGCAGCAGCAAAGCATAAACTCATTTTCTTATACTTGCAGTATCTATAGCTACAGTTGAAATAGGGCCTTAGGTAACTGAATACTGACACCCAATGGTGCAAAGTAATAGCAGGGTATATAGTAAATCTGTGTCTTCCTTGACAGCATTTTACAAAGGTGACAGACTTTACAGGCAAGTTGACCAAAATTTCAATATTGAATTAAAATTCAAATGTCCTCTTGCTAGAAAATAACACCTAAGATAAATGCCACTCGTGCACCTCTGACCCCTCAATACATCACTGTCCCCACAACTTTCCAAATCAAACCTACACCCTTGGGTGGAGGCAATATGTGACAATCAGTGGCATAGTAAAGCTGGGACTGGTGAAAAGGCAAGAGACAGGAGATACCTACAAAATAAAAGCACAATCCAGGAAACTAAACCAAAACTGTGCCACTAAAGGACACAAGTAGTCCCTTGTTGACCATACTCAAAAGTGGATTTGGTATTTTAAGATGGTGAAAAGGACATTCTCGGTGTGCATGCATTTGTATGCCTACATTCTGGGATAGGTTCACTTATTCGCTCGGTGTTCTCAGTCCCTAAGTGTCTTTTAAGTGTTGTGAAAAGGAACAACAACATCACACCGTGGTAAATGCTTCACTGTCCCAACTTTTTTTGGAATGTGTTGCAGCATCAGAATTGAAGTGAGTGTTTATTCTGAACAAAGAATAAATTTGATGAGGTATCATATCAGATAATGTGCTGCTGTATTGTTTTCAATGTAATGCAGGACACAGATGATTTACACATCATTATTTTCAGTTCTAATTGTGATTTTACATACCGTCCCAACCTTTCCTGATTTGGGGTTGTTAGCTTAGAGAGGCCATTTCCACCATACAGCTGATAATGTAGTCATTATCAAGGCACAATACAGTTGAAAGTATGTCATATCATCAATTAACTAAACAACACCAATTTACTGTCTTTATAATTAGGAAGTGAATGCTTTTCCAACACACTCTATGGGATTTAGGCTAAATTGAGATTTTTTTTTTTTAACACAAATAAAAAAAACCTTTCCAAGTGTAATTTTTAAAGAATAGTGTTTCTCTCATCCTCTTCTCATCTTCTTCTTTCTCGCCTTTTCCCTCCATCTCTCTCCGCACCACTGGGCTCTGCCGACTGCCCTCAAAACAAATGTCCTTTTAACTCTCCTAAAGTTACGCAGAATAAATTGGAAAAATACTTTATGACATGATGAGTAATGCATCAAATTGTATTTTCTTTCCCCCCAGCAGCCTGACTTTTCTGTTTCATCTGTTAGCCTTCTTCAGGCAAATGGATTGCTTCCATAATGCTCTCTTTATCAGGCTGACTGAGCAAGTGCTGCTGTTCCCTGTTTAGCAGGGGAAGACCAACATGCACACTCACATTGCACACTTTGTCGAACACTCACAGAGACAAATGTGGTGTTCCATCACCATTACACATATGCATGCACACACATATATACATATATATACACACAGTATATTCTCAGGCATGCATTTTACTTTGTTTGCTTGTGAATGTACAGTCACAACACACTCACATGGATTCAGATCACTCTGTTCCAGTGACACATACTGCTGGTCCCCAGGGCTCAGATCAGCAAATATGAAACTAAGACAAAGAAGTCTGCTGTGAAGTCAGAGCCATGCAGTGATTGAACCTGCACACACACACACACACACACACACACACACACACACCAAGCCTAAGCTTTAAAGCTGACACCAAAGCATGTTCACATGCTGATTCAGATGAGGACAACATGCTGATTTTCATTCATACACATGGCATGCACTGTCATACACACATACAGACACTTCCCACATGGACACACGCGCATCTCTTTTCCATCAGACACCCTGTGATCATTTAAACAGGCTTAACGACTTTGTGTGTCATATTATCCTTCAGCCTTGTAATCTAGTTCTCACAGCTGAGCCTGTTCACCAAGGACGTAAGGAGAGAGCAAAGATGCAGTTTGTTCTTGCAGTGTATGTTGGACTGTGTGTTGTTAAAAGCAGTGTGTGACATATTACAGCTTAGCTGACTAGTACAGCACCCTGTTCACCAAGGGCATATAAGACTATAATATGCAAAGTTTGTGGGTTTTTCACAGGGGTGTGATGGTGCATCTGCCTGTGTGCACATCTGCACATGCCTGTGTGTGCACATCTGTAAAATAAACAGCATCCATTTGTGCATCATATACTGCACAAATGAGGATGGGTCATACCAAGGGAGAGATTTTAACATGCACTGCAAAAACATAATACCTTTCATGCAACATTGTATTTTTAAGTTTCTAATTAAATTTGATGCCAGTACTGGAATAAAAGTTTTGTGCTTTTTCCAGGGTTTTTATTTATGAATTTGACTTATTCATAAGTGCTGCAATAAACGGTCTCAACATTTTTCATAGCATTTTTTACATTTTGAATTAATTTCCTTGTGCTTAGGCAGAGTTAAAGAAAATACTGTTTCCAAAACTGCACAAAAGTCTGCTTAAGAAGGATATTTTGCTTCTTTTTCCACATCTCGTTATTAGATTACATCAGCAATCTGTTACACTACATTAAGAGTTGTGAAAACGTGGCAGCTTGCTACAGTTCTTCACATAAAACTGAAACAGTTGAGAAACTGCTGCAATGCTCATGCAAGCATCACATTCATTGTGCTGGGGGCAACTGTTGTTTGTCCCTGTTTAATACAATTGCCATTTGTTCTATTCTTATTTTAAACTGAAAGAGACCTGATTTGTCTTTGTGCTGTTATTCCTTGTTTCTGTAACAGATGATTTCTTTTTGAGAGTGGTAAAGGTTTAGACAGACATTTTGTATCAAACAGTCCCAGCTTTTGTTTTGGAGAGTCAGCTGGGTAAATTCCAAAGACAAATGCAGTCATTCCTGGAAATGGTCCTTAGGGCAGAGACAAACAAAGCTGAAATGAAAGAACTAGCTGCGACATAGCCTGACATGTACATGTAGCATGTACATTAGAGGCACATTATACATTCATTCATTCATTTTGTACCACTTAGAAATAAGGTGAATACGGCAGCCAATCCCGGCCGGCAATCGGGCGGAGGTGGGGTACACCCTGGACAGGTCGCCAATCCATCGCAGGGCTAACACATAAACGAACAACCACACACATGCACACGCACTCCTATGGGCAATTTAGAGACACCAATCAACCTAAGCTGCATGTCTTTGGGCTGTGGGAGGAAGCCAGAGTACCCGGAGAGAACCCATGCAAACTCCTAGAGGCACATTATACATGCCATTCTGTTATAGGTGAAGTGACCCTCAGTACTAAGTGTATGGCTACCATAAGGATGTACGGCTATGTAGTTGATTCTCTGAAGCTGTATTTACTGACTACAGCAGTGCTTTGAGCTTCATGCCAATGTCAGCATTCCAACATGGTAATATTTAGCAGCTATAATGAATACAATGTTCATCATCTTTGTTTAGCCTGTATGCATTTGATAATTAGCACTAAGTACAAAGCACAGCTAAGGCTCATGGGAATGTTAGTTTTACAAGTATTTGGTCATAAATCAAAGTATTAGACAAATGGAATTTTGACTGAATGATGGTAGTAGATGAAACATTAAGGACTTACCAGTCAGTGAATTTTTCCTGAGCAAGACATGAATATATATACCTTAAACCATTACTCATACCTGCTTATCCTTATTGTTGTGAGATGGGCTGGAACTGATTGAACTGATTCCAAATGAAATTTTGTGAGGGGTGGGGCACACACTGCAGGTCACCAGCCTATCTCAGAACTGACCTATAAAAACAGACAACCATTCACACTCACATTCACATCAGTTAACTTAACCTGCATGTGTCATGATTCGGTTCTGCTGCTTCCTGTCCGGCTTTTATTTTGACATTACTTCCTCTTTTTGTTTCACCTTGTCTTGTATGGTTTTGTTTAGTTTTAGTTCTTTTATTAAAGAGACGGTTTTGTTCATCACTTCCTTGTCTGGCCATTTAATGAGTTCACTAAACACTTTTCGGCCGCATTACGCGCGCCGTTTCTGACAGTACAATCTGGCCAAAATGGACTCAGCCAGCGAGAGAGATGAGGTGATGGGGTTGTGGACGAACTTAAACAGTTTCTGCCACCAGTTTTATGATCTTCAGGATTCCAGTGAGCGCATACGGATATGTGCTCACATGGAGGCGCTGATCCGCCTCTGGCCCCATCTGGCACGCCTCCCAGTAATCGAGGGCATGCTGCTCCAGGTAAGGGAGCTTAGAGAGGAGGCCTTGTCTGAAACCTATTGGTCGGACGATTCTCCCGGGGACACTACACTCAGGGCAGAGGCGTACTCCCTTGCTCCTGAGTCCCTGCCCTTGGGGACCTGCCTGAGCCCAGCTGAAGCCCCGGACATTTTTTTTTTTC
>NW_018127954.1:623339-623818 GCF_001952655.1 Monopterus albus
AATCATGGGGCCGACGAAAACCCCCCAGCCAGGGCCTTTGCTGCAGTTCCTGCTCCTGAGCGGGTCGGCCGGCGCGCCGACACCGTCTTCAAGCCTGTTCCTGGTCCTGCACCTGAGCGGGTCGGCCGGTGCGCCGACGCCGCCTTCAATCCTGTTCCTGATCCTGCCCCTGAGCGGGTCGGCCGGCGCGCCGACATCGCACCAGAGGCCGCCCTTTGGCATGATCACCAAAACGTCCCCGCTGAGACCAAGAAACCTAGGTGCGCAGACAACAGTGTCCCCGCAGGGTACCAGATCTACAGTGTGCCGACAAGATCCTGCCCCTAGAGGCAATTACCTCTGGTCCTGTAGGGCTTGGCTGGACTGCCAAAGCCCTCCCCCTGCTCCCAGACTTTGAGGGGCTCGGCGAGGACGCCTTGCCCCTGCTCCCGGACTTTGAGGGGCTCGGCGAGGACGCCTTGCCCCTGCTTCCTGACCTT
>NW_018127954.1:624167-624330 GCF_001952655.1 Monopterus albus
CCGCAGCCCAGGTGCCAGCCGGTCCTCCAGCAGCAGCCGCGTCATGATTCGGTTCCACTGCTTCCCGTCCGGCTTTTATTATTTTTTATTACTTCCTGTTTTTGATTCACCTTATTTCTGTTTGCCTTTCTGGATTTATTGAGTGTTTTGCATATTACTTTTC
>NW_018127954.1:625300-636963 GCF_001952655.1 Monopterus albus
CTTTTGGACAACGAACTTTGGATTCCCCTGGATGTATGTGTTTGCTGGCTCTGACCTGGGACTGATACCGACCGTGAGTTTTGTGTTTCACCTTGTCTTGTATGGTTTTGTTTAGTTTTAGTTCTCTTATTAAAGAGATGGTTTTGTTCATCACTTCCTTGTCTGGCCATTTAATGAGTTCACTAAACACTTTTTGGCCGCATTACGCGCGCCGTTTCTGACAGCATGTCTTTGAACTGTGGAAGAAGCAGTAAAGTGTGCAAACTACACATAGAAATCTGGGAACCATAAAAGTCTACAACATTTTATAAAATCAAATCAAATTTTATTTATATAGGATATTTAAAACAAGTTGTACCAAAATGCTTCTGAAGCACTGAATTAAGCATACCAATAGGTCCTTCATAACCACTAAAATGAAAGCACCAGAAATATATAAAATGTAAAACATCTTGACAAAATACAAATTTGCATATCATTGTATAAGCAGAAACTAGGGGATTGCCTGGTTTCTAGCAAATGTGTGTTTGTCTGATTATGGTGCAAAAGCCCCATAATCAGACATATAAGATCAATAAGTGGGTCTTAGGCTGGGTTTTAAAATATCCCAAGCCTGGTGCTGATCTAATATTTAAGGGTAAGCTATTCTAGTGCTGCCACTGCAAAAACCTACACTTAGACTTGGGGACCTCCAGGAATAGCTGGTTAGATCTTAATGACTTTACTGGATTATGATAATTTAAAACATCAGAGGTAGGAGGCTGCCAGACCATTCAGAACTTTAAAAACAAACATACATTTTTTTTGTACATATTTTCATATTTTACATTTTTTCACCTTTTAAAATTTGTCCTATAATGGTCTGGGAGCCAATGTATTGTAAGTGGTGATATGATCCCATTTATGTGCGCCTGTTAAAAGAATTTTGAACCAGCTGAAGATATGATAATCACTTTTGTTGGCCAAGTATGTTACATACACACAAACCAGAGGCAGCCATCTACTGCACCAACTCTCACACACTGAGGGTGGCACTGTCCCTACAAGGTGCTGACATAGCCATCAGGAGCAACTTGGGGTTCAGTGGCTTGTCCAAGGACACTTTGGCATGTGGAATTGGGAGAACAGGAATTGAACCACCAACCTTACAGTTAGGGGATGACTGCTCTACCTCCTGAGCCACAGAGGGCTTTACAATAATCCAACCTTGAACTAATAAAAGTAGGGATTGCTTTTTCAAAGTCTCTAAAAGAAAGGAAAGGTTTTAATTTAGATAAAAGTCTTAATTGAAAGAAACTGGCTTTAACCACTGAGCTGATCTGTTTCTCAAAGTTAAGCATTCTGTCAAAAATCACCTCCAGATGCTTTACAGAGGGGTTTAGATTGGGGTTAGTTATTTTCCAGTTTTGTGTTAATTCTGCCTGGTTCCTGCAAGTCTTTTATTACTCACCTATTTTGGTATGTGTTTGTACTTACCAGTAACCTGCCAGGGTCTAATTAGCCTACTCCATAGTTGTGTCTAGTGCTTTACCTATTTGTAACCTGTCAAATTCTAGCTCTTGTGTATATACTCACCTGCTTAGCTGTTATCAGATGTTGTTGCCCAGCTGTTGTGCTCTGTTTCACTTTTGAACCATTAAATCACCCTATCCATCATAACCAACTTTTCATACTAAAAACATAACATTTTTATGATTATACAGTTTCTATTTTTCCTAATATTATAATGACATTTCCTGTGCTGAATATTTTTAAACCCCTGTTGATTTCTTAATTTGCTTCTTGGGTTCACAGTCTGACATAGTGAGTTTGCATCATACTATTAAACAAATTAGCAAACGCCCCCCTGTACAAAGCAATGAGACATGGGATACAGAACTGCTTTATTTTTCATACAGATATTCCAACAATGAACTGTCTTTTTGACATCACATCTTCATAACAGCTCTGTTTAGGAAAGCTTATGCCTAAAAGAAACAAAAATAAAAATCTGTGTGCATCTGACAAGGTTCCCATCATGTTCTATACTCAAACAGCATCTTTCACTTCATACTAAATTGCTTGTACAAACTTTTCATTTATCTACAACCCTTATCAGACATGAACTGCAACCCTTAGCTTATTTGTTACCAAGGGGAGCAGTATGCAAGAATGCAAATATTCAAATCAGCTGGACTGGACAGCACAAAGTCCATGTAATGTCCATTTGAGCCAATATATAAATAGAGCAAATTATCTTCAGAATTCACACCAAGCTAATTGGCTTGTTGAAGACATTTCTTCATGCAGCTGGTGCAAAACCAAAAGAATAAAAAAAATTTAAAGGTGAAGAAGAACTGTCATTTACAAAAAGATGCCAACAAAAATGTTGAACTAGCGAGACAATGAGATTTGGGAATTTCTGTCATGGTGCCAAAACTGACAAATTAAAAGAATGGCAAGAGACTGTTTATAACCAAATTACAAACAGGCTACATTCTGTGTCATGTCTTGTCTCCAGAACTCTCTAGGTGTTAGCAAGCAGAGAAGGCACCTTCAAGTGCGAGCAGAAGACAAAATTGTGCTTTAAACTTCACCAGCTGAATTTGTTTCAGGGCATTAAACTTTGTTGCGAAGTTTTAGCCCTGTTTCTCCAGAATGAAAAATTCAGCTCTCTAATCATTTCTTCTCTCTGCTTAATCTTACCCCTTAATACAGGGTCAGTCAGTGACTTAGTTACAAGCACTGTTTGTGCTAGCTGTGTGCAAGTGATAAATGCAGACATGAGTGTACAGACTTTTTTAAAAGCAGTTAGAATTTTTAAATAATGAATCAAATGACAATATAAAAACAATAGAGTCACACATAGTGATAAACTTACAGAGAACTATTAACAGCAGCTCCTCTCAGCTGGAGCTCATTGTTGGCTGTCTGGCCCACAGCCTTGCTATTTTGGTTCACTCTCACTGCTCTAATAGTGTTGTTTGGGCTACAGAAAAAGACTGTTCACTACCTGGATAGCACCACACAACAGACAGACACGGTTAGGGGCTAGCTTAGTGGAGCATTTAGCAGCTACAAAGCCTGATACTTCCCTTGGGAGCTGGTACAAATGACAACTTTTCACACCAATTTTTCACACAAACCAAGTGGGTTTTTTTGTTCTTTTTTCCCCCCCAAACCCTAACAATACACAGAGAGCGGGGCACAAAGCTCATTTTTTGTCAAGGGCCTTGTGCACCCAGTGAACTGATAAAGCAAATTATTAGACTATAAAAACTTTGTAGGACACTGCTTTAGATACTCAGGTGTTCATGAGCTTACAGTTATGTTGCATCATTTAATGTCTGCAGCTGTGTGTGTGTGTGTGTGTGTGTGCGCCAAAGATAATAAAGTCTGCTCTGATGCTTTGCTTTCTCCTTATTAATTTGTGTAACAAACAAAAAGCTAAATGTCAGGCACATTCATCTCCTAATAAGCCGACGCTAACAGGGATTTTCATGCGGGGTAAAATAATTGCCTGTTCAAGTATTTTTTCATAAGTTGCACATCTAATTTGGCAACTCATGAAGTGTGTCATAGTGGGAGAGGGAGGATCACAGCTTTTGCCTCCAGTCCACACAGCCTTTCTTCCTGTTTTCTGCTTTGCTTTCTTTTTCGCCTCGAATCGCAGATTCCAAAACTTATCTTCAGTCAGATTTTTTTTTTTTTTTTTAACCTTTGAGCCCTCCTGTTATGCTGTATACTGGGCTAGGACCCAAAATGCGCACCAGGACCTAGGCATAAACTTTGAAGGCTAGGGTACAGAGAACAGAAGTATAGCAGTGGTGCCGGGAGTGCTCAGGTGAGTCAGGCTGGCAGGTCCTCTCGAAGGTGATAGGCAGAGGCAGGCAGTGTGAGAGGGACAGAGCAGGGATGAGGCTGCACCAGGGAATAGAATCAGGAGAGCCAAACAGCATCACTGGCAGATCAGGAGCACACAGCAGGAAATGTGGGACAGGGGACACACCAGTGTCGCTGGTGGGTGCAGGAACTCACAGGCAAGGGGACAGAGTCGAACAGCATCACTGGCAGACAGTCAGGAGCAAACCAGGCAGGAACAAGGAAACACAGGTGGTGGCAAACACAGAGCCTAGGGAGACTCACACAGCGTACTTGCGTCATCAGGAGCAAGCCAGGCAGGAAGGAGAAACATAGTGAGTTTCTTCAGTGTCAGGATTGTAGTGACGTCAATGGGCCAGCAAGGGACTGAGGGAAAAGAAGAGGTATATATGTGCTGCAGACCGGGAGGTAATGAGGAACAGGTGAAAACAATAAATGGCGATTGAGTGCTGAGGTAAAGCTAGGGCAGGTGAAGTGGCACAGGGCAAGAAGTAAACCAAAATAAAAGCTCTCAGAACCAGAAAAGAAGCAAAACCATAACAACTCCCCTTACTTCCTCCACTGACATGCCTTTCAACAGCAACGCTAGTCTTTCTTCTGATATTTAAGCGGACCAGTACAGTGTTACTGCAGCTTTTTATGCTTAGTCGAGGGTGTAAAGCACATAATCTTCACTTGGTCATCTTTCCAAATCCCCCTGGCATGTTAGCAGGCAGGCACACTGTGGAATTTTGAGAGGTCAGGACATAAAAAGGGCAAAGAAAACAGGACAGTCAGAAAGATGAGGCAGCGAGAAGAGGAAATGAAACCACGAGAGAGAGAGAGAGAGAGAATAGGGGTTATGAAAAAGACAAGAGTAGCGGTAAATCTAACTAAGACTTGTCTGCAACTACTTGTAGGTGACAATGTGTACCTACGTAGCGAAGGGGTTTATGGGTAAATTGTAGGTTGCTGATGGTTGCAGACGGTCTAATGTGCACAACTCCCAAATCTCAACTACGTGTTGTGTGAAGGTACGTGTCCTGCACGCCATTTGGTTGATCCAACTCTGCTCTGACCAGGACACAGCTGCCTGCGAATTGGTCCACTACTAGGTACTCTTTGCAAACATCAAAGCAAATTGGCATTAACTGGCTCGACAGATCACCTATTCTCAATCTAAATGAATACTTTCTCACTTGAAAAAATATCAAGATAATAAAGTGGTATAATTCCAGTCCTAGGATAATTATAATAGCTTTGAGCCTGGCTCAAAATCTCTGCCATTTTCATTTCCTGACTTCTTCTAGTCAGTTGTGGTATATAAACACTGACTGCAGCACTTAAGCATTGGTGGCTTTTTCATGGTACATATGGATGTAATGATGCCGGTGTGTTACTGGAAGGCGACTGGATTCACACAACACTGAGTTCTGGAACCTGGTGAATGCCCAGGTAGAGGCTATACTTTAAAGAGGGGATATGATGGAGAGGGATCAAGTGCACATTTATCAGGTATTGAAAACATACACAATAGGACTGCTTACAAGATCTCTTCATTGGTGTTAAGCTTTCTGACACAGGCCGATCCAGTGAAACATGCAGATTCTTTTATAACAGTTAATGAAGCAGCAGAGTGGAACCAAACAGGAAGCTTTACAGAGGCTAGTCTCCACAAGCCCATATTTTAAGTGGAAATTCCCTTTTTGTTACAACTTGAGTCTTATTTTTTGTGGTTTTGTTCATATTTATCAGTTATGACAACATTGTGTTAATGTTAGGCTTGAGAGGATGCAGACTTGAGACAGGAACTAGAATTTATGGGTTTTATTAAGAAATACAATAAAAGTGAAACAAGCCAGTGTGCTCCCTGAAGATCATGGCACGGGTCTGGAGGCAAGTGTAGTTGTCACTGGTCAGGAGTGACCAGGCAGCGACGAATGACCAGTGAGGGGTAAACACAGGACTGGGGAGAACTTGCACAGTGTCGAGGAGACAGCATAGTGGAGATGGACCGGTTAGCAGGGCAGTAGCCGGTCAGAGCTAGCCATGCAGTGGCGAGGAACACAAGTGAGTAGTTGACACAGGAACCAGTGGAGACTCACTCAGCGTAGAGACAAATAGGTAAGACGAACTGACGAGTGACTGAGGAAAAGGAGGCGGTATAAATGGGAGACTGAGCTGGGAGATAATGAGCAGCAGATGGATGTAATGATGGCTGATTACAGTGGCTGGGAACAGGGAGAAACGGGGAAGAGGCTCTATCCTTTTCTGGAGTTGCCCAGTGTGAGAGGTGCCAGGCAGGTGTGGGGATACTCCTGGCTCAGTGCTGATGAGTTGGAGTGCACCCCTAGCAATGAGAGGGTCACCTCCATCTAAGTTAAGTCACTGGGAAGAAAGCTCTGACTGTTGTTTGCATTTATGCACTGAACAATGGGAAACAATCCATTGATATTTAATACACAGTATTTAGAGAAACAAATGTAACAGGACAGAACAATGCACCCTGGGGGCATTGCATTGTGTCGTCACGTTGCATCAGGTAATGTGTGCAACACACACCAGGAGCGGTAGAAATTCAGTGCTACTGAAATAAGTGTGTATTTCATTATTTTATGCTTTTGACATGTCAACACCAGGCAACATAGGCATCACTAGACCCCTTTTACTGGGTCATATTGTGACTAAATTAAGTTTTTGAATAATACCGATGATCTTATTCTGACTCAAACATTACTGACATCTGTAGATAGATATAAGAAAATTCTTAAGAAGGGGAAGAAGTTCAGAAAGATCAGGGTGAAAGAGGTAAGACCTGGGGGCTATTGCACAAAAACAAGATAAGGGATTAAGCTGGGATTTTCCAGTTATCCTGGCTGAATTTAGCCATGTCTCATTCACATGAAAGGCGGTTTAATTAAGATAAATTAAGTTACTATGGAGATTTATTCTTTGCAGCTAGCCTGGTCCAGACCAGGCTAACAGCCAGGCCTGATTAATCCTGCTGCCTTATTTGTTCTGTCAGCAATGCATTCTTTTACTGTTAATCTGTAAAATGTGATAGTCATTGTTATTAATAGGGTTCATGAAGATTGATGTTCATATTATTGTTAAACATTTAATGAAATTTAATGCAGCTGTTGGGGTGATTAGAGACAGAGGATAAAGCCATACTATTTAATGGTCTTGTCACACAGTCCAAATGATGTTGGTTTAATGCATTTTTAAGAAACAGGTGAACCTGAGGCATGATGGGAAAGTGTGGTGGAAGCTGTCTGTGTCTATGGAGACAGGTGTGTGACCACCAATTTTGAAATAATTGGAACATCTGTTATGTGCCGTTCGCACCTGTCAGTGAGCGAATGAGAAAGAGGCGGACCCAGGTAGCTGACTTCGATGCAAGCAGTGATTTATTATGTACAGTGATGATGAGAGTAAAAAATACACAGAGGGAAATAGTGCGTAGTCCTGTCGATGAGTAGTAGCCGGGTGTTTGACCAACAGCAGGAGGCGAGGAGATGGAGAGCTGGGCCGAGCTGCGTAGGTGGGGTCACTCCTGGGCTGGTCGGTGGTGATGGTGGCTACTGAAGGTAGAGACAGAGAGATGAAGGCAATAGTGGAACAGATAGGCGACTGAGCATTGACCTGCCTGGGAGGGGAGAGTGGAGCCACGGTCCGGAGGAACAGTCCATGGGGGGAACACAAAACAGTAGCTGGCTAGGGGATAAATACATACAAAAGGTGAGGGAGGCCAGAGCGGCCGAGCAAACCTGACAACATCAGTATGTTATGTGGTCTTATTATTTACAAAAATGATTAGATTGTTTTTTAAATTAATGATTTGTTGATAGATTAACTTGTTGTGAAAGTTTAAATATGACAAATCAAACTGGGGCTGCTTGATATCAAAATACTTATTACTGTGAAATGCAGAAGAATATAAAGAAATGTACAACACAGGGCCATAAAACATGTTGGGAATGTTCCTAATGTATGTTGAAATAAATGATTTCATAAAGATTAATTAATACATTTTTACCTTTACCAGTACTGGTTTCAGTAGCAGCAGTATAGCAGTGGAATAGTGGGCTAAGCAAGGGAAGTTCATGTATTTTTATTTGCTTCCTTCACTTGCTGCTTTAAAGTGCCTTAGATTTGTGTTACTGCCTATTTAGATTTGTGTTATTGCTCATCTACTTTATATTTCACTTTTTATGTTGCATTCATGTGGACGGCAAAGTAAGAATTTCATTGTACAGGGAAACACGTTTCCTAACAGTGCATATGACAAATAAACACTTTGACCTTGACTTTTGACTTTTCATTCATGCCGCAGACATTCAAGAAAAATAATGGTGTTATATGAGTAATGAGGGTCCTGTGCCCCATTAGAGCTTTATGTCTACTAATGGCCCTGCCAGGCAAATAGGACAATAGTATATCCTTACTAGTGTGTGGGCTTACAATGACAATAATGGGTGCAAGTGTATTGACAAGCATCACACGCTGCCTGTGTGTGTGTTGCCCTTAAATCTCACATGAATATTCTGCAGGTTTTAACAGCTAAGACTTGTCAGAACAGTGCAACAACCAGATATCTCAGCAGTTTTTCCAACATTTATTGGGACTGTTGTAGGTTATTAATATTTTCTGCACCCCATTATAGGAAGTGAGCCGCTGGTTTCTCAGAGTCAAATTTCTGCAGGTTGGATCAGGTTCATTTCTGAGGTAGGGATTTTTAAAAATGCAGTGCTCCATCTGAATAAATGTATCCAGAGTCTGTCATGCTTCTTCTGAATGCTCTTTTTTTTTTCTTTCCCATTTTTGGCTATTTACTTTTGGTAGGCTTTATTTTTAGTGAAATGTAAGAGTTAGATTCATGTTTTTATGAACTGTCATAATTGATATTTCAGTCTTATTCATTGCTGTGTTGCTGAACTGGCTGTATGTTTGAACGCTGTTTAACAGTGAGCATGTGCATCTTTGTGGCCAGGGCTGAGTAGTAACACATTCTTGACTGATAATGTCATTACTTTTTCAGTAATAAGTAATTAAAAAACTAAAAGTAATTAAACCACTTGAACATTAGTAATTGGATTCAAGTTCATAAGCAAGCAATACTGTTGCTGGATTTTTAGCAGGGGCCGGCTTCTTTGCTGTCTTTGATGGGAGTAGATATCGGTTATATCCAGGAGTGTTAGCTCAATGCTGGGACAGAGCCAGAGGTTGTTCACATTTGCCAAAACAGGAGGTATATACTGAACCGCACAGTAACTACAACATTACATTCTCAAACATGTACTTCTATCAGGCTTAGTTGCAGTCAGATAGTGAAAACACAATGCACAATGGTTTTATGTTAATTCCACCCAATAGGTGCACATTTGCAGAAACAGCACCTTCAAATAGGCAGTATAGAACTACCTGTTCTAGTGCATTTGTAGACATACCCAAGGATAAAACAACTTTCACAACACAAGGAATCTGTTTCTGAAAATCAAATGAAATATACTAAAACTTTTACCGTGTTGGTAATAGATTTATGTACCAATTACAGAGGACATTTATAAAAACTTGGAAAAGCCATATGAACATGGACAAAAATGTTTTTGGGCCACTGCTCATTCTCCTTTGTGTAGTTTTATTATTTACTAAGGCACCGAGAAACCAACCAGTACTCTAAAGCTGAAATGATTATCTATGGGAGAAAAGTTATTCAGCGATTCTAACATTTATTTTGTATGTTCTTACAGCTGTCAGCTGTATTTAGAATTGTTTTAACCACCAAATCATCCCTGTACAATAAAAAAACTGATTTATATACAAATTTTATAAAAATGTTTTAGAAAAGTTAATTTCATATAAGAAAGCTAAAAATGATAGATTTTAAAAAAATTTCTTGTAAATTTATGATTGAAACTCTCTGGGCAGATAAAATGGCCTTAGCTTTTGTTATGGCAGGTGACGTGTGTATGGTATGGAACCCAATAGCAGACACAGACTAGAGGAGGGGGAACTACAGAAAACAATTTATTGAACAAACACAGGTTATGCTGGATGGCAGAAAGACGAGCAGGCAGGGAGGAACCAAGAGGACGGAGGAGACCAGGAGGGACCAGGAGGGACGAAGGAACCAGGAGGGGTGAGCAGGAGAGCCGGCAGCAGGAGGGACACACAGAGAAACAGGGTAGAAGACCGGTAGCAAACTGCATAAGCTAGGCGAAGACTGAGGAGTGAACATCCGGGTCTGACATTGGTATGAACCAGCAAAGAGGTGGCAGAAGACAGGGTGTCTATATGTGTGACGGGACCGGGAGACAACAAGCAACGGGTGAGTGACATGATGACTGATCACGGTGACAGAGCAGGGAGGAGAGACAAGGTAAACAGATACACAAAGCCATGAGGCCGAGCAACGTGAAACCGTAACAGCCTTAGTGTTAAATATTCCACATCTTCAGAACAATTTTTTTATCCAAACAGGAGTAAAAGAGCCTTATTTTAAGCATTATTCATGAGTTACCTATATTCTGAAGCACAGTATAAAAAACTTAAATGAGATATTTGAAAAAGAACACACTGAAACAATCAAACACTGGTCAGGTTGATGTGGCCAGTGACTGCTCATCAGAAAGGTAGAGCTCCAGAGCCAGGGCTACCTTTAGGAAGGTACAGGGAGAGAGAGAGGACACACTATGGGAGAGAGGAGACACACTGTTAGTGATATGAAATGCTGGCATATAGATCCACAGAGAGAGAGGAGAGGAGAATTAATGTCTTTAGCCACTGAAAACATTGACAATTCTATACTGCCTCATTTTGCCTTTAAATTTTGGGCTCACAAAATTACCATTTTCCATGGAATGACTCCGCTAAAATATGTCAAGAGTTAAATAACATGTCCATATACTGTAAGTGTTTTGACTCTTTTCAACTTTTGCAATGAGAGTCCACACTGATCATACGTAGCCTGTGTTTTTAGGTGTTCGACAAACCATTTTACAGCCATTTATTTAATCAATTCTCCATCAACCTAAATCTTTATCTCAAATGAGAATTGAACCTACTTTGTGATATTGAGCTAAATGTATTGACTTTTACTTTGTCCATTTCTTTTCAGGTTTGACTGTTCCATCTGAATGAAACACTTAAATAGAAGGCCCATTATGGAGAGAAAGTAAGAAAAGGAAAAAAGGTCAGGGTGGTGTTACAGAGGTAGTGTGAGGACACTGGATAACACTATAATCTTGTGAGCAAACACACATACACACACACATATCCTTGTTTTTGTCACTTACCGGGTCCCTACATAGACTTACATTCATTTCCAGGAGACTTACCCTAACCTTAACCAGAACTGCTACTTGCCTATCCTTATGATTCTTAACAGAACACAAGGGTTAACCCTTACCCCAACCTTAACCAATGCCAACACTTGCTCTAACCTAAGAAAATTTGACAAGTTATGTTGTGAAGACCAGAGGCTGATCCCGATGAAGATAGTAACTCGTGGATTTCGGGCTGCACAAGTATAGAGACACAAGGACAGACACACAGCAGATGAACCGGAACAAGGTCATGTACTGCCCGCTGGCCTTATTCCATCTAGCTCATTTTTACCACTCCCCGTTCCTCTGTGTTTCTTAAAAAATTTTACCATGCGTTTGGCAAAGAAGCTGCCAAGATGCCAGCCAGGCATAATATCTGACATCCGTGATAATGTCATTCCTCTGTGAATTTTGCTGCAGCATCTAGTCATTGATAAAGCATCTGACTTGTCTAAAGTCTGTAGTTGCTGTGATCTTTCTGTGTGTATATATAAA
>NW_018127954.1:637013-641872 GCF_001952655.1 Monopterus albus
CACCATAAAACTGCAAATATTGGAGTGCAAATTTTTCCACAGATTTTTTTCTGACACTTGCAATGGTACTTCAATTGTAAAGTAGCTTCACAAAGGCTCCTACCACAGATTTTCACCTCTGCAGCAGTAGACCAGGGAGTTCAACAGCAGAACAAAACAACAATTTCCTGTAAATTTCTACTTTCCAGCACCAGGTATATCACATTTGACCTCATGAAGCTGATAGTGTAGGACATTACAGGAGAGAAAATGAGGATTTGAGCCAAGCGCCCATTTTATTGAAAAACTTTTTTTTTTTTAAAAGGGTTTGGTGACAGTGTTCACATAGTCAGAGAAATTGATTGGATCTTGAACCACATATGGAAGTGACCCAGGTTGGTTTATGATTGGTTTATTCATGCATCCATGAAAAGATCAGATCTGAGTCACTTGGAGGGGAAAAAACTGGAGTTGGGTCACTTCAGCAGGCAATGTTAATGTTGCTGTAAGAAGCGGAAAGCAGCACCTCACACCATCATCACTAAACTCCAACTTCCTGTTGAAAAAAAAGTTTATGTTGTGCAGATATAACAGAAACACAGCTCAGAGAAGGAGACAGTATGCCTTCACACTAGATCGTCTGAGAAAGTTTGGAGTTTTCAGATGAACTCAGGGAGGTATTGTCTATAACCTACAAACTATGATAGACATAGGTCTTTTTAACAGCTGTAAAGAGTTTAAACCAGGCTACAGAGTTAGACAGAACTCCTGCAGACAGTTTTTAGCAGTACAATGCTTTCAGACAGAGCAGCTCTAGATGGAAAGCCTCAGTGTACGGTGAAGCTGAATTATGCTGAGCACTCAGAGAATCACCACAAACCATCTGCCACGAAGCTTTACAGCCTCTTTTTCACTGTCTATGTTCCCTCCATCCCTCGTTTGCCTTACTTACATCCTCACATATATCCATCTCCTCTTTCCAGACTCCTCTTTCTTTCTTCCACCTTCTCCTTTTTCTTTCTTATCCCTTACCATCTTTCATTGCCTCTTGTCTGTGCCCCTTTGTCCACCTGTCTTCCCTTCCCCTTCTTCCCTCATCCTCTTTATGTAAACCACCAGCTCCCTGACTTTCCTCTCCTTTTGCTCTTAGGGCTCGACACCCTTTTAAATGTCTCCTTCCAGAGTTTTATCTCCCTCACTCTTCTTCTCTTATAGCTTTCTCTACCTTCCTCTCTTCAGCAGTGAACTCCGTTCCCTCTGTCTGACCTGTTTCTGTTGCATCCTGCTGCAAGGCCTGATGCTGTTCATGCTAGCACAGCTACACACACACGCACATGCACACACCTAAACACACACACACATGATTGTTTTCATTCCTTGTGGGGACATTAGATTTACTTACATTCATTTCCTGGAGACTTACCCCTAACTTTACCATAGCCACTACTCAATTATCCCTAACCTTTAAGTTGTCAATCTAAAATTCAGTTATTTACATGGTGGAGATGAGCTTCTGGTCCCCACAAGGATGGTATCCACAATATGAGTGTGTACACGTTTCACTCCCCACAATGCAGACACATGCACACACCTTTGGAAAAAGAACTCCAACACACAAAGCTCATCCTCTCAGTTTTTCAGGTGGGCACATTCACATCAAAATCTAAATTCATATATATTTATTCAGTATACAAGCACATGCACTAACACGTTGATAAGCTTATGGGATTACACACGCTCTTTGGCTTTAGCACATTTGGAAACCTATTAAAGATACAGAAAGTTGCAGAGGTTTTGGTGCGGTCAGAACTACAGGTTATATCACACCCACTGAACCAAAAACATATTTTCATAATCATTAAAAAGAGTCTCCAAAATGATTCTGTATTATCACAATTTGAACCATTAGGTCCAATAAAGCCAGTTACTATTATAGAGGTGTGTTATTATAGATGTGCTTTTATGAAATTCACATGTAAAGTGATTAGAAAGGAAGTCAGCGGCTCAGCCAGAGATACACTAATGTCTGTAGTCTGAGTCAACATACAGTGCCTTGCGAAAGTATTCGGCCCCCTTGAACTTTGCGACCTTTTGCCACATTTCAGGCTTCAAACATAAAGATATAAAACTGTAATTTTTTGGGAAGAATCAACAACAAGTGGGACACAATCATGAAGTGGAACAAAATTTATTGGATATTTCAAACTTTTTTAACAAATAAAAAACTGAAAAATTGGGCGTGCAAAATTATTCAGCCCCTTTACTTTCAGTGCAGCAAACTCTCTCCAGAAGTTCAGTGAGGATCTCTGAATGATCCAATGTTGACCTAAATGACTAATGATGATAAATAGAATCCACCTGTGTGGAATCAAGTCTCCGTATAAATGCACCTGCACTGTGATAGTCTCAGAGGTCCGTTTAAAGCACAGAGAGCATCATGAAGAACAAGGAACACACCAGGCAGGTCCGAGATACTGTTGTGGAGAAGTTTAAAGCCGGATTTGGATACAAAAAGATTTCCCAAGCTTTAAACATCCCAAGGAGCACTGTGCAAGCGATAATATTGAAATGGAAAATGGAAGGAGTATCAGACCACTGCAAATCTACCAAGACCTGGCCGTCCCTCTAAACTTTCAGCTCACACAAGGAGAAGACTGATCAGAGATGCAGCCAAGAGGCCCATGATCACTCTGGATGAACTGCAGAGATCTACAGCTGAGGTGGGAGACTCTGTCCATAGGACAACAATCAGTCGTATACTGCACAAATCTGGCCTTTATGGAAGAGTGGCAAGAAGAAAGCCATTTCTTAAAGATATCCATAAAAAGTGTCGTTTAAAGTTTGCCACAAGCCACCTGGGAGACACACCAAACATGTGGAAGAAGGTGCTCTGGTCAGATGAAACCAAAATCGAACTTTTTGGCAACAATGCAAAACGTTATGTTTGGCGTAAAAGCAACACAGCTCATCACCCTGAACACACCATCCCCACTGTCAAACATGGTGGTGGCAGCATCATGGTTTGGGCCTGCTTTTCTTCAGCAGGGACAGGGAAGATGGTTAAAATTGATGGGAAGATGGATGGAGCCAAATACAGGACCATTCTGGAAGGAAACCTGATGGAGTCTGCAAAAGACCTGAGACTGGGACGGAGATTTGTCTTCCAACAAGACAATGATCCAAAACATAAAGCAATCATTAGTCATTTAGGTCAACATTGGATCATTCAGAGATCCTCACTGAACTTCTGGAGAGAGTTTGCTGCACTGAAAGTAAAGGGGCTGAATAATTTTGCACGCCCAATTTGTCAGTTTTTTATTTGTTAAAAAAGTTTGAAATATCCAATAAATTTCGTTCCACTTCATGATTGTGTCCCACTTATTGTTGATTCTTCACAAAAAATTACAGTTTTATATCTTTATGTTTGAAGCCTGAAATGTGGCAAAAGGTCGCAAAGTTCAAGGGGGCCGAATACTTTCGCAAGGCACTGTATGTATACTGTATGTTGCACTTGCTTGTAACATTAGAGCCATTTTCAACAATGACCTCTGTTTTGAACACCATGTTAATCAAATGATCAGAACTTCCATTTCCATCTAAAAAACATACTTCACCTTAATCTATCACTCTCCTGTTCTGCTGCTGAAACACTGATTCATCACATGCAGAATTGCAATCCCAATGGCACGTCATGCCTAGACTTTAACAAACTCCAGTATATCCAGAAATATGCTTTCTGCCCGTTTACTCACTCCTGCCCCTGTGACTACATCACCCTTAGGTCAGAAAGTCTCCACTGGCTCTCTGTCCCACGACAGTCTCTCTGTCTCCCCTAAAGCCCTCCAAAACCAGGCCCACTCCTACATAATTGACCTGCCTCATTGCCACACTTCCGCTCCTCTGACACTAACCTCTTGTGTCCAGTATCCAGGACTAAGTACTGGAATCTGGTCTTTCTGCATAGCCACCCCCTCCTTCTGCAGCTCTCTCCACAAACACATTTCTGACTGCAGCTGTTTGACATGTTAAGGCAATGAATTGAACATTTTTACAGCTGCTTTTAATGTGTGATCAATGTCCTGTGCTGTCCTCCTGCCTTTAGAGTGTTTAGGTTTAAGGTCATTTTAACTTATTTAAAAAATCTTTCAGTATCTTAGAAAGTGTTACAAATAAAATGTAATATTATTATTATGTGGATTGTTTTAAGTGCAGCCCTAAGCTAGGCATTCTTATATATAGCAAACAAATGCACAGAGAGTGCCATCTCCACCAAGGACGAATCAGGTTCCCCATAACATCATAAAAGCAATATTCCCATGATACAACCGGAAATCTGAAAAAGTAGAGATGGTATATAAAATCAAATTAAAACTGAAAACTAATGGTTTTTAAATCATCTGTGTCCTGTAGTACACTGAAAACAACAGCACATTATTCAAAGAAGAAGCTTCATTTTATTGTCATTATAACATTGTGACACGTAAAACTAAATTTTGTTTGGAGCTGAGGGCCCTGCCGTGCATACATGCCGCCATCATGGGCAACTTGGGGGGTTCGGTGTCTTGCCCAAGGACACTTCGACATGTGGACTGCAGGCACCATGATTCAAACCCTCAACCTTACGGTTGGGAGATGACTGCTCTACCCACTGCACCACTGTCGACCCATTTATGTAAACTTGTATAGTGCTTTTCTATGCATTGCAGCACACTCAAAGCACTTTCACACTATTTGGCCATTCACCCATTTGCACTAACATTGATATTATTCTCACCTGTAAAACCCGCTGGTCTGGGTTCACCACTTCCTGAATAGCACTGCCCCAGTTTGTACTAGTCTAAATAAAACTGTTAATCTGTTACCCTGTCTACCCTATATAC
>NW_018127954.1:644603-651899 GCF_001952655.1 Monopterus albus
AAAAGATGTGGAAGGTGAAGGCACAAGTGGTCCCCGTGGTAATAGGAACACTGGGGGCTGTGACCACCAAACTGGGAGAGTGGCTCTAACAGATCCCACGAACAACATCTGAGATCTATGTCCAGAAGAGTGCAGTCCTAGGAACAGCTAAGATACTGGACCCTCAAGCTCCCAGGTCTCTGGTAGAGGATCCGAGCTTGAAGGAAGGAATACAAGACCGCCCCGAAGGGGGCTGAGTGGGGAATATATATACCAAGAGCCGGGGTCTGTCAGAGGTTTCTTCCGTCAAAGGGAGTTTTTCCTCCCCACTGTCGCCAAGTGCCGCTCAAGGGGCATTTGTTGGGTTTTCCTTATAATAGTGTAAGTTCTAGACCTGATTATATAAAGTGTACTGAGAAAATTGTTGTTGTGAACTTGCACTATACAAATACATTTTATTGAACTGAATTGGAAGATTATCTTGCAAAAATTATCTGTATTCAACAGTAATAACAACATTTACAGTTAAGCTGCTTTCCACTACACAAGCTCGGGCTCCAAACCTATTAATAAGATGCTTCTCTGGCCTACACAGCCCTGTTTTAACACATTTAAATCTCTTTGTCTCAGCTCTGTCTCTCACTTCATTTTGAATGCTCCATTTAACCAATAATGCCGCATGACTCCACTCATCAACATTAATTTAATTTCTGTCCACATCATCTAGGAGGTCAGAGTGTATAATGTGTTTTCAAAGAGATTGTTTGTATGCATGTCCCATTGGTTGTTTTTATGTGTGTGTGTATTTCTGAAAAAGAGAATGAGAAATGATGTATGCACAAATAATTATCATGGGTTACGAAGGGTTAATTAAATATTTAATATAACACTGTATTGCAAGATTGGATTTCTGGTGTCATCACAAATGCTGAGTGTGTGTGTGTGTGTGTGTGTGTGTGTGTATGAGAGAGAGTGGTGTACTGCACTGTAATCCTGTTGATATGTGGTGACCCAACTAAATTAAAGCTGGGGTCTGTGGATTTGGGTAGAGAATTTGAAACTTCCAGGTGCCTGCCTCTGCCTTTGCGCTGTGCTTCTGTACTGCCTCCTGCAGCCCCTCCCTGCAGAGAGGGTTCACGTGCATGTGAACTAAACTACAATAAAAGAACTAGGCACTGAAGTAATACGACGTTGAAGGTAATCACAAAGTTTACTCTACATACTGTACCTTGATAAAAATGTTTTCCAGTGGCTGTACCCTTGTTGTATTTTAGCAAATGCCTCATCCTCATTACATTACCTATGTGTTTATAAACAATCTAATTTTTCTGAGTATTTCTGAACATGGTAGCATAGAGGCAGCTTCATATGGAGCCTCTATGCAGAGAGGAAAGCCAGGAAGTTGACATTTTAGTTAGATTCTTCATGTTTCGCATCTATTTAGAGTTGCTGTCTGTTTCTTATCAAGCCCACAAGCTGAGAAATATTTAAAAAAGAAATTTGATATTAAGAAAGATTTTCAGAACAATAGTAACAGTGTCCACCTTTCTAGAGAAAAGAATAACTGCCTCTCAGAACTACTTGTATGCTAACAGGAGAGACTCAAACTGGGACTTGAAAACAACTCATGTTTGAAAATCAAATTTAAACCAAAGTCAAGAAGCGGTGATTACCTGTCCAGTAGAAATATGGTGAACTCGTCATTGCTATTAGATCCTGTACAGTCCTGTATTTTGTCTGGGAAAATCTAAGAGGCACCAAAAAGCACTGAATCGTTTTCCGAAGCCAGTAAAACAGTTCCTCATCAGCGTGCACACCAAAAACAGTGAAAACTGACATCCAGATACTGAATAAGCAACAGGAAGTCACACAGCTCACCAGGCAGAAGTCTTGGCTTGGCTGGAGACCACAGAGCAACGGTTTTCAATTTGTTTGTGCCAAAGGCATACCAAAGGGCAAGCCAAAATCTCAAGGCACACCTGTATTCATGTCCATGGAAAACAGCCTCTACAACATGTTATCAGCCTTGTCACTCTATAAATGTTTATTTTTATTTACTTATGGCAAATAAAATGAGTGAGTGAGAGGGGAGGGGTAGATCTTGCACACGAGGGAAGCATCAAGATGTAATCCCTCCTCACAGACCAAATTAGGAAAAGATGCACTGGGAATAAAATGAATTTGCATATAAACAGTAAATACTTATCAACAGAGAAGAGTATGCACTGAGATGGAATAAAACTTTAAAAATGTAAAGAAAAGAGATGCACTGAGAATGAAAACTGGTTGACAATGAGGTAAAAAGAAAACATTTTAAATCTAACTTAAATTTGAATCAGCATTAAAACATTTGTAAACACTGTTTCTTACTTACAAGCTAGTGAGACATGCGCCTGTTGCTGCTCACAGATTTTTTAAGTCCTTGGTGAAGAGAGCAAATCTGGACCTACAATAGCATGACATCTGCAATTTATTTATTTTTATTTGCAAGCAGGGAGGATGACCGCCTCCACTGTTGTGTGAGGTTCCATCTACTTTGTAATAAGCTCTGCTAGCATCTAGCTTTCCCCCATTGCCTTAGCCAGGCGATCTGAATCGTTAACGTTAGGCTATGTGACTTTAAAATGAAAAGCCTATAAAGTAAATGGTATTACCTAAGTTGATCCTACAGAGTGGCTACACAGCACTTTTTCATCATTACAAATACAGTACCTACTCAGGGCGGGACCTACATGCTGTTTTGCCTTTGGACAGTGTTGAGTGTAATATTAAGTGAAATTACTATCAGATTTGATTCTACAGTGATTTTACACTGCACATACTCTTTGATCATTATAAATAATATTATACTGTATCTATGATTGCACTATCTACTATCACAAGAGAACAAGTATATTTTTTTTCTGTCTTGGTGTATACTTGCAATCTCATTTAGACTTTTTTGACTTGGACTCGACCAGCCTGGACTTGGACCTGTCTTGACTACAGCTCTGTCTAATCATATCTCAGCTCACACTGAGTGAGAAGCACAGTACACAGACAGGTTTGGCAGAGATGTCTGACAGTTTGCAAGCCAGTAAGAAGATAATGAGGCATTCAAAGTTGGCTGCTTTATTTGTACTATAGCCATTCCTTTACCAACAATCTGACAATGTCATTTCTTATTCCTGAAGAGGGTTCTGGGGAGGCTGAAGTCCATCCCAGCTGACATTGAGTGAGAGGTGGAGTACACCCTGGATGGGTCGACAGTCTGTCACAGGGCTGACATGTAGACCAACAACCACACACTCCCACATTCACTCCTACGGGCAATTTAGAGTCACCAATCAACCTAAACTGCATGTCTTTGGACTGTGGGAGGAAGCCGGAGTACCTGTAAAGAACCCATGCAGGGTTCTGAGTAACCTGTTTGCTAGTTGCGCCATGGAGCGAACGCTCAGACACCATTACTAGTCTACTTGCTACCCCGACACTGTGAGTTACCTGCCGTCACCAGTCAGCTCACCTGCACGTACCTGACTGCCGGCTGCTTGACACCCTCCAGTCCTAACTGTTTCCTGTGTTCCTCCCGACCTGCCCTCCATAGCCCGTTGTACTCTAGCCAGCCCTAGTACAGCTGTACCTGCTCGACCTCTTCACCATCCATCATAGTTTTATCTCATCCAATAAACTCCTTTCTGTTTTTTATCCTCCTGTTCTATGTGTCTGCATTTGGGGTCCACCCCCACACGCATAACATAAGGAACCCTTTTGTTTTGTTTTTTGCTTTTATTTATTGTCTACTGCAAAACTCCAGTGAGCTACAGTAACCACCTTGTCAGTCTTCCAATTAATTTCTACTAAAGAGTTTCTACTAAAGAAACTAACCATGCGGAATGGGAGGAGGACTTTTTTCATGGTCATATTCGAAGCGTGTTTGCTTGATCTACCATTGTTATTACGAATAAGGGAAATGTGGAGGGGCACTTTCGGACTGTTCATAAAAACTATGACACTCATATACATTCATATATACACACGTACACACACTCAGTATATATAAATAAATATATGTTTAGTAGTTTTAGTGTAGGTAGATCATTTTGACTTGGTCATTTGAAAAGTAGCTCACAAGGTGAAAAAGTGTGGGCACCCGTGCACTAAAGGCTGAGCCCTTGATTATGATCAAGCTCACAGCAAGAGTTTGTATAACATATATACTGCCCCAGTAATATTGAGGGCACACAGTTACCATTATAGTGATTACACCTAAAGCCCAAAAGATGTGGTCTGTCCATAAAGATAGACATTACTGGATTGACATGAGATGAATGCTATCTGAAGGAGCATACAAGTTCAGTAAGGAAAGAGACAGTTAAATAATCAAAACATGGAAATGACAGTGATTTGCTGCTATACAAATAAAATTCAACATATTTTACTTGTATAGCATAATGCCATAAATAAGATGTGTCTACTGTAGAGAGGACTTATTGTTATGTACAGCCAAAATACAACATATTTAACCCATTCATCTTTGGCAAGCATTTTATAGGGAAAGCATTAGAATAGAAACTCTGCTGTCATTGTATATAAGGACTACTAAAGAGCTTTGAGTTCTTCTTTTTGCATAATGCGCAATGGGATAATTTTCTTGGTGTAGAAAGTGTACCAAGTATTACGTGATACAAACCTCCCATGTTTTTAGAGCACACAGCAGTACTCTGATGGACATTCTGGACACAGACAAAACAGAATTCGCTTTCACCACAGCAGTCACTGCATGGCCAGAATTCACCGTCATCATCAGTGAGTGAAACTGCAGATTCTGCAGGCTGTGCTGTCTTGTGGACAAAGGAGCTCTGCACTCACATTGAGGAGTATTTGAGTTTTGCCAGGCTGCGACAGTGTCAATCTTCTTCTGACTGGTGTTAATGAAGTGCTCTGTTTCCAAGACAAAGTCATTACTGGCTGCTGCTGGTGAAAACAAAAGGTCCTCTCTTATCTCTGCTGGCTTCTTGGGCAAAGGGGATCCCTCTACTTAAATAATTTAGGGCCACTTTAATCTTCCTTCTCAGTGGAATGTATTTATTTATTTACAGTGATGTAAATATATGAAATTTGTCTTAGACAAAATGGAATAATACACAGTGGTCATGTCCATAAATATCTGATAAGATTTATATTTCATGATAGTGATTTGATAATAATGTAGAACAGGACCATTCACCAAATATTTTAAATAAGTAGATTATAACAGGTGAGAATGGCTCTGTCAGTCACAGGTTACTATAAATGTTGGTTAAGACCAGTAACACTACTTGTGTGTAGTCTACCTATCATAAAGGTTACATTATAATTAACCAGTACTACAAAGGGACACTGGGCCTTTGAAAAATGATGGGAATAATCAAATCTAAATGAAAATGATTAACAATTACATCTGATTGGCAACTCTAAATTGGCAGTAGGAGTGAGTGTGAGTGTGAGTGTGGGTTGTCTGTATCTGAGTGTCAGCTCTGTGACAGACTGGCGACCTGTGCACGGTGTACCCCACCTCTCATCCAGTGTCATCTGGGATTGGTTCCACTTTTCCCTGACTCTCCTTCAGGATAAGCAGTATACACTGCAAAAACAGACCTACTAGAAAGAAGCAAAATATTCTTAAATTAAAACAAATAATCTTGTATCGAGCAAAAAAAATCTGCCAATGGGGTAAGATTTTTTTGCTTGACAAGAATTCTTAAAAGTTAGCCATACCTTCTTAAAATGAGATTATTTTTCTAATGCAAACCATGCTTGACCAGATAAATTTTCTTTCTGGACTTAAAATAGCACTTATTTCCTTGATACAAGGCTTTTTACTTTCTTGAAATTCCTTTATTGCAGTGTAGATAATAGATGGATGGATATTTCATATTTCTAACTTGACATCTAGATGTGTCTTGATAAAGTTGTTTAGTGGGAAACACAGACCTCAAGCAGCAAATGAAATCCAGTTTACTATAAGATGATATGATGTCACTGTCATCTCAGGAGCAGTATGGGTACATGGGCAAGGTGTTTTGGATTTTTACCTTTTGACATTACTTTTGGACAAAATTGTAGCTTTTACAGTACCATAAACATTACTCAGCTAAAAGGTTTTGCCTGATGTCTCATCAAGCGTTATACAGTAAGGATGACATTTTGTTGGCTTTTGACTGAAGAGAAAGAGTGATAATGATGCCTCTTAAAAGGCACTGGACACTACCCATCATCTCTCATAAAAGCATAGCAATTATTATCAAACAAAGAGGTTTCTTTTCATCTTTGGGATTTCTCAGACTCTACTAACCCTGCTTCAGTTAGCTCAAAATGTTGCCGCTCATCTTCTCACTGGCTCTCATATATTTCGACATACAACTGCTGTTTTTTCATCTTTACATTGGCCACCAGTCCAGCAAGGGATATTTTTTTTAATACTCTTGTTTTTATTGCACTGAAAGATCTTGCTCCTCTGTATATACTTCTTAAATCATACTTATTTGTACAGGCATTCTATACCAGCATAGACTGACCACACCTATTTAACATGCATCTTTTTTATTGTGAATTATGTATTGCATATGTAATGTGTATTTTATTGTATTGTGAAGCATTTTGTGACATTTGTTTAGAAAGATGCTAAATAAATAAGGTTTTGCTTGCTTGCTTAGCAATATCTAGTGGCACACAGAGTTTAATTCTTATGTGCCAAGGGGGTCATGCCTGGCTGGCCCCTGTGAATCAGTGCACTCTCACTTTCATCAGGCTTTCTGGAAAAATAAAATCAGAAGATTGCTTTCCATATTCTAATTAGCTACTATAAATTGCAGATCTTGCCCTGAGAAATTGAAACCTTTGTGATTTTAACAAACTACTTTGTGAGCATGAAAAAAAACTTGCATGGAAAAAACTCCTAACACCTCTCCTGTATTTACAGACATGTCAGAACTAACAGTGACCCATCATCTCACCCTTGACCTCCCATTTCTGTGCAGCCAATATATTTAACACACAGTACACACACTGTATACATAGCAGGTAAATAAGAAGATGTAAGCATTTAGTGTGACTCTCAGCAATAACTCAGCAGTGAAGTGTGCTTAGAATCTAGGTAGGACTTTATTGATCCCTCAATGGAAAAATTCCTGCTAATCTATATATAAGATAATCTAAATTACAGTCAAATTGGTAAGTTAAAAAAAACTGGACAGTTTTTTGTAAGAAACAGCTCTGTGATGCAGTTCATTTTCAAAACCTGATGCTTTGAAAGTCCTCTACAGTGTCCCCCACCTAAATGTAATTACAGATGAC
>NW_018127954.1:652180-655749 GCF_001952655.1 Monopterus albus
CAATCTCTGTGGATAACACTGTGCCCTGTGGAAAACAGAAGCATGACAAAATGTCTTGCTTAATGCTAACTATATTTGCACTTTAGACTAGGAGAAATTACTTGGCTTTTCCCTCCACAGTACACACACTCTCAGCATGTAAGCATTATTGTCAGCACAAGTCCAGAATAATATATGATACTAAGTTCATACTTACACCACAGGTTGCTCTTACAGAGCGGGTGATTTGATTAGAATGGTCCCTTGATGCATGAATTACCATATTAATAAGTGAAAAAAAAGCCCATGTAACTTATTGTCACCTAAAGACACACAGTTCATACTAATGCAGTTTGTTGTGTGTGTTATAGAAAGAGAATGATGTTAGTCTAGAATGTCTGCACAGAAATACTGTTTATGCGTGACTGGGCCCTGTGATAGACTGGACCTGTCCATGCTACCTCTTGGTCAATGTCAGCTGGGACTGGCTCCAGCTCCCCCGTGACCCTACATGATGGATGGAAGTTTGATTGGCTTTATTAATGAGCTTATCAACCAGAATGATTTTATGCTAAAATGTCAGGATGATGAAAGAGCTGAGCTCTAATTAGTGCTGTTTTAGCCAGAAGACTGGCTCAGAATCATAACATGTGTATTGTATTTTTATTGTTTGGTTTGTTTTATGGTACTAAAATTATTAGTTGTAACCTATATGTATAGTGTGTCTTATCCTACATAATGTGCTGTCTCCTGAAATGCTATACATGGTAATCAGAATCGAAATCAGCTTTATTGGCCAGGTGTGTTAGACACAGGAGGAATTTTACTCTGGTACATCGGATCTCAATGTGTATACATATCGTTATGTAGGGCTGCAATGGGCAAGTAAACAATATAAGGCTGAAAGAAGAGAAAGTAATGTACAAACAAGCAAGGAAATATGCATTAGGAAATGAAATAAAAATAAAAATGAAGTACTTATAAATAGAGACCTATACATACAGTAAATACTAGTGATGTGACGTTCCGTATCGAGGCTTCGAAGCGTGTGCCGAGTAGGGGAGGGGGCGTTTCCGCGATGCACGTATCGAGGCTTGCGTCATTTAGGTGAGGAGCTGAAAATGATGACGTCCGAAGCCTCGCTGCCCGGCTGTACCACGTGACTGATTCAGGAGGTGGTTTGGATTTTGCCACAAATTTTGACAGTGATATAAACCCCTCAGGCTCCATTCAAAATGTGAGTGTTTGATGGAGAAAAAGAAATTGCCTAAGACCTGCCACAGTGGAGAAACTGTTGTTTTTAAATAAAAACCAATGATGTGTCCCCTAAACCATAATCACTGGCCATACCTCAACGTTACAAAAGCACAATCATTGTCCATACCCCAACCCCAACCACCCTCACCTCACTGTAAATAATCATTTCCATTTTCATCATTTCCAAATAATCATTTTCCATACTGCCAGTATATATACACACAGTATACTGCCATCACTGCAATATACATGTTTTGCATACTTCTTTATTTTGCTGACAGTTTTATTCACAGGCTTTCTGCAAAATGCCACACACTTCAAATTCATGCCAACTGATATTGTTGCATCCAGTAGATGTCCTACTAGAGCAAATGAAGCTTTGAGAAGCTTTGCGCTGGAGTGAACCAATTGGATGAAAGGCTTCATTGCTTCATGAAGCTTCATCTGCCCATCACTAGTAAATACTGTATATGTCAGGTCTGCTCAACGCTGCCTGCCTCTCCCCTTTCTCTCTCCTGCTCTCTCATCCTGCAGGCTGAGGCGCATAACCAAATGATCACTGTCCCTACTTAAAGCACTGGCACACACTTCCTCATCACCAGATCGTTGACATTAAGGTTGAGGTCCACGTTTGATGCAGCCACGCATGTCACTTTGTCAACGCTATGCTGTGTTCCAGCCCCACGGCAACTCGTCGGACCCGTCTTGTGTGCAATACTTCTGTTACGTCCCACTGGATTCACCTACCAGCCAGCTGTGGATTGGAATACTCCTCATACTAAGGTGTATTTAACTCATATGGAGCTTCCATAGGAATGTTCTCCCGTTCTTTAGTCAATAGTGCACAATTAAATGTATTAAAAAAAATACATTGATAAAATCTTACTTGTCCAGCCTTAAAATTAGGGGACCCCCAGAAATGCCTCTAAACAACGCCTGATTAAAACACTTTGAGATGAAATGAGTAATCAAACTCATTTTACATGGCAAATCATTGCAATGCTTTGCAACCACTGTTTTTGAGGCTCTTCTCTTATAGGACATTTGTTGCAAGAGCAATTGCACATTCAGCAGTGTTGTTGATGGCAGTCATGTCCTTGACAACAACACTGAAAATGATACAAATGCCGTTATAGGGTTAAATTTAAAGCAGCATTAAATAGGATTTCAAATTTGACACAAATATGGCTTTCTTCTTGTTGCATAAATATTATATCTGGCTAACGTGTCTATGTGAGCCTCATAAGCAAGGTAATGTGAGCATTTCAGTTTTGTACCTTTGTATTGAATTATTCTGGTTGTAAGTTGGGGTCACTCCAATGTTAGAGTTTTGTTGTCCAAATAGCAGAAGCCAACGTATTTTCCTGGATTATCAAATGAAGTCATTTCACTAAAGTTTGCTCAGCTGTGGTCCAGTTTATGTCTGACATAACACTGCAGTCCATGTAACATTTTGCACCATCAACACAACTAGAAAATGGCTTGTGGAATAGAGGAATTTGTTCAACTATCAAAGCACAACATGAAATTTCTCATTTCACACACATACAACTCATGGTTACCTAATAACACATATAATGTGCCAAGTATGTAACACTGAACACGATGCAATAGTGGCCGTAATATTAGTACTGTATCAATATTACTTGGAAGAAATAGTCCTCTGTATAATTTGCTTGTGTTACTGCAGATACATCTACTACAAACAACATTAGACATACATAAGCATATTGCTAAAATGTAAACCTCTTTATTTCCCATTGTTTCACTGCAATGCCACTGAACACCATGGCCTCTATATTCCATATACATTAGTTCTGGAGCTGGTTATTACTGCTGTACTGCCTGACTGCTACAATAGTCTCTAGCTGTCTTGACCACATACTGTATGATGTAGTTTCAGAGACAGGGTGGGGGTGGGGGTGAAGAGGAGTGGAGGAAGAAGAGGAGTTTGTTTTGACTCACTTTGCCCTTAATCATCAAAAATTAGAGGGAGAAGTTAGTTAATGCAACTTTAATATATGTATAGTTGTATTATATGAAACTTTATAATATATATTATTGTGGCCCCCCTCCTTGAACCGCCACCTTATTATGGTGGAGGGGTTTGAGTACCCGAGTGATCCTAGGAGCTATGTTGTCGGGGGCTATATGTCCCTGGTAGGGTCTCCCAAGGCAAACAGGTCCTAGGTGATGGGTCAGACTAAAGGCCTTTTCACACCGAACGCGACGCGAATTAGCGAGACGAAAAAGCGAAAAAAACGCAGGCGAATTTAACGCACCAAAAGTATTCACACCGAACGCGACGCGAATAAGCGATATTTTCTTAAAAC
>NW_018127954.1:659963-667705 GCF_001952655.1 Monopterus albus
GGATGACGTTTGTAGATGATAAGGGGTGGAACTGTGCCTGATCCATGACAGATCCATGCACAGCCTCTTACCGTGTGTCACCTGAAGCACATTTGTACATTTCCAGTATTTTTCAGAGCTACGTGCATAAACGCTCCACAGAATCCACCAAAACAATGACAGCTCCCTGGTTCCAACCAGAACAAGGAAAAACAGTTAAAAACACATGTTACGTCAGTGTTACTGTGCATGCAGTTCTTTTGAATGTGTAGCCAGTAATTACCTCTTGTTTATCATTTGTCAAAGTATTGCATCCTACTTTTCCATTTTCAAATGTTTCTGTAGCTTACTCTGTGTGCTTTTTGCACACCAAGCACTTCAAATCCATGAAGGCCCAGTGTAGACAAACGCAAGCCTATTGCAAGCTCCATGCAAAGAGGTACTGTACAGTTAACACATATCACCTTGATATTATGTTACAGTATTATTTTGAGAATTAAAGTGCAATATTCACTATGGTTTTAGATAATGAGAATTGTATGACTAAACAACAAGGGTTCTTGGACAGGCCAGGTTGTTGAGGTCCCATAGAACACCTGGATTCTGGATTCTTTACATGGTGAAGGAGATGTCAAGCTTTCATCCAACCTTTCCTTCATTCTCTGTTGTGACAATACACCCCTGTGGTAGGACTGTTAAAACCCCACATCCCGACTCTGACTTCATGTGATAGGGTGCACCCATATAAAAAAAGCTTGTCCTAAGTGACTGATACAGAGCTGAACAAGTCTAAAGACTGAGGAACTTGAGGAAAAGGAATCAAAAACAAAAGTTAGTATATTGTCACATCCTTCACTGGAATCAAAGACACAAGAGTTCATTTTATAATGAACTGGGTTACATATTCAGATTTGTTGTGACTTAATATTTGCACCAAGTATGTTTTCATCTAGTTATTGATCTAGAAGTGCCAGCTAGGTTGTAATGATTATATACACATTATTCTGTTCCAAGCAATTTCAATTTATTTTGCTAACCTGAGCTCACACTTTGGCTTCAGCTACTTATACGTGTCTGTTACTCTTCCTCAACCTAGACCATTATAGAAGAACATGCCTGAGACCACCCTCAGGTCCCAGGGGTTACAGATCATTTTGATTTCACATGACAAAATCTCTACATGTCCCCCATGTGATTAGAGCCTCCAAAATAAGATGACTATTTTCTAGTCTTTTACTTCTGCCAAGCCAGAAATGATAGTGATTCCAAATGCTAGGGGTAGGTTTTCAGACTATCATGGGAATATTGATTTTCAGTGTAATGGCATTTTTGGGAAAGTGAACTGCCTGGGCCAAGGTTTGCACTCTGTTGTCTAGTTATCACTGCACTTCTGTTCTGTCTCTGACCACAGGCAGACCTTTCTCAAAGTTACACAAACTTAAGTTTGTCTTACTGTCTCCCTGTTCTTTTGTGCTACACTAACTCCATATGATGACTGCAGACAAGCTAGTTCAAATGTTTTGTTTTCACTCTTTTTGTACAAAACCAGACATTCTGGTGAGAAAAAATTGCCTTCAGTGAATCCCCATCCCAAGCTCCTCCTCTCCTGTCATTTTATCAGCTCAATGGAGTAATACGATGCTGTTAAGAGATGGGATTTGTTTGGTTTTCTATGCCAGTCTCTCTCACTGTGTCTGAGTTTCAGCTGTCCTGCTACCGCTCTGTGGGATTTCCACATCTCTCTTGGGACCTCTGCCTCCTGGTGGGGTTGATGTGCTTTTCATATTTTACAAAAATAAAGAGAACTGATGTGTATTTCAGAAGCTTCCCTCTAGGGCTGAGCCGTTCTGCTGAAAACTGAAGAATGGATTGTCAACTTTAACACGCCAGTTTCTGAGGTAAGAAAAAGACCATACCCTTAGGTTTAATGACAGCTCTGTGCAACTCAAGTTCATGATGGGTCAACTTTTTGAGCTTGCCACTGCAGCTTTGTATGTGTCAATATGTGAACACACAAACCACAGCCAGAGAAAGCACACAGGCTTATTTTACAAGTACTGAGTGAGCTAAATGATGCTTCCTTACTGGTGAGGAAATACTACATTGGAGCAAAACGGGCTTTGAAGTCCAATTATCATTTGAAAACAATGTTTGATATACTGTGACCTACCGCCAGCCAGCCTGTGCTGTTACACGCAGTTGAGATTAGAGGTAACTGGGTGTCACAGCAGGAGAATTGCACTCTGCTGCCACCAGTTCTGAATAGAGAAGAGTCTGGTGGCAGCCACCACAGCTACTGCTCTCTCACTGAAAACATCTTTAACATTTGGGTTGATAGAGGCTCTATAACATAATGCTTGTGGGAAAACTGAACCCAAATACATGACAGGAGAGCAGTAGTGAGTTAAAATGTGATTGATTATGAGCAATGCCACTCGGGGGACAGAGCGGCGGACCTGGAGGCAGCACAGAAGAGGCCACGGAATAGAAGATTGGCAACATTTCTGCTAATCTCAAGAGAGTAAATGGCAGAAGAGTATGGAGCTGATGCAGAGATGAGCAAACATTGTAGTGGGGCTGCCCCCTGAAAGTCAACCAGTCAAATCAGTAGTCGAGACCTATCATTTGCCTAGGACTCTTCTAGCCAAACCTTTGTTTTTACTATATGTCAGCCAGTGTGCATTACAATAGAAGGTAGCCACAGCTGGTAGTTTGTCTTCTTCTCCTCATTGGTGTGCCAAGCAGGCAAGTAAGTATGCAAGTGTGTGATCAGTCTCCCCTTGCAGGCAAAGGCAGACCAGGCAGGTGAGAAGGAGTACTCTCCTCCTAGTATGGCATACTACTCCACAGAAAAACTGCTCTTTACAATCAACAGCACTCAGCAGATGAGCTAATAGGCAAGTAGCCGACTAAGCAAACAGGTGAGGGGAAACAGGCAGCACAATTTCCTCAGAAATAACAGGAGAAAAATGCAAGCAAAGCTCCTCTTCAGTGTGCACACAGAAACACACGCCCACACACACCTCTCTCACCAAAGGCAGAGGACACAGACCACAATACAAAATCCATCAATCAAGAATCATTTGAAGATATGACCATAAACACTCACAGGTCCAGTTCAATAGTCCAAAGCAATCTCAAGGCAAACCAAAAGAGACCGAGGCCAACTTACTGATTCAACAAAAGCAGAGGTTTTTTTAAAAAAAAAAAAAAGGGGGGGGGGGGAGCAAAGCAGGGGCCAGAGCAAGATAAAGAAAAATCACTAGAAAACAAAAGCACCAAAACAGGAAATCAGGAAGCAATCATGACATGTTCTTAAAAAAGAATCTTCAATACACAACTTTAACTTTGCTTCCTTTCACTGAGGACAGTAAGCAAAGATGAGGATTGATTTTCTGGTGCATTCCGGGAGCTGAACTTCACTGTCTAATGAACTAAAATTCCCATGCAGGGTCATTATCTACAGTATATGTGGCTACATGCAAGGTCCCAGAGCATACAGTATTCATGGAGCAGGGTCTTTAATTTGATAAAATCAAAGATATGTAGACAAGATAGGGAGAGTGAGGCAGTGACAAGGAAGGGAGACAATGAGGAGTACAGTCAATGGAGCAAGTGAGTGAGGCAGATGTTAAATTATTCTGTTTAGATGTGTGATATCATTTGATCAGGAAATAATATGTCTATTTCCTGCTCCTCCTCCCCTCTGTGGGTACTGTACCACTGTTCCAATGCTACAAGCACAAGCAAGGAGGGACAGAAATAAGAATAAAATCATATTTACTCCTAGTTTGCACTGCTCAGCCCTGGAGAATAAACTGTGGGCTTTTGTTTGAAAGCAAATCTTTAAATTTACAAGAAGATGTGTCCGCCTTTGGAGCCATTTGGAGAAGATTAACATGCAGAGACTTTTCTCTATTTTGTTCAAAACAAACTGCTGAAGAATATTTCATTTTTGATATGACCATGATTTATTTCAACAGATTTGAGTGAGATTAGAGTGAGCTTTTCTACAAATCCACACTTTATACACCTCTCCTTTTTCCATGTATCCCAGTGGTATTTTGTGTTTGCAAACTGCAAACTTTGTACTGTAAAACCTGAATCCAATCTATTTGCAAGCTATTTGTACATGAGGTTTGCAGAGTGGCAAAACCAATATGTGAATAGCAAATGGCCAATTCAGAAATAAACCAACAACCAACCATTCATATTCACAAATGACATGCAGGATCCTCTGATTGGATTCAAAGGTGCCCTGGATTGTGTCATTAGATCACCTCTGTATAATGAGTCACTATTGTTTGTTTGCACACCGGAGAAGGACTACTGCCTGAAACATCTGTGCTTTGTTTGAACAAATTCTTTGATGGAAGTGCTTGTTTATGATCTTGATTTGGAAGGCACTTAGTTGCATCTTGTGTAAGAAATACTGTACAATCATCCCACATATTTTGTTTGATAAACTACAAAATCTTGGCCTTTCTACATCCATCTGATTTTGGATAAAAGACTTTCTCTCAAATGGCCTACGGACAGTCAAACTCAGCCCCCATCTGTCTTCTACCATCACGCTCAGTACCGGTGCACCACAAGGCTGTATGCTGAGTCCAATATTATACTCATTGTATACTCATGACTGCACACCCATCCAACCCTCCAACAATATTATGAAGTTTGAGGGTGAAATTATGGTGGTTGGACTCATCTCAGGGGAAGATGAGACAGCATAAAGAAATGAAATTCATAGTGGTGTTCATTTAACACCACAAAAACCACAAAGCTCATATTGGACTTCAGAAGGAAGTGGAGCACTGAATTGGCCCCTGTTTACATAAATGGGGACTGTGTAGAGATGGTGTATACCTTTAAATTATTGGGGATTCTCATCTCTGACCTTTACTGGTCTGCCAATACAACCTTGGCCGTTATGAAGGCATAGCAGAGACTGCACCCTGGAGAAGAAACTGCTGGTGGCCTTCTATCATGAAGCTGTCAAGAGCATCCTATTGTACTGTCTCAGTATGGCACTTTGGGTGCTCAGCTGTGGACAGGAAAGCTCTACAGCGAATAGTAAAGCCAGTGCAGAAAATCATCGGCTGTTCCCTGACACCCCTGGAAGACAACACCAGCTCCTGCTGCCTTTGTAGAGCTAGAAGCATTATTAAGGGCCCAGCCCATCCTGGACACCACTTGTTTTAACTGTTACTTTCTCACAGACTGTATAGGTCTGCCAAAACACATACATCCAGATTCAGAGAGTTGCTTCCCCAAAGCCATATGCACTATAAACTCAAATATGCACTGAAGGGGCTTCTCTGTTACTGTTCAAAGACATTCAAATACCAAGTGCAATACAATGACACTTTTTTATTACTATACACAACTCATTTTTAATACAGAGCCCTGGAGACCTCTGTGTTTTATGCCTTTTAAATTATCTTATTTATTTTATTTTTTAAATTTATGTTATGCACAGATTGGAGCAGTGCTCCTATTTTTGTTGTTGGCTAAGCTTGCAATGACAATATCTTTGTGATTCTGATTCTGAAAAGAATGGGTCTTCAGGAGAATGTGTGACACTTAAGAGTGATCTATAGCCCCTTTCCCACTGCCCAAAAAAATCCATGTAAATTTGTCGCACCTCGGCTTTTGACGGCAGTGGAAATGCAAATGACCCAGGACAAATGACTCTCCGATCGGCACGCCTCGGCTAGGGAACAATGGGAAAGCCAAACTCAGCTAAATTTGTGAATATACAAAATGACATGTGTCGTCATCACTTCAGCAATGGACAACAAGGAGGTAATGAAGGCTTGTCTCCTCCATTGATAATTTTGGCAATTCTTTGCCGTCTTAGTTATAAATTCCATCTGTCTTCATTCAGCCAATGCTCTAATATGGTTCAGTCTCCACCGAGTGTCTATACTTTGCAAGATGAACAAAAGCTGAAAGTCTCACTAGCTTCCATGCTGCTTTGTTTACAACTCTGTTTACTGATGCAGGTACTTGACAACACCAACATGATGACGTCGAATATGACGCACCAGCGCTGAAACAAGCTTGTCTGCTGGAGAGCCAAGCCGGGTATGTTGGCAATGGGAAAGCCGTCAGAAGCCATGTAAAGGCTGGTTTAGCTGGGTATAAAAAACCCATGTACACACAGCACTTTTGGTGGGAAAGCGGTATTTGAGTTACTTCAGTTAAATTCTGTTCAATTAGTTTTATTTGTATAGTGTCAAGTCATAATAACATCAACAAATAATATCTCAAGGCAATCTACATGGTATGGTCTAATCCTCACAGTATTATTAAGGAAAAAACCCAACAAATCCCCCTTGAACAGGCATTTGGTGACAGCAGGGAGGAAAAACTCCCTTTAATGGAAGAAAACTCCAACAGACCCTGGCTCTGAATATGACAGAACAGTGGGTGATTTGTGGGACAGACTGAACAGCATCATGAAAACTTACAGCCAAAAACTTGCATCTGATTGAGGGCTGCAATGTGTAGCTGGTCTTATTTTATATATTTTTTTTATTGTCAACTAACACCATGAAAGTAACAAAACCAAAAATAAACCAGTTTCCTAATACTTTGTAGCTTTGCCTTTATGCCCACTGGGTCTAACTGAAGACAGAGTAAATCAGTAATTTCCTAAAACACCTGGGCACTGTAGTTTCTGTCAAACATCACTCAAACAGGAGAAATAGTACAATCATATTCCATCCCACATTAATACACATGGAGGGCTAGTGAGTAGCCTATTTAAAGAACCAGGCAGGACTGAGACAAAATAAACTTCATCATGTGTGTGTGTGTGTGTGCTCATGGTAATGAAAAAGCATGTCACCCAGTGCAGCAGTGTTAAACTACAATAACAGTGGTGGCACTATATCCACGAACTGTTTGGACTGTTAGGTCTTTTCATGCTGTTTGCTGACAATAAGAAAAACATGGAATATCAACAAAGCTGATAGAAATCTTAGTTCTTTGGGGGTGAACAGCTGCACAAGTTGATAATGCTAATGGAAATAAAGACAACTCTCTGCATATGCAAAGATAAAGCCATTATTTGTGAAAATCAGTTTACCACATGGGTTTTTTCACTGATCTGAATGTGTGATTGCAGGGATTGCAGCATATGGCACATTTAACGGGTTTAAAGTTATTAATCTTGTATTCAGTTCAGCAAATCTCCTTGAGGGTGCAATTAATTTACATTAGATCCCAGCCTTTCCTCACACAAGACTATTAAGAAAGTTCCAGCTGTTTGTATGATAACACTGTGTTTGATTCCAAGAGGACTGTTCAAAAAACTACTTTCAAACCAAAGGGAATCCTATCAGCAGTCTGCCTTTGCAAACATAAAACCTGAACCTCTGTGTACTAGATTTAACTAGACATGCAGTGTCGCCAGTTTTATTGGAGACACCAGAAAAGTCTTAAGTACAAAAGCAGGTCATTGACTAAGAAAAGGAAGAGAGAGAGGTGGCCCCTTATTCAGAAAGGAACTGAGGCAGCTTGGGAGAAGGTGAAGAGTGGGCCTATAAAAAGGGTTGCACTGAAGAGCGAAGAAAATGGGAGAGAAAGAAAATGGAATGAGGGAAAGAATAAGAGAAGGAGAGAAAAGAGAGGTTCTTTTTAATAGAGCTTTATAAAGAAGCTTTGTGAGTCGCCTCTGTCTGTCTTTCCCACACAGGTCACCACCGAAAGGTTCTCCACTTGAAAAGGAGCTGGTGCTGAATAGACTCGATGTCCAC
>NW_018127954.1:667737-686792 GCF_001952655.1 Monopterus albus
TTTATTGAAGGAGGCCTGGAGACTGTAGGGTGAATGAGAAGAAATTGAAGAAAGGGGAAAAATTACAGTAGAAGCAGTAAACAAAGACACAGGGAAAGGAAAAAGTCAGAAAAGGAGTAAAGATAACTGAAGAAAATCAAAAAAATTAAAGCTCTGTAATTCCATTTCTCCAAAAAGGCAGCGTTGTGACTGTAGCTGGATTAGACTTGTTACAGAAAGAGATTCAATAGTAAATTTCTAAACTTGATAGTGCAGCTGCAGGTGCAAGATAGCAGAATGGGTGAGTGCTTACGCAGACAAGGGAGCGGCGCTTTGAATATGAATGTTGCTACATAAATCAGAGCATAGTTGAATAAAAATGGTCATTAAAATACCACACGTATACAGCCCCACATACTCATTTAAATCATTCAGAATAGCACATGCTCCCAGTCATGCAAACACACATCAGCATACCTTTGCAAACACGCAGATGAATTCATGTGCGCAAGTTAACACCTTTACTATAGCACTCACATAAACAGTCAGAAACTTTTCAAAGCCAATGCAGTCTTACTCTGCAGCCAACAGTCAGACGCAATCACCACTGAACATAAGAATTCTTTATATTAAAAGTGACAATGATAGTTTGTGACATCTAGGGCCACATTTAGAAAGATGTTATGGTTAAAAGAAGTTCAGGCCTGATGACAAATTCTTTGTTGCTCATTAATGATGGCATATGGTGGCAAGATGCAAGAATTGTTTGACCTCTTTTTACTGTCCTAGCTGCTTCCTGGCTGTGGATGACATGTCAAGAGGAAGCATTTTGACCTGACAAAGATCCATTCATATTTAAATATTTTTCCCCTGAACACCCACCCTGACTTCTCTTCATCTGTTAGATGTGAATGGCAGTGGCCTTTTCCTTTTAATTCTTTTGTGATTTGAGCTTTTCAACCGGTTGGAAATGATAAAAGCGGGCACAAAGTTCTCTTCAACTTTGAAGGCTTGCGTCAAAGAGAGACAGTATGAGAATGACATGAACACAAGAAGTAGGAAGGAGAGCGGATCTGTAATTTGGCTGAGCAGATGACTGAATGTCTGATTCAGCGTTTTGGACAAAGAGTAAAAGCATGAGAAGGTCTCAATAAATGTTGGACCTCAAGTGATGTTCACTTCATCAAAATAAAGGCCATTTTATAACAGAGAAAAGCTCAGGGTTTGACAGATGGACACATGGTCAGGATGAATGTTTTTATACATATTGTGTTACATTAAGTTTGGATAGATTTTAAACCACTGCTGTCTTACAGTATAATGATTTGTAAGCAAAGAGATTTCTGAATGATTTTCCTGTTGGAGGTCTCAAGGATGCTCCGTCATCTGAGGTTACTTCCTTTTTTTTATCCTACAAGCCCTTCCCATTTAGCTGACAACTAGAAAACCCTTGTGAAACACATAATACTGCATTCAAGATATTCCCACTGGGTCTAAGTCAGCACACAGAGCTTGTCACAGAATTCATGCTGGGTTAGATTTTTCATTTTGAATGTTGGAAAACCCCTCAGTGCACAACTGAGATTTCACAATTACACCTGCTGAAATTACAATACCATGCAAACATGACTTTTGCAAAAAAATACAGGGAAAATATTTAATGCCTTCATTGCCTGTTAATTCCACAAGCAAGGTCTGAGTGTTTGCATGTTGGTCTGTATTCCTGAAAAAATTAGGAAACAGTGAGTCAAATTAAAATGTAAATTATCAGGTGGAAACTTTGCAAATGTTCAGAAAATTGATGGCTCGCTTACTATTCCTTTAGAAGACATTATTATGATGTTATAAATTTAGGGATGCAGAAGGTCACTGGATTCAGACCTGACCATTCTGGCTAGGATTTTCCAGTCATTTGGAATCCTACCCAATTCCTCCAGGTACTGCGGATGCCTCCCACAGTGCAATGACCTGCCTGTATTTAAAGTGTGAATGTGAAACATGGAGAAAAAAAAAAGACATTTCATGTCATTGCCACCTGACCTTTCACAATTTGCCCAAGAATCAAATGTTTTTTAAGTTTTCTTCAGTATCATAGTAATCCAGTGATAACATGTTGCAAACAGGAACGGCTACTTTTAATTGTGCCAATTTGATAAATATAGGATAACAATTAACCGAATCCTTTAGCCCGTCCTTTTTCATACATATCATATGGGGTGGATAGAATAATAAAAACACCTGTGAAGCTGAATCAGCACCTCTCTAAAGCAGGAAAAAAATGGATCATAATCACCTTCATAAAGGTTATTACTGGTTTTAGGTAAGTGGGCAAGTGTACCTAATAAACTGGCTTCTGAGTGTACTGTGATTGATTTGCACTTAAAGTAGGTAGCTCTTTACCAGGGGTATTCAACAGAAATGCCAGGAGGTCCAGTCACTCAACATCCTCTTGAGTGGAGTACCAGACTACACATCAACATTTTAACAATGCTTTCAAGAAAGTGATTTTTCCTTACTAAAACTTAAAATGCTTGTGGATCTGATTTTAACAAGAAAGAAAAAAAACACATTTTATTGACCATCTAGCAACATTTGCATTTAGGTACTCAGCACTTATCCTTCAACTAGCCAGCTTTTTACATTTCCCCAAACTCCTTTGTTTGCTCATGGTTGAGCTGTGGAGGACAGGGTGGGGACAGTTGCAGATCATTTTGGGTCTGGCTTTTAGTTTTTTTACAGTGCATTTTATTTTATAACAGCATCTTACTTTTTACACCCTCCACAAGCTAAGGGGCAGAGCAGACATACTGACCTTTCTACTTTGTAGAAAAGAGGTAGAATAAAGGTGTGTTTGTTGTAGACTGGACACTAGAAGAAAAAAATGTGTGACCTAGATATTTACCAGAATAAGTTTGCTGTATTTCTCTCACTGCAGCGCCATCTCACATGAATATGTAGAATAGCTATACTGGTCCAGAGTTTAAAATGTAATGGTGTGTCACAATCACAGCTGTAAAATTGTGACATGGAAAAGTTTTTGTATTGTATCCCAGTGTCCTTCTTCTTTGCTTTTTATGGCAACTGGCAAAAAATGCAATTGTGCATAACTGCCACCAACTGTACTGGAATTTGGTTCGGGAAGCATTTAGCGTCTGTTGAAGGTGTATGGTTTTGAACTATAGAAAGCTAACAACACTGGGAGGTGGTTGGGGTGAATGGATGTGTCCAAAAACACCTGGGTTTCACACAAACAACCAGAGATCAAGTTCCTTGAACAACATTCTACTTTTCATTGGAAAGTGTTCAAATCCATGACCTCATCATCTGCCTGGCTAATACTAACCTTGTCATTAATACTTGTAGGCTTTATAACTGGGTCCAACTTGACTTGTTAGCATCTGTTTTCTGACCAGCTCTGCCCTACTGCGACTTCAAATACTTGAGCAAATTTACCTGTCCTTTTCACATTTTCACTTCGTGGCTAACATAACGTTACACTGAATGTGCACCTGACTCAGTGTGACCTGCGCGGGCTGGTTACATTGTGATGTAAATAGCCTAACTGCCTCTTTTTATTGTATTTAATTACAATATGCTTTTGTTACAGGCCAGTTGTACAAAAAAAGTATTCGACCTTGGACTTTTTATATATTATTCATATATTCAATTTCTTGAATTTTTCTCGGCTCTGTCAAAATAGGCACCTGTCACAATTTGAGACGTGTCGAATCCGGATCCATGTTGTTCTGGCACAAATTAACCCCTGAGAGCATTTTAACTGAACCCAGGGGTTTTTCTCTAACCCCAAACATGTAGCTGCTATGCCTAAACTTAACCATGTATAAGGAGTGTCAGCCATTGTCTTTTGTTTTCACTGCCAGAAAGACATTGCAATGTCACAATGTCCAAGGCTTTACTGTGAGACTAGTATATTTTGTGTTGCAGACCAGTGTAGCTATTATAAATGCTGCTGTGATACTGGGTTGCTCACTTGTCAGCTACACTTCTCTCATCCTACTGATACAATTAGATAAGATGCAGCAGCTCTGCCAAGATGGCCACTCTGCAGCTGTTAAAAAAATCTCCTCCAAGCTTATTCGTGTGAAACAGTTTGGACAGAACTCCTATGGGTCCAGACCTGGACCAGAATTTGTCAGTTTGGAGACGACTGTTCTGATATTTAAAAGTAGTTCAACTGCCCTGGTAAACAAGACACAATAATGTATCCTTAGTATTTTCATCATTTGTTAAAACGCTGAATTGCTATTAAACAATAACTTGATATAGCATAATCCCTCCCACAGTTCACCAAAATCTTTACACTGGCTGTTCATCGTAACTGCTGTATGGGAAGCCTTCTCAAACACGGTAGAATGTCTTTTATGTTGTTTATGGCTTGTTTGAACTAAACAGAAGAACAGGGTAGTTTGTAGGAGCAGTGATAGCTGCACAGCCGAAGAAGATCACCATCTACACAAGCTCGACAGAAACAGATCATCAAAGGAAACAGGTTATCACAGTGTTTGACTGCTGCAAAATGCCCACTGATTTAGGGTTTTGCTGTCAGAGACTGAGATAAAACTCTAAATGGTATAATGTTATACAGTAACCTTAAACATATTGATGGAAATGAGACTATTCCTATTGTGCCAGCAACTTCTTTCTCATGCACTGCTGCATGTCTCCGTGTCTTCTCTATATTTACCAAGATGGTAATTAGGTTCCTTATACTTGGCCTTTTTACACTGTCCCTGCTGTATGTTACAAAAATAGTTAGACATATTTCCATGTTGACATATTTCCTCTCTAACTCTTCTTCTTCCCTCATTTGTTTTCTCAGTTTTTCTTGAATTCTTCTTTTATTTCATGTCTTTTTCAGTGTGTCAGTCAGTGTGTTTTATGCAATCTTTGTGCAGGGAATCCATCGGGAGTGACGGCAACATTAGGCTTATTGTACACCCATGCAAGCAGCCAAACACAAAGCAAAGAGAGAGAAAATATAAGCCTTTTCTCCCTTCTGTAGTTATGGGAAACATGAGGTCTCTGGTGAATAAACTGGATGAAGCTCTGTGTGCTGACTAAGACCCAGCGGGAATATCTTGAATGCAGTATTATGTGTTTCACTGAAATATGGCTACAGGAATATCCAATATCCCTGCAATATCCCTGACTCAAAACTTTGCCCTCACCTGCTTTCAGAGGGTACGAGCCAACAGAAACAGAGACTGCAGGCAGAGCCCTAAAAAGAAATGAGGGGGGATTACAGTGTTTGTGAATAACAGATAGTTTAGTCCTGGACATGTTACAGTAAAAGTGTCTCTGTAGCCCTGCCACCGAACTGTTAGCCATGAGTATGTGTTCATATTTTATGCCACCCCGCCAGATCAGACCACAACAGGGTACTTCCATCTAGACACACATTGTCCAGCAGCAGTCTGTGACCACAATAACTGTAAGGAGGTTGTCACAGGAAGTTACTGAGATACTGCATGTCATCATGCTGCCTGGGTCCTGTTGAGGGCTCATATTGTGTGTGTCCTGCTCCAGCTTTACCTTGCCTCAATTTGACACAGCTGCATCTCCTCATTACTTGCCAGCATAAAAGCCAGCTGACAGTTCACTTTGATGTTGAACTGTCTTCAGTGCTCTGCCTCTGTTGCTGCTGGCTTCTGCTTTGTGCTGGGACTTCTGTACACAGTCTCATCGCATTGCTCTGCCAAATTTGCCTCGACCTTGTACTTAAAGTCCCCATGGCATGCTCATTTCCAGCCATTTAATGTTTAATCTTGGGTGCCTCTAGATTCGCTTGGCAGCCCTCATACTGTAGATCCAAATAGTTTGTAATTGTTTGAGAATCAGAGAGCCAAAAAGCCTCTTCCTTAAAACAAGAGGACAGTTTGTGAACATGCACAACTCCTGTTACCGGTGCCTGTGAACAGCACAACTAACTGCGATGGCATTAATTCATATGCATTTCTCCTCCATAGATAGGTAAACAACAGTATATGTACCAATGAAAAGAGATGTGTAACACTCTAAACTACAATGACAATGGTGGCACTATATCCACGAACTGTTTGGACTGTTGGGTCTTTTCATGCTGTTTGCTGTCATTGAGAAACCCATATTTTAACTGGCATAATGCAGCCATAGCAACTTTTCCAGCCTTACAGCAATTATTTCTAGCCTTACAGAAACAAGGCATCAGCGGACATGCAATGTGTGTTTTTTAAGCTTACCTTTAAGTCCCATGGACTAGTGGAAACATCACTCCCTTTCAAGTAGCTCTAAGGTCAGTAAATCCAACTGGTGGTTGCTGCGTCTTCCCCCACAAGACCACATACAGTACCAAAGTAGTGAAATTAATTCCAACAGGTAGCGTAGCACCAACATGAGTCTTTAATCCGCTCGTTAACCAGAAACACATCGCATACGACAGACACATTGGCCTCAAGCAGCCAAATCCAGCAGGTACTGTGCTCCGAGGCAATCTAGTGTTGATGAGCTGATCACTAACTGCCGAGGGGGGCTTCACAGGCTGGCTGATCGTAGGTTAGACCTGGTCAAGTAAAACAGTGAGTCCCTGTACAGGAACATTCTCTGACATGCGGTGACCTCATGTATTTTTCTCTACATCCTGTGGTCACAGTGCAACAGCAGGAGGTAAAATATATCCACAAAAGGAGGGGCAGTCAAAAAATTCTGCTTTTACAATGGCACTGGTGGATGTCAGGCAAGCTCATATGAACATGCAATGGCCTGGAGATTATGACCATTCAAGGATATTTTTAAACTTAATTTTGTTAGAAAACAAGTCTTGTGAGTGAGAGTTTACGAGACTTGTATAAACCGAGTTGCTTCTGCATACAAGTACTAAAACATATTGCATGTACACATCATTTTTTGAGCTTTAGTTGACATCTAAGGTCATAGTTCATCATTTTAACATTGTAAATAAGTCAGAAAACAAGAAGCATGCCATGGGCTCTTTAAGCTAGCAAAAGCAAACAATAATGTTTGACATTTTAATTACATACTCTACAATTGTTACTGAACTTATGTTAGATTGTGGATCAACAGCAAGTAACTTATATGCAGCTCTGGGGTGGTGGGTGGGGCTTGAAGACCTAGTGCAACTGTGGGCTTTAGCAGCTAATAGAGCCAATGGATTACAGTTATCTGTGCTAATAAAGACCATACTCTCACAAAAAAGCTTTAGCTACAGGATGGATCATGTTGAGTCTTCTCCAAAATGGTTGTGGATTAAGTTTGTGTTTGGGTCTTTGTCAGAGCCATGTACCAAGTAGTCTACACAAACAACACTGTTAGTAGCTGATGTTTCCACATTACTATGCTATGTTCTCATATGTAGTGGGAACTATCCCCCCTCCAGCAGAGATGAATAGTGCAAAGCCACTTCAATACATTTTGAAATAGGTATGGCTGCATCTCTGATGGTGTCTTGCATCTCCAAAATGTCTGCCACACATCAAGGGAGACAGTCTCACACAGGGATAAGAAACTCTTGAAATGTTTCACTTTGTCAGCAGAGGATTCTATAAGATGGAGGACCAGGTAAGTAATCCTAGGTTGTCTCTGCAGAGGATGGGACACCATGCAGCGCAGAGACACAGGCAGGTAACCTCAGGCCCTCTTTCCTTTTGACAGGAGGTGGCAGAATGAGGTAAGTATCCAGGCAGGGGTATAGTGGGAACAGAGGATAGACTCAGACAACACAAGAGGTTAGTATGGTTATCTCTCCTTATAGAAAAGCAGAATGGTGAGTTCAGAAGAAAACAGCACAAAATCCAGGCAGCTTCTCTTTAACACACTCTTTAGGCAGTAGAAATCCATGACTTACTGGCTGGTGAAGAAGCAGGCTAAGACATAGTCAGAGATAGAACAGAGGTAAGGTAAGGTAACAGATGATCACAGGCAGAATACAGGTCAGGTGACAGGATGGCTGGATGGTTCCACATATGGCAAGAAACTATCTGGCAAGTGATAAACAGGACAAGACAGGTTAAATAGTCTAGCCATGAAGACACAGTTGAAATCAATCACGCGGCAGAGTGGGTCGTCCTCTAACCGTAGGGTTGTCAGTTCAATCCCCGGCTACTCCAGCCTATATGTTGAAGTGTCCTTGGGCAAGACACAAGACCTCAAGTTGGTACTGCACCACAGTGTTAAACCCAGTTCTTTAATTGAAAGCCCGAGAAGTGAAAAACAGAAGAGGACTGTATAAAATCAACAGAAATTTACTCTAAGTTTAGTCACATGTTGAGTTACACAGCGCTGGGCTCAGAGCTTCCGCAGGAACTCCGTCATCAAAGAGCACTAGACCATTATCTGTAGTTCCATTTATCTTCATGGGCGGGAACCGCCCCCGACAAAGGTTAGACTTTCACGTATCCTAATGCTATTGGCCATAGGCGTGAGCAAGACAGCCTCTGCTCAAATCAACTACTAAATATGCAAATCAAATGTTGTGTGAATGTTGCAGGGTCAGATGGCAACTAACAAAAACATATGGGCATCTTCAAAGAGCAGACATCCTGCTAGACCATTATCTGTAGTTCCATTTATCTTCATGGGCGGGAACCGCCCCCGACAAAGGTTAGACTTTCACGTATCCTAATGCTATTGGCCATAGGCGTGAGCAAGACAGCCTCTGCTCAAATCAACTACTAAATATGCAAATCAAATGTTGTGTGAATGTTGCAGGGTCAGATGGCAACTAACAAAAACATATGGGCATCTTCAAAGAGCAGACATCCTGTCCATAAAACCCTAATAAACAAACAGTAGTTACCAAACATTTAGTCAACTTAAAAGGGCAAACATCCTACATACACAAACCCTAATAAATGGACAGTGAATACCGAACATTTGGTTAACTTCAAGGCGCAGACTTCCTGCAGACACATTCTTTTAACAGACAAACAGGAGATACTAAGCAGTTCTAACAGTCATCAATACAATAGTAATACATATAAGTAAGGAATAAAAAATAAGAAAAGAAACTTAAGTTCATCTAACTCAAATAATACAACAGCACAAAGGCCAGGGCAAAAATGTCCAAGCAGTAGCCCCTCGCCACCCAGTACTTAAAAACAAAGGTTGAGCCAACAGATCTGGCCTGAGGATAATTGACTAGGCAGAGAAAGCAAGACAAAAAGCTATTCATCCATAAATAGCAGCGGACACACACATGCAGCAAGTGGGGGGTCTGTCTGGCATCATACATGCTGCTAACATACTGTAATTCCTGCAGTATGTCCAGAAGTGATGTACTGTTATAAGTAAGAATTACAAATTTTGTTTGGCAAGCTATAGCCCCTTGAAAACAAAAAGGTCTTGAGTAGTGTATACACTTTCTACAGCTCAACAGTGCAGCAGAGTGTAATGTTATATCCAGTTTTTGACACATGTCAAACCTATCAGTCATTCTTTGATGTAAAATGCTTGATATCAGTGCCTAATGTTTTTCTCAATTCATCAACAATACCAAGATAGTCTAATACAGAACGTAAGTAACATGCTCTTTACACACAAAGTTACCACCTCCAGCCAACTACTAACTGTTATGGTTGAGTCCCCTCACCAGGGGGTGAGGGAGAACAAAAAGAGAGGACTCAAGATACAGACCCAGGTGCTAGTGAAAAAAGGTGGTTTAATGGAGAACACAAACAAAGTAACTAAGCATATGTACAGGGCATAACCAGGGTAGGGCAGTAATGGCTGAGAAGACCAAGACGAGCAGATAAGCAGACAGAACAACGGCAGGAACCAGGACAGTCAGAGGACCAGGTCGGAAAGGTGAGGAGACAGGAGGACTACAGGAACCAGGAGAGTCAGAGGACCAGGATGAGAGGTGAGTAGCAGTAACCAGGAGGATTAGCGAACGCTGTCAGGGAAGCAGAGTAGTGAACGCTGTCAGGCAACGACGGAGCGTCTGAGGTTTAAATAAGGAAGGGAGGTAATCAATGGAATTCACTCCTTAGAAGTCAGCGCAATAGTTTTTCAAGGGGCGGCCTTACCATTGCGGTTATAAACTGAGCCTGAGTGGGTCTATGTGCCTGTCTCAGTGGTATACAAGGGAATGGATTTTGACTGCCCCCTTCAAGATCACATTTGCGCTAAAGAGAAAAAATGTAAAAGAATAATAATAAATAAAAGAAGGGGAACTTGAACTCCCAAGTTAAATGGGAGTCCTACAGGTTAATGTCAGGGTGACTGTCCACAAGCTGAAGCTCAGCAGAATCTGGGTGATGCAGCAGGAAAGTACCCTAAACATTAAAGTAAATCTTGCATAGATGGGCTTCCTGCCATTTGGAGTGGCCCAGGTAGAGCCCAGATCTTGAGCCAACAATGATTTTGTGGAATGAACTCGGAGCCATTCATACCAGACATGAGCTGAAGCAGAGCTATGAGGAAGAATGGTCCAGAATTCCTCCTGTACATTGCGCAAGTTTGATCCACAGCTAAAGTAAGCACTTGTTTGAGGTTAATGCTGCCAAAGAAACTTCAACCAGTTATCTAAGGTGTCACTTACATTTTCCATGAGAACTATGAATGTGTAACAGCTTGGTTCAATAAAGACGTGAAAAATCATGAAGACTGGATCACATATTGTGACCAAATAATGCAGAAAACCTGGTATTTACAAATGATTGACTTAGTTTTACTTGCCACTGTATTTTCTTTCTGTTGAGATAAACAATGAAATGATTATTACGATAATAGCTTTGCTAATGCCCCCTTGTGGCTCTGTGTTGTTTTGGCAGAGTGCTGTATTCAGTCGGAAGGGATACACATCACCAAGTCCTACATTAGTCAGTGCCGGCAAGGTAAAATCAGAACTACTGCTAAATTCTTTTCCACCTTTTTAGAGTCACAGGGCATTTTCAGAGATGATATGATGGTATTTTACTTGTGATTTAAAAGTCAGAGTTAGAAGGTCATGACAGCCAAAATTTTAGTTGATTTTATGACCATTATCATGACATTAATGTCAGTGAGACCACTGAGATGAATGAGAGGGTCATAATTCCCATTAAATGTGACAGCTGCCCTTTTAAAAACATGGTACTAATGCATTCCACTTTGCAATGATTGATATAAATTGTATAAGTCTCTAATTGAAAAATAAAAAGTTCAAGCTTTGTTTGAGCAGGAGAACTTGTGTGGGAAAATAGAACAAGTTAATATCCATCAGGAACAATATATTTGTCTAGTGGAATAATAATTCTTATCTGTTTATGCAATATAACTGTGTTAATCATTTGATTGGCTATAATTAAGTGGACGTGCATCCACATCATATGCACAAAGACATCTTGTCTAACTTCAAGGATTTTCTTTTAGGTTCCATTACATGAATGTATCAATATTGCAACAACTCACTTTATTTGATAGGAATACATTTAATAAACAGTGCGGGACAGTGCAAAGACGACCTATTAGCCTTGCCTTACTATCTATACTTGAAGTTGAAAGAGTTGGGTGGGGTTGGGGTATTTCTATTATTACTGGGACTGTGAGGAGCTACACCTGAAGAAGTTGAGCTAAAGTCCCTGTAAATTGCTTTGGGATTTTTAAAAGTTCTGGTGGCAGGGCCTGTGGAGAATAATATCTTTGAGAAGTAGAAACAAAAGAGAAAGTATCTGGAGAAAAAAAGAGTAAAGGAGTGAAAGAAAGAGAGAGATAAGTTATCTTTGGATGCGCTGATAAGAGAACCTGTCCCTTCCTTCCTCAAATCCACCAAGGCACCTAATTAAAGGACCCTGAAATAGAGGTGACCACACCTTGTCTGATTATAAAGTGAGGTCATTAATCTAGATTCCACATCTGGTGAGGACCAGAGAGAATTGAGGATAGGGAGGTGTTGGAGGAGGGGGGGGGGGGCTGATCTTTTATAGCATTTTTTTAACAAGAGTCCATTCAGGATTTTATTTCCCTTTTTGCCATTTAATACAAAAGTCAATAAACCCTTCAAGCCTCTTCATTTGACAGAACACAATACTAATTCTGTAATCACACACTCTGATGAAAGAGCTATGCCAGCAATTTCACAATATGCAATATCCTTAAAAATCACTATAACTAATGGCACTCTCATTAAAACGGCACCCCCAGGTAACCAATAACTTTACCATCACCCCCAAGCTGTGTTCCTGTTACCATTTTTATGCAGCAAACTGTAAACAATGACATTCATCATAGAAAGCCCCTCTCCTACTGTACATCCATCCTGCATTAGCAGTGTTCCAGATATTGCAGCCCAGCATTCCTCACATATTGTACAGAAAGGCTGAACAAGCATATAGTAAGACTAAATTAAAGTGTGATCACTGCCAGCAAGGCTGTGAGTTACAACTGGAGAAGATGATGCTCACATTTAACTACAGTATTAAGCATCTGAAAAACAGGACCTGATTGCACCTGAAATAAACCTGCAGGGATGTTATCTGAATGATTTTTTAAAAATTGAAAAATTTAAAAGGCACACCAAGGGGTCACCATTTATGTTGTGGTGGACTTTACTATTAGGCAAGGTAGGCAGTTACCTTGGGCCCCCATCTAAGAGGGGCCTCAAAGGTCAGAAATGTACTATGATGTTTTAAACAATACACACGAAATTACTTTCTTATTCAGACAGGCATATAACCTATTGTAATGAAGGGTGGGTTTGGAAGAATGAGTCAGAGATGAGAACTGCCCTTTTGTGCATGCTTCCACACCCCTTTACTGCACGACCCTGGATAGCCGATTATACTGTATTATAGAACTCATAACTTTATGCAACAGTGGCTGAAGCCCATTAGTCCCACCAGACCCCTCAGTCATGTGCTCCAACATTACAGTGGACTCGAGGGGTCTGCCAGTGACAAGAGAGAAGTCCATCCTGGCTGATGAAACTGGAATAGAGGGCTTTGATGTTTGGGTCCAGAGCAGACACTGCAGTCCACACTGGTTGCTGACCAGACCCCACCCATTCTGCAGCCAGCTGAGGGCAGGGTCTTCTGGTCACACTGGAACTTGCTGGGGATCAGTTCCAGATGTCGCCGCCAGGAAGACCTGGGGGTCCCCACCCCTGCTGGTGGGGGAAGTGGCCTATAGTGCTGCCATCCCTGGAGTGGTGGCATCTCAGTCATCAGCATGTTGGCAGTGCCAACACTCCTTCCTTTCACAACTCCTCTCATTCAGGTCATTGACAGCTAACCTGGTCTTGTTGGACACAACCCAGGAAAGCGGTACAGGTGTGGGAGAGCCCCTGGCTGGGTGTATTTCGTGTTTCGTTCATTAATCTGTGTGATTGGGCTTGCTGAGCAACAGTGCTACCTTGCAGTACTGTAGCCAGGGCTAGAGTTTGTACTGAAATAGCAGGTGCCTGTGTTATGTGAGATTCTGTATGTGTTTTTTCATAGCATAAAGCAGTGGTTCTCTTGTAAGATTTGATTCTTATAGGCTTTAGAAGCTTTAGTTATTTTTTATAATTTTAGTTTCCTTTAGTTACTTTTCAGTTCTTTGTTTTCTTTTAGTTACTTTTCATACCTTTATTTTCCTTGCTTATACATATTAAAACTGTATTGATGACTGCTGTATTGTACTGAGTGAAACTTTGGAACTACATGTTGCAAATTCTGTAGAGACAGGATGTTTGTACCTTCAAGTAACTAGACAGCCTATTTTACATTTTAACAAAGACCTGTTGGCCTGTTTTGCACCTTCACCTAGACCCGCTTAGCATATTCCAAGTTCTGCTTTGTCACGGGGTGTCCTGCAGAGACAGGGGCCCTACAACCTGAGATGACCATCTGGCCCGTTTAGCATACTTACTAGTGTCACACACACAGGGGGGCCTGCAGCCCAGACCACCCATTGTTCAGTGTCCATTGATCAAGCTGCCGCCTGAGAAACACACACTAACACACACCTGGTTTAGATTACATTTCAGCAAGCAGACGCAGGCAGGGGTTGACCTACTCATGCCAAATGGCCAATAGGATGACGAAGTGTGGAATGGGGTACCTCTGTCCAGGGCGGACCTAGCCCAAGGAGATAAATGTATTGAGAACACGTAACTCATGGTTCAGAGAATAGATTTCCTGTGCCAAGACTTTGAGTAAACTTCCTGTTGATTTTATACAGTCCTCTCCTGACTTCACTTTCAATAAAATAATTTGTACACTGTCAGTGTACTTGTTTGAAAATATTGTGAGATTCATTGGTACTGTAAGATCACATTGCCTGTTGACCCCAGTCCTGGCACCAACTCTACATGGGTGACTCTCCAGCCAGCAGTATCAGCATGGCAATTGGGCACAGCCCCTCACTACTGGCAGTGTGGAGAGCCACAGCATCAGCCACTAAGGGCCCCTTGCTCAGCCAGCAGGTCAAGGTCAATGATGCTGGGTCTTGATGGGTCTTGAATGCTGGCCAGCCAGAACCTGTGTTTAATGGTGCAGCCAGCAACTGTTACTTTGAGAGTTCTTTTTCCTCACATTTTGTGTATATAGTATATATGTAACATATATGTATATAACTTGAGCTCCCTCTGCGCGTGCTTTGGCTCATTCTGGTCTCCATCCTTAAACGCCCTCCTCTTCTTGATAAGGAGGTCCTTGATGTTGCAGGTAGTCCAGGGCTTGTTTTTAGCGAAGCACAGTTCTGGTGGGAACAACAACGTCCATACAGAAGTTGATGTATTCGGTGATGCAGTTAGCGAACCCCTCAATGTCCTCACATCCACATGACTCCTGCAGCACTCTCCAGTCAGCAGACAGAAAACAACAGAACTTCCTCAGCCTCAGGAGACCACGTGTGGTGGTGGGTTGCCTGACTACCTGTGGTTTGTAGTGAGGCTGGAGCAGAACCAGATTGTGGTCTGATTTCCCCAGTGGTGGCAGAGGAGTGACACTGTATGCATCCTTCACAGTAGCATACAGGTGGTTAATAGTCCTAGTTCCTCTGGTTGGACAGTCCACATACTGGAAAAATGCAGACAGTTTAGAGTCCAATGAGACACGGTAAACATCTCCAGAGAACATAAAGGCATTGGGGTGCTGTGTCTGCAGTCTCATGACAGTTGAGTGGGTAATGTCACATGATGCTTCTGCATTTGCCTGTGGGGTATGTAAGCACAGACAGCAAGTACATTGCTATGCAAGCCCTTGGGTGACAGTGCGACCCCCTAGCTGATAAATACATCCATACTTGTATCTAATGCTGGATTATATTTATTTATCAGACAACTGATCTCTTACAGATTTGCAAGCAGAGAAATCTTCAGTTCCATAACAAGTAATGATGGGCTATGATGGAATACCAGCGAGCAGAGCAAAGTCTTTGAACATTCATGACAAAAATACTTTTCATTCTCCATTTAAACATAATTTTGCAGTTAATTTAATCATGTTGTTAATTACTGTAAGTGCTAAGAAGAAAACACAGATGTGGCTGTGAATATTATGCTTATGGTAACAGCTGTAATAACAAATTCATAGTTATCTCATTTAAGCAGTGCAAAAAATAAATATTGTCATTTTATGTGTAGGAAATCTTAATGCCTTTGAAGATTTTGTTCCATTTATAGTCTACAGGGGTGTATATGTATTTAAAATTACTCTTCAGGTGGGTCATATACAGCACCAGAGCTCTCAAGAAACCTTCAACCTTGGTGCAATTATGTAATAAGAAGAAATACCTATGTGTCATGGGAATGAGCCTACCTAGGCACCTGTTCGGTTTCAGAGACCTTCTGGGTTGCTGTTAAGATAGCCACCTGTTCAGAAAAAAAAAAGGTTAGAGAGATTTTATTGGTCCATTAGGACAAGAAAAACTGCTGGGAGCCTTTTAGGGTGTAAAATAGTCAGACCAATTTGTCTTTTCAGAAAAGAGTTAAATTCAAGGTAAATGGTGTACTATAGTGTTCAGCATGCAAAAAGGCAGGAAAGCAATCATAAAGAACAGTAACAAAATGAAACTACAACACAAACAATCAAAGCCCTAAATTTAAAGATTAAAGGTATACTGGATCTTGGAAAGACTTTGCGTGTGTGCATGTGTATGTGTGTTTAAGTTAAAATTCTAGCAGAGAAACACAAAGCTTCCTCTGAACTGTTTTGACATCCTTAAGACAGGGATTGTCAGTTTATATAGGACAGGAGTGCCGTGACACAGAGCACACTCCAGTTAAAGAAAAAGTCCAGTGGTTTATGTGTAGAGATTTTTTTGTTTTCCAGTTTTGAAAGATTGTTTATTCGATGGAAGGAGAGAGGTGATGTGAGTGCATTAGGAATTCTGATTGACAAACAAAACAGACCTGCCATCACTGTTTCTGCTGCTCTTTCCAGAGAAAATGGCAGGATTATACTTGATTTCTTTTTCTTCCTTGCCAAGATGTCAAACTCTTTTATCTCCTTTTCTTAACTTGTTTCTCTCTTGCTTGCTACATTCTTCATGTTTTATTAATTTGTTTCCTACACTTGACATCCTGCATCATCTCTTCTACTTTTTCTACCTTCATGGTTTCCTCCTGTCATTTTTCCTGGGGATTATCTGAACCTGAGCATCCTGCAGATCTCTCTTTAAGTACACTCACGGCTGCAACAGTGCCTCAGCTGCAAAGTCTGAATGGATGGATGGAGGAGCAGATTCTTTCTCATCCTCTGGCTACACAGAGGCCGCTGCTGTTTTCTCCAGCTCCTTGCTGCATCTCTACAGTAAAGGAATATGGAGTGGTCTCCTCTTTCCACTTTCCTTCTTGTCTCTCTTTATTGCTAAGCACAAAATAGTGTGCTGTGTAAAAAATGGAAATACCCTTTATTCACTCACTGTGTGATCTCTTCATCCATCGTAACTCCTTCTATTGTACTTTTCCTCCTTTTTTATTTTTTTTCCCCAACAGCTACAGCACAGTGCAAGAAAATAGGAATGCATTTAAAAAAAAGATGGTGCCCAAGGAAGACATTTCTTTCACCTTTTATTGCCTCTACATTCCATTTCTCCACTCCTGGTGTTCCTGCTCCCTCTACAGACATCCACTACTTAATGGTCCTGACCTTTGGGATTGTAAAGGCCATCGTCCTTAAAGCGAGTGCTTCTGCTAGTCATTAGCAGAGAACTCCTGGTGCAGCCGGCAGTGATGTGTGTGTGTGTGTGTGTGTGTGTGTGTGTGTGATCACATTGAAATCATGGTGTATTTTAGTTGCTTCAAGTTTTACAAAAGGCTCTAGTTGCTGAAGTGTACTGATATGAAAGTGATCAGACAGAGCACAGTTGAAGAAACTCAATCCCAGTTACTTCAAGTCAAACATTAGAATTTTCAGAATGCTACATCATTCACAACATGTAAGCATAAAACTCTGTGTAAATAATAAAACTGTGTGCACGCAGTAAAATTTATGAAGCCGCACCTACGCCTGGTTTTGTTTAATAAATCTTAGTCATTTTGGAAAAGGGGGTAATGTGCAGAAGTTTCCTTTCCCTTCCCACTTTCCATAAATAGACACAGACGAGGCCTTAATCAATCATTTGCACAGAAAAAGTGTGTCTGAATGACATGTTATTACACAAAGCAATGAAAGCAATACTAAAGAAGAAGTGAAATATCAATGCAAGCCATGTACTGGATATATGGATATTATTATTTAGTATCCAATATTATAATACTTTAACATTTGAATAACTCATTAGATTAGGGATCCAGATAGTTTGAGTGCTATCATACTATCGACAAAGTGGTTATTGAGCGTAATTAATTCTCTTTGTTAATTCTGGAGTTCTCATAACATTGACCTAGTTACTGGAAATGAAAGAGACCCAAAGATGGTATGAGAAATGGCCTGTTCTAGTCTAAATAAATTTATTTACAATATGTACAATGGAGAAAATGATCGAGATGAAAAATGCAATGGTAATGATACAAAGATGACTGGGTTTAATGTGTGACTGAACAGTCTGTTGTTAGCAATGGTGGAAGATGAGTTATTTATCTAAAATCACATTAGACTGAGATCTAAACCTAGTGGTTTAAATGATAAATCTGGAGTTTGAAATTTAGCTATAGGTTCTGATAGTTATGGGCTTCAATTCAGGGAAAAATACAGTTTTAAGGGAGAGACATTAGCTGTTAGCCATGAGGCCACATAGCTGTTAGCAGGAGTTAGCCATTAGCTCTGGAGATTCTGCATGGTCAATCAGGGAAGCCGTCTTTTTTCTAAAGCCTTTGGGCCAGAGTAGAGGTCTGTGAGGGTCTGAAGTTTCAGAACATCATTTAGAGCTGCAGCTCAGAAGGTGTTCCTCAGAGTTTGAGTCTAGAACCTGATTATTAGACCCACTGGTATTAACAATACCAATGACTGCACCTCAGGAGACCCCTCTGTAAAATTTCACTCATCCAAAATGGTGACAAGTTGGTCTACAAATCTGAACAGCTGGCCTTGTGGTGTGGTCGCAACAACCTGTAGCTGAACATGTTGACAGCAGTGGAAATGATGGTGTTAAGGTAGCCCCCCTCACCAGGACGGTGAGGGAGGACTGAGGTTGGACTCAAGTTTGCCGCCCCAGGTGATAGTACAAAAAAGGTGGTTTATTGGAATAATTACAACAAAGTGACAACATAATACGGTCCTTAATACTTACAACCAGGGAAGGGCAGTGATGACTAAGGAGACCAGGACAAACAGGTAAACACACAAACTAACGGCAGGAAACAGGGTAAGTATTGTCCATAACATGTCGCGAAGATCCGGCGACGAATCAAAAATATGTAGTGCAGTGTAAAGTAGCGTAGCGCGTAGGTAGTGTGGTAGAGTCAAGCCAAACAGCACAGTGTCTGTCAGCGTAGCATTCTACCCACATGTATGTTACGCGGTACATAGTTAATGTTCCGGCGAAGACGGAGCGTCTGCCAGAGGTATAAGTAAGGAGAAGGTAATCATCGGGATGCACCCCAGCTGTGCGCCTCAACAAACCAGTCGCTAATTACTGGAATGCAACACAGCTGAGGTGCAGAGCCCACAGGATAGAGAGAGCAGAGGAGAGAAAGACGGAGGAGAGGCAGCGGCCGC
>NW_018127954.1:686807-689927 GCF_001952655.1 Monopterus albus
TGGTGGATTTTAGGAGAAGCTGCCCATTCTGTTTCTGCTCACTATACTCAGTAGCACCGTATCAGTTGTGGAGTCCTACAAGTTCCTGGGCTCCACAATCTCTCGGGACTTGAAGTGGACAACCAACATCAATGCCATCATCAAAAAGCCACAGCAGAGGGTACAATCAACTAAAATTCACAATTAAGTTAAAGATTAGTGTAACCAATAACCCACCAAATTAATTGAAGAAATTATGAAAATTACAGATTCCAAGAAAATAATATCCAAGCTATATAAAGTCATATCAAATATAGATTCAAAAATAACAATACACAAATGGGAAAATGATTTAACTCTCTCCCTCAGCTCCAACTTCTGGACAGAAATTTGCAATAGCATCTTTTCTATGACCAGCAATGTAAACTTACAACTTATAGAATGCAAGTCCATTTACTGGACCCATATTACACAAAGTAAAATGTTTTAAATGGCTTTCACTGACACAGACATCTGTTCACAATTGCACCAACAATTATTTTCATGCTACTTGGACCTGCCAACCAGTTCATTCACCTTTGGACAGCAGTGATAGAGAAACTCTCCACCATCTTGGGCTGTAGAATTCCTCCTTCTCCATCACTTTATTTGCTTTGTAATCTTACAGTTGTCGACCACCTACCAATTAAATACAAAAACCCACTCCTTATTTCTCTAGCTACTGCAAAGAAAACAATCTTTCAAAACTGGAAAACAAAAAAATCTCTACACATAAACCACTGGACTTTTTCTTTAACTGGAGTGTGCTCTGTGTCACGGCACTCAGCCAGTTAGATGACAAATGCACCCCAATGCAGAATATAATATATTTTGTTAGCAAACATTGTAAACATCACTGCAAAAAGCCCATTACAACAAAGGCCATCTGTCATTTTTAAAAGATTTCTTTTTTGGAAGAAAAAGACATGCTACAATCTGCTTTCTACTGTGACTCATTTAATTTAATAGAAATTTAATACAAGAAGAATACAGGTGTTTTGTGCTTGTGTTCTTCACAATTGCAGGGCTTGCACACATAATGTAATATAGTGAATAATAACGCCATCAGACTTATTCTGCCATTTATATTTGATTTACTGCATATCACATTTAGTTCTCACTCAGTACAAATGAGAGAAAATGTATTTATTTGAGCAGAGAGATGTAGATAATATTTAAGAGCCACAAGGAGACTGAGTGGCAGAGGGAGAATGATCCACAAGGCTAACAAAATCTTAATCAACAAATACTCTTCTACTTTTCTTTCACCTCCATCCTCACAGTGTCCTTCAAGAAGAAAATAGGTTTTCAGAAGAAGAGGGAAAAAGGCTTCTTGGGACACATCCATGAATGCGGATTTTCCAGCCTGTGTCAAAATTCATACTGTTTCCAAATAGTATTGAAAATGATACAGCCCATAAAGAAAAGAGTGGAAAAAAGCCTATTATCATTCTTACGGAACACTGGAAAGGTTTCAGCCCCTGCTATGGCCAGTCAGGGGGGAGAGCTTTTGAAAACTAAAACTCTGCAGGGAGCCACAGGCTGACAGCTCACTGAAAGGCTCTTCAGTGAAAACTATGCAACAAAACAAAGATTTTACAGTAGCACAGTGATACAATAAATAAGCTTTTCTTTATGGAAATAAAAAACAAAAGTATTCATTAAAATGTGATTCACAGCACTGAAGTCCTCAAAAGAGAAGTGCTACTCTGAAATACAATTCACTTGTGGTCTGTGATCCTGGACAGATGTACTCTGTCATAGTACTGTATTTTTAAGAAAGAAAGAAGAAAAGCAATTCTCAAACAATTTGTTCACTCTAATTGTAAAACTTTAGGGTGGCATTGTAGAGCAGTGGTTAGCACTGCTGCCTCACAACAAGAAGGTTCTGGTGCTGATCCTCGTGGCCAACCAGGTTCTATCTGTGTAGAGTCTGTGTGTTCTACCCGTGTTTGCATGGGCGTTCTCTGGCTGTGCCAGCTTCCTCCCACAGTCCAAAGTCAAACAGGTTAAGTGTACTGGTGGCTACAAATTTGCCCATTGGTGTAAATGGTTGTCTGTCTCTTTGTGTCAGGCCTGTGATAGACTGGTGACCTGTCCAGCGTGTACCCCACCCCTTACCCAATGTCGGCTGGGATTGGCCCCCCCATGACCCTCTACAGGATAAGCGGTACAGCTGATGGATGGATATAACATTTTAATGTGGCAGCATTGACCTGATGAGACCATCTTCTCTGCTATTATATCAAACTACTTTAAAACAAATTGGCCCTAGCTACAGTAAATGTTTAATAATTTTTCTGTTTGTCTCTGATAAGTCACAAGTTATGGATTCAATAGCAGTCCATTTGCTTGTCTGTGTTTTCACAAATGGCCTGGGACATGTCTTGAACAGGAGACCTACTTATATGACATAGCTGTCCCGGTTATTACAACCAAAACTGTATTTCCCCACCAAACCAAACTAAGTGGGAGCAGTGAAACCAAGAGCTGCTTGAAAGACAGACTGAGTAAACATAAATATGCCGATAGAATAAGCAACATCACTCATGCAATAATAATTTACTGAGAGTAGAGGCAATGCCTGCGTGGGTTCTCTCTGGGTGCTCTGGCTTCCTCCCACAGTGCAAAGGCATGCAGCTTAGGCTGATTGGCAACTCTAAATTGCCTGTAGGAGTGAGTGTGTGTGGTTGTTTGTCTACATGTCAGTCCTGTGATAGACTGGCAACCTATCCAGGGCGCCTCTCACCCAGTGTCAGCTGGGATTGGCTCCAAGCCCCTGTGACCCTATTCAGGAATAAGCAGCATAGATAATGGATGGATGGGTAGAAGGAGTGGAAGCTATTGAAGAAACTATCAGCGGAGGTGATCATTCAAAAAAACAGCTGCAAAGAGAAACCTACTGGATTTATAATAATCTCACATTGTCCTCACTGATGGGGTTATGTAAATTTTTTTGCTGCATTAGATTTTTGTATGAATGCCAACATTTAGACTGCGGCCTAAAACTAGGAGGGAACCCTGGCTTGGCACTAAAACTCGTGTGGCCAGACAGATATGCCACAAAGCTGAAAGAAGGTGGAAGAAGGATGGACTGCAAGT
>NW_018127954.1:690821-696772 GCF_001952655.1 Monopterus albus
TGCTATGCTGACGATGTCCAGATTATTATGCCACTGACTAAAAAGGACACCGACTCGATCAAACCGCTTTTAGCATGTCTTGCCGATATTAAAGCCTGGATGTCATTGAATTGCTTGAAGTTAAATGAGGCTAAAACTGAGGTTATAGTGTTTGGCCAGAATACTTCTGGTCACCCTCTTCCTGTAGACTTAGGCTTTTTGGGGCAGTATGTGCGATCGGTGGTCACTGATTTAGGTGTTAGAATAGACTCGGATTTGAGAATGGAGAGCCAGATAAATGCGGTTGTAAAATCTGGATTTCCGCTCGGTTATTGGTTGGGGGGCGTAAGAAGGACCACATAACGCCAGTACTGGCATCTCTCCACTGGCTTCCGGTGCGTTTCAGGGTTAGTTTTAAGATTCTTTTATTTGTTTATAAATCCTTAAATGGGCTGGCACCATCTTATCTTGTGGAACGTTTGCGTCCATATAATCCGTCGCGGTGCCTCAGATCAGCAGATCAGCTTCTTCTGGAGGCACTGAGGGCCAGGCGGAAAACTAGGGGGGATAGAGCCTTTGCTGTGGTAGGTCCAAAACTGTGGAATGCCTTGCCGCTTTATATTAGGCAGGCCCCCTCCCTGTCTACTTTTAAGTCTTATTTGAAGACCCACTTGTATTCATTGGCGTTTGGCCAGGAATGAGACTCTGTAGTGTTAGTGTCTATATTATTGTTTATAGCTTTTTATGTGTTGTTTTTATATTTGCATGATATGTTAAGTGCTTTGGTCAGCTGTGCTGTGGTAAAGCACTATATAAATAAAGTTGAGTTGAGTTGAATCAAAAATTATACCAAAATTTTTGCCATAAGGTCACAAAAAATGCAATGTATTTTGAGCAGTATAAGGGCCAATGATAATGACCACTTTTTTTGAGTACAGACCCTTGAGACACTGATATGAACCAAAGAACAGCAGACCCAGACAGATCAACCCACCAGTTAGAAGCTCATGATTGACTGTATCAAAGGCTGAGCTAAGATCCAACAGAATTAAAGGCAAATGCTGATATGCATAAGAATATTGTTCAGCCAGTTGACTGAGTCACGTCTCAGTTAAAAACTGAAAATCCAGTTTTTGAGAGGTTAGAAAGTCATTCAGGATAAAAGTCTTATTTGTCACATATTTTGCATTAATGCATGTGATTTAATTATTTTCAGAGGGGGTGGGGACAATGCATTGTATGCTCTAAAATTGCAGTAGCACCACCAATATTGTCTTGGGACCGTTGAAGGGTTTGTGCAATTCTATATCAAATAAGTACTGGTATATTATAGCAGCCAAAGGAGAGGGAGAAATATTAAGTAGCCCAAGCGCAGCAGGGGGGCAGAGGATGGAGCTAAGCCAATGTTCAGTGGAGCTTGGGTGAAAGGACTATCATGCAAAGTCTGAAATAAGACCCAGCCAGCTACCATAATCTCCCCCACTTCACAATTTATATACTATGTCATTGTAAAAGCACAATCAGAGCCACTGCTCTGATGTGAGGAGGTTAACACTGTTCCCTAAACCTTGTGCAGCTCATATGGACGCTGAAGATGTCCTTTAGCATCTCTTGAACATGCCAAAGTTACTTGACAAAGCATCAGTATTTGACACCCTTGGGTTGGTAAAATGTCAGTTGTTATGTTGCTGGTTAAACCTGACGCAGACAACAGAAGACCTTAAAATATGTCTGGTGTAGAGTGAGGGTAATAGTCCATGGGGTAGACGTGTCAGTTATCAGGTGCAAAACAGCCCTATTTATTTATTTATTTAAATATGTGATGGTGTGTCATGTTCATGCCAGACTGAAGTAGTAAGTCATCAGTACGCTCCAAACAAAGCACTTTCTAAATGCACTTGGACCTTTGTGATATCAGGATTTGGAGTGGCTTTGTTGTAACATTTACTCATACAGTGTTTGGCCAGGTGTGTGGCAGTAAGAAAGCAGGAAGGGTTGAAATTCTCAGCACCACTGTGTAACACCAAGAATGCCTTCAACAAGAGAATGCCTGAAAGCATATGTCATCAACAACATTTATATGATTCATTGTCTCCCCATTCCCATTTTCCTCCTTGCCTCTGTTCAACACTTTACACCAACTAGCTTGATTATAGTTTAGTGTACCTTTTAAGTTGTTCTTTAACTCTGCAAAGTTAAGATTGTCCTACAAAGGCCAAACTTCCCCAGAGATTATCACCATAAAAGCTGCAACATCCAGGTCTTGTAACATCAGCAAGCCCAAATAATAAGTCAAAGACAAACAATAATTACCACTTCCTCAACAATCAGCACTGTGGGTAGCTTTAAGTCTCAGCTAATTTCTCCTTATCTGACCTGCCAACCACCTGGATTAGCAGAAAACACTGTGAAGTGCATTTGTGGAGAAAATCATTAGTTTTACAATTAGTTTTATTGACGCTAACAGGTTTGTCTCCACACCATGTGCTCATGTCCACTCCCCACCTTTCTGAAGTTCACTTTGTGTTAAATTAGGTCACAGTATGGGGGAGATAAAAGCAGTGTACATGTGTGTGTGGGGGAGCATTCTCTGTTATATAACAAAGGAAATTGCTCTGAAATGATTAACATACATAAGCTCAGTGTGACACAGACACTGTGTGTGAAAAATACCCATTCATTAAATGGCATTATTAAACTAGCTTTTGAGTATGGGTGGCCCCAGGGTGACTCAACCCTGAACTTATTCTTGCACAGTCAGTATCATGTTTTACCCTTTAATTAACATCCAGCACAATGCTTTTCTTTGCTCATGTTAGAACACTGCCAATATCTGAATAAACCATCACCCTAAATTCTAGCCACTTCTTTGAAGTATGCTGCATCTTCCATTAAACTCTGGCTGATGGCGTTTGTTGACATTTCATTTAAATAAAAGGTGTTATAGCATTTCTCTGATTGCTCATTTATACACCGATAGCAGTGTTTATCTCTGCAGAATGAAGAAAATTACAGCAATGCACAAACAAAGGCAGGAATATCACGCTGTCCAGAACCGTAAACAATAGCCTCATTTGGAGAGGTACAACAAAGAACGTCACCACTGTGCTTATTATTAGTGCCTCACGGCGACTGTTGTATCTCCTCTCAGCTGTAATATAACAACAACATCCAGAAAGGCATTTAGAGAGCCGTGACTCTCCATTTGCCTCCCAAAAGTCTTTATTAAGTTGATGTTGAGGAGTCTTTTTTGTCCCAGTGCAGTGAGCTCTCTGGTTTTTGGCCAGCAACTCCCCCCCAAAAAATGACATAAAGATAGGGGGAAAGCAATCAATATTTAGCCATTAGCAAATATGTCAGTATTGTCATCAACATCCATTCACTTATAAACAATGCCATTTCCACTGATTCAAATACAAAATCACAGCAAACACAAGAGAGCTCAGCCCAGTCTCTCTTGTGTGGCCTCTGCTAGCAGCAGTGATCATACGTGATGAATGGGCTGGGAAAGCACGAACCTTTTATTCTGTTATCTTTGCCACTGAGGATACAGTTGGGTGTTGAACTGCTACATACAATACAGTAAGATTACCAATATCTTGTTAAAGGTGCTGACACAGAACAATATGCACATGTGCAGAGGAGTGAGTCATTAAAACAAAACAAAAAAAACATGAATTTTTATTTGGTTTGTTGATACATCTGTGAAAACATCAGATCTGAGTTGCTTGGAGGGATTTGGGCCACTTCAGCAGGTAATGTGAACACAGCCTAACCGAAGGCCTTCTTACTGAGTGCCACCCAGCGCTAAACATGGCATCAGACCTTTGTTCAGTTGATATTAGCTGTCCATGAATGACGCTGGAAATTTTGACTGAATGACTTTCCTTAGTGAGACTGCTACTGTCATTAAAATATTTTTCAAACTTTCCAAAAGTTCCAAATACTGTATGTCAAAATGAATTTTGAAGAAATATGTAAAAACATTTGAATATTCTGCTCAGTGTGAACCTCATGTAGCATCCAGCAGGTGAAAACAGATGCAGTGTATAAGATACAACTCAACAGCATTAAATTAAATGGTAGCTCACTGGTTAGAACTAATGTATCACAGTAACCTCCCAGCTGGGTGTACAGTGTTCCTACTCTTTCCTGGTTCTGTCAGGGTTTCATCCAGGTACTCTGGTTTCCTGCCACAGCCCTTCACCACACAGGTTGGTTAAGTCTCAAATTGCCTGTACGTGGGTGTGATTATAAGTGTGATTGTGCTGGACTGTACTGGAGGCTCTAGTCCTACATGGCATGATCCTGAACAGAATGAGAGCCTGTAGGGAAGAAATGGATGCACAATTCTAACCATATGTGTGTCACGTCTTCACCTGCAGAAACACCTTTTGTTCAGGCATATACAGATCATGTCTGACTCTGATATATAACTTCACTTGACTTGCTTGGTGTTTTTTTCTGTGGGAATAAGACTGTATCTGTGGGGTTTAAAGTACTGCATGCAGTTTGATCTATATTTCAAATGACTAACATGAGAAAATGATTACTACCATTTCTTCCACACAGGAACAGTGTTTCATATTGTTGAGTTATATAAATGTACACTCACTCAGCAGCTGACAGCTGCTGTTTGCAATGAGTGCTAACATTAAGACAAATGGCCTGTACAAAATGTGACACATTGACAAGTCCTTCCTCTGAGGAGAAAACAAGATGATAATTGTTGCTCCTGGGTCGTATTGTAGCTTTGATACCTTACTGTGAACTAAGATGAAACTGGTTACACTGATAACAACACTGATGACAACTGTTCTCTGTTTCCTCCATTTGTAAAGCTCTTTTTAACTTCAGCTTTGACAAGTACTATAAAGTTTTCCTGCTTTTCATTTGGCAACTAAAATATATAATGTATATACTGAGGACCACTTAATGTTGTAGTTCCAGGATCATTTTTTACATGGTATCAAGATTTAGAAACAACTTTTACTCCTCTTAAATGTCCTACACAGCCAGTTTATGAGTTTAACAACAGAAGAGACCACTTCCGCAATATGTTTAGCATAAGATTCAGATGACAATAACTTTATTGTCCCAGAGGGAAACTGTATATATATTACAGGGAGCACACGGTTATGAACCAAAGACCTCTTGATCTGCAGTTACAAAGATATTTGTTCCTAAACAAACTGATTGTTTTCATACAGGGCAACAGTCAGACCAGGATCTCAGCATCACCTTAGAGCAGACCTGGGTGCGTGAGGTCCATCAAATCAGAACATGAATGAAAAAAGTTCACGGGTGAACTTAAGATCCCCGACCTATCGGGTGAGAGACAGGTGATGTTGACCAGCTAACCCTCAAAATGTCAACTCATGCCAAAAAAAGCAAAGTTGATTCCGAATGCCGCATTTTCAACAAGACATTGACTGGAAAGTATTTGTTTACAGAAGTAAAGGTAAAGTGGTGTGCTTAGTTTGTGGTACACAGGTTGCTGTGTTCAAGGATTACAATTTGAATCGCCACTACGTGACCAAACATGAGGAGAAATACAAGAACTTGTCGGATGAAGAGCGCACAAGAGAGTCGAATGCTTTGCTAGTGAAACTGCATAACCAACAAAGACTTTTTACAAAACTTTCCACACCCAGAGATGCAGCTTTCAAGACAAGTTATGTCATATCCCACAAAATCGTTTATTAATTTAGTGTTTGTTGGATTCTGCAGCACTAATATGCCTGGAGAAAAAGGGAGCATATGAGAACGTCCCCTCTCCCGACGCACTGTGATGAGGAGGGTTGAGGACATCGCAGGAAATCTTTGGATCTACATGTGAACAGACATTCTCAGTGATGAAGTTCAACAAATCCAGATTTCAATGCACTTGTTCAAGCCAAAGCCAGACTGGATTTCTCTCATTGAACAAGTAAAATGAACTGAAAATGCATATCTTTACCATACTGCAAAAC
>NW_018127954.1:696819-729950 GCF_001952655.1 Monopterus albus
AATACTGAGAAGAATTAAGTTCAAGTTGGTTCGGCCCTCCAACACAGTTCAGGTTTCTCATGTGGCCCCTTGTAAAAATTAATTGCCCACCCCTGCCTTAGAGGGACCCCAAAAGCTTGTTTATTTAAAAATTTGATTGGGAATTTTCACCACTACACTACATTAAGCTGGCCTTTGCATATCGGTGTAACTCTTGTGGCTTAAAGGAGAGACCCTATGTCCTGTTCTTCTACCTTTATTACACGAGTTTTCTTTTTGTTTAGATTTATGGTGCATTTTCTTAAACATGGCTGTGTTTCATCATATTAACACAAACTAATATACAGAAAACCTATCCTACTACTGGTGTTCTGGTTGGTTTCTGTACAACATATAATGAAGCTGCCATCTGTGCCGCACTGTACTTAATGTGTGCACAACAGCAAATTTTTGCTCCCATCTGAGTTAATCCAGCCGTAGTGATCAGGGAGCTAAATCTACTCCAGATGCCAACTGAGGCCACAGACAGGACATGGAAAAAGAGGAGATGCCAATTGTTTCCCTACCAAGCACAGATGTGACAAAGCTACACATCTGAGAAATGTATTTAAAAAGCATATGCTTGCAGACTTGCATACAGTTGGATGTGTTAAGAAGATACAGAAAAACAGTTGAATTGTTTCAGTTAAAACCAGTGGTATAGACTGAATAAATAATACAGCCTATTTGTATGCATCTAGGGCAGGTCAGTTTTACCCCTTTGGTTATGGGATGTATAGAGAATATAAAGACATAAGAAGGGCTAAACAAACCCTATCATGTTTGTCTCAGCACAAAGCAGACGGAGGCTCCAACTTTGGTTTGGGTAGTTTAAAGTTTTCTGTGCAGTGTACTGACACAACCGTCAGCCTTGGGGCTTATATAATACATCTACAGGTTAAAAGTCTATTCTCACACTGAAAAACTCACACATAAACATGAAACAAAAAGCCTTTTAGAATTAACCTTCACCGTAACAGCTCGGAGGAATGTAGCCAAGGTTACTGCTCTGTCTGCACCATCAGAACACTCCTCTATTCCTGACAGTAAACTGGAGGATGGGGAACATCTTCATGCTGTGAGCGTAAACAGGAGAAGGTGTAATGGTGCTGAATGAATATTAAAAATGTTTATTGAAATTAAACAAAAGACAAGAGGCTCCATGGAAAGTGGGCCCCAGTGGAGTTTTAGCTGTGCCTGCCAGAACATTACGTTTTTACCCAGAGCTTAGAAAATTCTCTCTCTCTTTGTGAGGGCACTCACTGACATAATGTGTTCCCTAGCCCTTTACCCTACAAGTATACACACACACATAACCACTCTAGTGATTTACATTTCAAAGGCTCTTGTGTGGTAAAACTACCTACTACATGCTTCACAGCTGGGGACACTGCAACAGAAACAGAAAGAGCAAAGACTTTAAACACCAGATCAAAGAGTAAGCCACAGTATACATGACAAACCTGAAGGCCGCAATGGCAACACAGCTGCCTGCTGAGACACATTATATTTTCAAATGAAATAGTTATTTTGTAATAATTTTTTTCTGAATAGCTTTACATAGTCGCCCACATATTTTTCTAAACATGCAGTGTGTTAAACTTTGCATATAATGTGATTTCTTTTTTTAAATGTTCTGTAGCAGCACCAGCTGTCAACAATCCTGTGACTATGGCGATGTACAGACAGTTCCAGCCTGCATTTTAGCTATGGACACATATTTGAGCATAGACAATTATTTGGTACTCAGGAATCTTTTTGTTTGGATGTCTGTGTGTAGTTGTCTCTGACTGGGCATATAGTACAGTATTACAAAATATCCAAAGAGACTTATTAATAAAAAAATAAAAACTAACCTTGAACCCCCCATCCAATTTGTCAGAGTTTTGTGTATATATATATATATATATTGTTTTGAGCTTAAGGTGAAATACTTTCTGCATGCACATGGGTCTGTATAATGTAGACTGCTCACATCAAGAGTCAAGAGTCCTTGCAGATGTCTGGAGGACACGTGTACAAACCAAACTATTTAGCGCTGTTATTCACTGACTGTGACTTTTGTTACGCCAAGTGTAATGTACATAGAACCATGTGCATTTGGTATCTGTCCATGTTTGTTTTTAATTTGTAATATAATCTCTGTAAAAAAAAATCCACTGAAATGGATTTATTCAACTTTTTTATGCATTAACAAAAGTCTTTGGCTGAGTTGAAATGTAATTTGTTTCTTGTACTTACAGTAATTATTACTGTAGAAGACCTCCCTGTTTCATCACTGTTTCCAGACTTCAGGCTAAACAAAGCTGCCTCACCTTAATCCCAGAGCTAAAGTGAAAAAGTTTATTCCTGTCGAAAACTGGGTTTCAACTGGACCCAGATGTCACGTTTACTAGGACTTCACTACCTGCCTAAAAAGGCCTAAGCTAAACACAGAGGATGCATAGAACAACCTATTTCAACCTTCTCAGTTTCTTTAAGGTACCTTCATGTTCCAACAGTGTACATTGTAAAGATTAGGGTGAGTAATGCAGGTTGATAATATGGGTTGATAACCTTACAAAACAAAAGAGAAAAGGACACCTAAGTATCGTATAAAATACTGTCATGTAAGCATATGACTAATTAGCATATTGTTTGTGGCTGCAATGCTATTTTTTCTTAGAGGACATTTAGATAAACACAAGCCTTTACACAACCCAAACAATACTGTAACAGTCATTCACTTAATGACTCTTAAAAGGTCTCTTAGAAATTTTAGCAACTGTTAACAAATCTAGTTAGCACCATAGTGCTAACTAGATGTTGCATATTTCATACACATGGCCCAGCTAGGAATTGCTGTGGTGTGTCTCTTTTCATACCAACCTTGCACATTTTGTTCTATGTATATTTTAAACAAACTTCCTGTCCATCCTAGATGCCACAATTTCATGCATATGTCCGTGCCAATTCTCAGTCATCCAGGCCATATTATGCTGAAAAAAACTGGTCATAATCATCCAAGAGGCTTCATTCAGAGCAGCAATTTCATGCATAACTTTTACTTATGCAGTATGAACATGTAAGGTATTACACCTTGTTTTGTTCCAATAGCTTCATCATTTTTCATCATAAACACTTCAAATTAGTTCTGTTTTTATAAGGGCATGTTGGAAAAATATTTTACAATATGAACATTTTTGGTATTAAACCTCCTTTTCTTCCAATAGCTTCCTACTACTGTGTCCAAGAAATTTCAAACTCGTGTTCTTTTCATGCCAACATCGTCCCACTATGTGCACAACCATCAACTGTCATGCAGTATGGCTCAAAGAGTTATTACAGTTTGTTTTTTGGCAATAGATGTCTCATAGCTGTTGAATAGATTCCCTAGAGATGAGTTCCACACTGGTGAAAATATAAAGAAAGAAAGAAACATATATGTTCCCTTTAGCAGATTTCAAACCAAGCAGACAGTCAGTGACTATCTTCAGTTCTTAGATGAATGTGCCTTTCATTAATACTTTTCACACTTTAGATGAAGTGATTGAAAAACATGTTCAGACATGTGATCCAAGAAGGCTAAACTCCTTTCTTTTTTTAACATTAGTAATCAATACAGTGCATAATAATACAATAACCTATAAATGTAATATTTTTATTAACAATACTTTATTGGTCACTTTTAGCATAAACGAATGTACACAATGACATGTATCATAACCCAAATTACTACAAACCCCCTTTTTTTTCAAAGGACTAACCACTTCGGTTTGTGTTGTTTCCAAACTCTCCCCACTGTTGCAGAAATCATACAGCCATTTCCTCCTTTCTGCCAAACTTTCTTCTGTCATTCTAAGGCAGCATACATGGTGCCACCAGTGGCACTGACTGTATTCAATCTCAAAAGAATGATAGAACAATAAAATATTTAATGATGATGACAGTAAATACTGTATATATCTGAATTGCTTTAGAAGACGCCTACCAAAATCTTGTGGCACAGCTTGACCCTTAGGGCGTGCCTGAGGGCGGGTGGCTTTCGCAAAAGATAGAGTTCTGGGAGAATACCTGGTTGTCAAAATATAGTTGCTGGAGGATGCCTCCACTCTTGGATCACTGGCGGCAGAGTTATGCAGTAAATATGTCTGAAGAGACAGGACTTTGTTGATGTATTTCTGGAGCAGGGACTCTCTACCTCTGATTATGTACTTTCTTTTATAAGAGGTTTAAGCACCCTATGTTGCACCCTATGTGATAAACATGTTTTGCCCACTGGGCCCAGAATAATTACAGAAATCCATTCAATAAGACATCAGAGTCTGAAGAGTCAACTATAACAGTATGATTTACACAAATGCATATTTTTGGACAGCATCTCATTTGGGCATCTCAGAGGAAATGTATTATTAAATACTCTCTTGCTGTGGTTTTGAGGAATGTCAGGTATGGCCAAATATGGAAGTACAGATAAAGTGACAAACCACTGATGGGTGGGTAAGGCCCTACGTGTTCTCAAATCATGTTTTAATATCAGCTTGTATTTATATATTTATTGATTGATTGATTTTTCAGTGTGCAACAGAATCCTGAGGAGACTCAAGGTAAGACTGATGTAGATGAGGAAACAAGCAAATGTTGATTACTTGGCACTGATATACTTGACTGTAATCAATGTAGTAAACAGCACAGTAAACCAGATACTGGAGAAAAGGACGGCTGCAAAGATTAAGTCTAAGGAATATGCTACAGCTAAATATAGTGTAGTGGTTAGCAATAAACCAGATTCCAGAGGTAATATGTAATAGAACAGTATGTAGTTCATATTTAGATAATATTTGTGTTACTTGTGTAAGGATGTAAGGCTGAGCTCAGTGTGTACGGAAGCTTGATTTGTCTCTGGCACAGGCAAGAATATCTTGGGCTGTGTCCCTTGTTTAGCTTAGGGGTCAACATCCTGAGTGACTTCCTCCTGAGATAGGGAATGGATATATTGTAGCTGTAGCCTTATGTGAACTGTTTGTGTGCTCTGTTCAGGTTTAGAAAAAGGAAATGTGCGCTAGGTCAATGTGACCCAGAAGGTCATGTACTGGACAGTTTAGACAATGCTCGGAAGAAGGTGTGTGTGGGTAGCTGGCATGGGACCGCGTCTTCATGGCTCCGGCCATGAAGGGCTGTGTGAGTATGAGCAGATAAAAAGCTGGGTTAGAGCAGAAGAAGGGAGAGAGAAGATGACGATGCTATTGGGATAGTAAACCGTGTACTTTGTGGGGACGCTGACCCAGCCGGCTGGGGGGACGCTTAATTAAGACTGACTACTGACTGTGGGCTGACAACAACTGACTGGCGCTCTGACAATCTTCTTATGCTTTATCTATCACATTGCAGGAGGAGAGTCTCTGTTCTCTGATCTCTGTTATCTGTTTCCCTACCTACAAGATTATCTGTTTAAATACTACTCTATTCAGAATAATTGTAATATTAAATGATCCTTTAAATTGGGATGGTTTGTCTGAATTAATTTAGTCGGCATCACACTCTAGCCACGACAATAGGCAACCCCCCAATAACCCAGCATCTGACCAAATGTACTAACATTTGAGTCACCGGTGTTTAGAAGGAGTGCAAGACTGCGCAATGACAGTGAGGCAGTTGGCTTTTACTAAATAGTTAGGCCACCCTAAGTATACATTCACTAGATGTTTGGTACTGATTATATCGAATAGCTGCGAGTAAATCCGTTTGAGGTCAACTCACATAGTGAGATGATACCCTTATAAAAACAGACCAGGTTTGAAATGTTTAAGTTGAAAAATGATGAAGCTATTGGAAGAAAACAATGTGTAATGCCTTACATGTTCATACTACATAAATAAAAGCTAAAAAGAAAATGGTTGTGCATGGAATTGTGGCATCTAGCCTCAGTAGCCAGAGATGGACAGTGAAGTAGGATAATGGTATTGTCCAAACCCAGAAATGGCAGCAATCGCAATATATTTCATAATATGTTTAACTACTCATATTCTCTTGCTAATATTGTAAAATTCCTTCAGTGCAGAGCAGGAAACTCTGCATAGAATGTCATTTAAATGTCATTTTTGCTATTTTCACATATTATACCATTTTTCTAATCTCTGACATAAAACCAGACAGCACTCAGAGAATGCAAACCTCCGCCAAGGCAGATCAGTTCCCCCACAATGCCATTCCACCGAAAATCAACATTCCCATGATAGTGTGACCCTCATGATGTGAATTCTTGACCATGAAAACCTCCCCCTCTTATTTAGAAAAACTGTATTGTACTGTATTGGCAGCTTTCTGTTGACACCCTACTGGGTCAGCCGAGTTTCCACTAGAATTTCATCTTAGTTGCATTATTTGTCTCACAGTAGCAAGTTTTCTATGGACCCTATGAATCTGAAGATTCTGGATCAGCAGATTTGAAATATGTCAGGGATCCAGATCAGACTATAGTGGGTGATAGATGAATTTTTGATCAAACATTGTAGGCCTTATGTATGGAGTTAGATGCAAAAATATTGAAACGGCCCCATCTCTTTATGGTGGGGAATCCATATTGTGATCCAGATACTTAGTTTCAGAATGACATATTCAAGATTAATTCTCCATCTAAACCTGTAATAAATAAAACTGTAATAGTGTGATAAATTCCAGCTTTCGTTGTGTATTACCATTCTAAACTGGAGTAAAACTGGAGGAATATCAGCCTGGATGCTCTAATATTCATGATAATTAGGATTCAGTAAATGCAGTTAGGAAAATGAGCACACTAAATGGGACGAGCCAATGGCTGATTGCACTAATGAAGTATATTTTAAATGCCATTGTTATTCTCTTAGTGGAAAGCAAGCAAGGACACAGTCATTATTGGATGGCAGTGTAAAAGCCATAATGAGAGAGTGGAAGCAATGAATAGATATTACACAGAGAGAGGCTGTTTTTATTTCAGTTCAGCCAAAAATGTCTAATTTCCACAGTGATGATTCTCACACACCACATGCAGGGTGGGTTAATGACAAAAGATAAACCAGATTTAGAGAGTGATTTAAAACCACAATGAGAGGTTGTCCATGCCAAAAACTCAAACATGAAAATTCACATAGCAGAGTAAAATGGATCCTAAAAGACAAGCAAACATGGACAATATATGGACAGATGAATTTAGTGGCTTTGTGGACTGTCAGGTGTTAGATGTTGTTTTAAGATCTGAAAGAGATTTGAAGAAATTGTTTGAAAGTATGCTTATTTCTTGCTGGGACTTAAATGAGAAGATCATATTCAAAGCAGTGGTGGCTTAAAGATTGGAGAAATGAGCTCATGACTGGTCACCGGTTCAATCCCCAAATTAAAGCTACAGTATGTGGGACAAGTGAAAAAGCAAATCAACTCTCACCTGTTCCAGTGGAGCCGCTCAGTGGCCAGATGAGTCCACATTTCAGCTTGTTTTTAAAAAATGGACATCAAAAGATGTCAAAGAAAAAAAAAGAACATCCAGACTGTTATCAGAGAAAGTTGCAAAAGCCGGCATCTGTGATGGGATGGGGGAACAACAGCGCCCACAGCAGGGGTGACTTGCATATGTGTAAAGGTACTATTGACAGGCAGATATTGGGACATTAGAGAGACATGCGCTGCCATCAAGGCATCGTCTTTTCCAGTAGCAGGACACATGCTACCACAGTGTAGCTTCATAGAGACAGTGTGTGTGCTTGACTGGCCTGCCTGCAGTCCACATCTGTCTCCTGTTGAAAACATATGGCGGTTCATAAGGAAAATCAGACAGCAGTGACAATGGTTTGTTTCATATATATAGCCAAGGTCATTTATGGCTTAAAGAATAATAATAAAGCTGAGCTCTGTATGCAGTGATTATGCCTTATGCATCTTTTGACATTAGTAGACAAGATGCCTAATTTGGGGTGAGAGAAGCACACCCCCCTCCTGCAATGTGGTTTTGTGTGAGTAAATCAGAAGTTAAAAAAAGTTGGCTTTGTCCAAAATAACTCACTGTATAGTGTGTTCACCATTACTTAGAGGTGTCCAGATGCTGAATGTGTCATTCATTCATTTATTCATCTTCTACCGCTCAATCCCTGAACGGGGTCACGGGTACTGAATGTGTCAATTTATCTATTTTATACTGTATTCAGAAATTCCATAAAAAGGGGTGTCCATGACATGTACACTTCTCTCTGTTAACAATCCCACAATGCAGTGCTCTGTTTTATAGATAAGAAAGTCACGGTTGAGCACCTCTAGCTGTTAGTGATTATGCAAAATGGTAATGATTAGCACGTGGGTGAAATCTGCATTTACTGCTCAACATTTAGTGAGTAGTGAAGGAGTGAATGAGAGAACAATTTCAGACAGTCAGTAATTCTGGATGAATTAATGGAATATTCAAGATTGCTGCTATTTTTATCATAATTCTTCTATTTAAAGTGGCTCAATAGAATAGTCTTAGAATACTGTTGTTATTTATTTATTTATTATCCTTAATTGCGCTCAGCTTGAGAGGCTGAGATATGTGGGAGTCGAGCAGCATAGCAGCAAAGTTGAGAGGAGATGTACTGTATGTGCTCAGTCACATTATTACCTGAATTAAATTGTATGAATACTTGAAATAGTGCACCATTTCAGTGTACAGTGGGTCATTTTCTGGTTTTGCATCTGTCCAGAACAGTGGTTGGTCCACCACTTTGTTAAAGCTAAAACATCACTAGATGTTGTTAGTATGTGTGCATTATGTAACATTCAACCTTTTGTGATTTGTACAATCCCTCACACCTAAACAATATGCTAATTTGTAATTACCTTACTAAACTACCCGCTTCTGCATTTTGTCATCTGACAGCCTTATCAGAGCACCACTACTTAGTGCCCTCTAGAACGGTTTCATGTGGCCAAACATATACATTTAACATGTACATTTCTTTAGTTAGTCTGGTTAAATTTAGACAACCACTACTTCCTTACTTAAAGTTAAACCACAGTTACATTTAAAATAAACCAATGCAAAACACTAGTTTCATTTATTAGTTGGGCACCCACCAATTCACCCAGTTTCAATTTGATAGACTTAACTTTTTTTTTTCAATTGTTAACACAGAGCTGTGCCAACAAAACAGGACTCACTGTCTCAAAACACTTCACACAATTCACAAAACCACACAGCCAGTGTGCCAAACACCTTACACACCCTGCAAAATGAAGCACTAAACACAAAACTATAAAAAACTTTATCAAAATCGAAATTTTGCCGCAAATGCCTCTTTCACATTAACTGACTACATCTCCAGGAAACAGCATGCTGCCCTTCTAAATTCAAAACACAGTTATCTTTGGTGACCTTTTACTATAAGAGGATTCCACAGGGAAAGATCATTCAAGTTCACAAAATCTGCATAAAATGTCGTTACAAAAGCAGCCACTGTGTTTTTACCAGTAAAAGGTGGAAATAAGGCTGCATCATTCCACAGCACCTCATCAGCATCGCAGCCAATGCCCTCCATGGCTAGACCTTGGTGGAAGAAATGCCTCAGTTTTGTTTCCAGGCTTCAGCAGCCACCACATCGATGACATCATGCTTCTTCCATTGCCTGCAAAGAGGCCCCAGCTTGTACTCCTCTCCCTCTGTTTGACCTCTGCTAGGTCAACCATCTCTGGTGTTTAAACAGATATGCACCTGTGGTCTTTTTTACAGTGACATCCTGATTAATGAGTCAACATCTAAGCAATTAGGTCCTTGGCCAGATGGCACAAACTTTTTTCTAATTGGTTCAGGGAGTGTGGCCTTTTGAATGGCAGTATTTTGACATGGCAAACAAGGGATTTCATGGGTATATTTCTGTGTTATGTATAGAACTATGTTCTGCAAAACGTATTCTGTTTAATTGCAACATGGGTGCAAAGCAGAAAATGTGTTTAGAGCTTTGGAGAATTGAGCTGAGTTTTTGCTCCCTGAGTATCAGTTTTGTTAATTGTGCTACGTGTAATATTTTAGTGTGTTAGCAGCCGAAAAAAAACTGTAACTGGTCCACATCACTCTGTGTGTTGTTGAAGTTAAAAACTAATTTAAAAACCAGGACAGAGAAATATAAAATAGATAATTAAAAAATAAATGCTCCTTTCTGGAAGCATTGTCTCTACATTTGAGTTTCCTTGTGACAGTATTATCCTTTGTAGTCTTTAATCCCAAGGGTTCCCATCAGTTGTGACCCAGAGTTGATGGAGCATGTGGCAGTATTGTTTTAAGCATGTTAAACTAAGCAAGAAAAAAAAAATCCAGTGCAGTCACGAGTGGGAGAGAAGGGCATAAAGAGAGAGGGCGATGTCACCCTCGACTGACATGAGAGAGGAGATTAGAGGGAAGAGAATGACTGAGGGAGAGGCATTGCCCCCAGCCAGAGCAAGAGGGAATATTGAAGTAACACATAGTAAAAAATGTCACCCAACAGCCAAAGGAAGAGAGAAGGGGATAAAATAAAGAAGTGAGAGATGTAGAAAGGCAAAAAGGAAAATTGCCCACAGCAAGAGGAGAAGTGGGGCTTTGAGAAACCAGCACAGGGTCAAAGTGACTTCATCAGTCAGAGCTGACAGCTCAGTGAGAGGCAAGAGAGTAAATGCAGAGTTAGGACCTGGGGCACTCTCTGATCACTTGTGTTAAACAATAGTGTTGTTTTGCTGTTGTGCAGCACCCTGGGAAGCTTCCATTCAAAGGCCAGCAGTAGGTTTAGCTGGTTTTATGGTTTTACACAACCTCTGTTTGAGGCTGCTGGTAATGTTCATGTACGGAAATTGGAAGATATTTACTTCAGAGGCTGCTGGGACTTTGTACAAGTGAAGTAAAATGAGGGAAATGTTGGACGGGCCGGTGGTGTTTGATGCAGCGGTGAAGTTACTGGAAAGTTGTGCGGTACGCTGAGATACCCACCAGTGCAGGTGGGGTCACCTTCACTGAAAGAAGCTGCACTTCTTGAGTTAATGCATTGTTAATCTTGTAAAAGGATTCATGCTGAAAGAATTTTTCAAAAAAGAAAGAAAGTGCAGATTCACACCTATCCAAACCAGATAGCTCAATAAATATGTTAGCATGCTTCTGATCTACTAGTGCTCATCTACTCTGCTGCTGGAAGACGCTGCCATGGCTGACTCGCAGCCTAGCAAGCTCCCAGTTTCGGCATTCGATGGGAGCAAACACAACAAGGATGTAGGTGAAGGGCTGGGTGGAGTGTAATGGAGCAAGGAGGAGGAGGGGTGGGAGGAGCAGAGTGGTTTGTTGAGTCTCATGCCAGTGCTAGCTAGATTTCCAGAGCCTGCATTTGCAGACACAGCGATTGGAATTTCATGGCAAAAGGCATGACGGCATATGGGGTGCCGAATGTAAAAATAACACTTACACTAGTTTTCTCACATTTAGCTGAATGTGACAAGTTTTCTCACATTTAGCTAAATGTGACAAAGTCTAAATGTAAATGTTAAATATAAATGTTAAATGTAAATGTTAAATGTCTCACCAAGTGTAAAACTGAATATTTAGTAGCTCCTCAGCCTAGCCCTATTACAGCACAGCACACAGCCCCGCCCATGATGCTGAACTCGAATCAGTGATGATGACTCAAAGACCTCAAACACAAACACAGACCCGCCCACACCTGACTCTGGGTTTGAGGTCTTTGAGTCAGCATCACTGATTCGAGTTCAGCATCATGGGCGGGGCTGTGTACTGCGCTGTAATAGGGCAAGGCTGTGGAGCTACTAAATATTCAGTTTTACACTTGGCGAGATATTTAACATTTACATTTAACATTTACATTTAACATGTACATTTAGACTTTGTCACATTTAGCTAAATGTGAGAAAACTAGTGTAAGTGTTATTTTTACATTTGGCGCCCCATAACAGCAGTGAGCACACTGGAGCTAATGGCAGTGAGTGACTCCTGGTGTAAAGTTGTAGGATGGCAGTGCTCTAAAACAGTGCTGCCTCAGCTTTTTGTGCAACTTTCCACACTACAGACAAGCCATGTAGCTGCACAGCAGAGCCTTACATGAGTATATAACCAGTAATGTTAGACCATGCTGGCAGCAGTGTCAAGTTAATGATTAAAAATAAAAAGACTGTTTGGAAGCATAACAAACCCTGTGATGTATCTCAGACTCAATCCAAAACCTGAATTTACTGCTTGAAACTCAAAATCTCACCCTAACTCTGAAGTTTTCCTGTGAACATTACAGTCAGTAGCACTCAGCACACTGCGTCCTCCTGATGGTGAATGTGTTTCCTTCATCACTAATGGTATTACATGTACAAATGATCTCTATCAATAAATATTAAAAAATATATTGTGATGATAATTTTGGCCATATCACCCTGCCCTAAACTGATCACCAGGACCGGGTGTGTGTGCATGTGGTTTGATCAGTTGTGACTGTGATAGTGGCCTGGTGACATAAGCTGTCCTCAGAAATCATTCAGATATTGGTGCAGAGACATTTAGACATCACATTTCTCCAACAGAGCTACTGTATGCTCTCTTCAAACAAAAACCCAAAAACAGAAGTGAAACCTTGGCTGAAAATCTCATGTTCATGTGGGACATACTATTACTACTGATACCAAAAATATGTTCTGGGACCTTTAAGGGATAGATTCACAATTCTGAAGAAAAAAAAAAAGACTTGAGAAATAATGAGCCTACTCTTTAGTCATTATTTGTTTATGGGTCTGTCAGGCGTAAAAAGAGCCACACTGTTCTCCATTAAATTTAAAATGCTGGAACTACACAAGACTGGGACTAGTTGAACTGCATAGTACAGAAAATCTACAGTGGCAGCAGATTTGATGTTTTTCATAGTTCATTTTATTTTAAACTTAGGTGCTTTCAGTGAGAATATAGCCAATACATTTGATATGTTGATATAAAACCAGATCAGAATGACACCAGTGTAACAAATGTTTTGGACATGTACTAATGTATAGTTATATGCTAAAAGGTGACACAGGGCAGGAAGTAAACAAAACAAAAACACTCAAACCCAGAAGTGGAGCTAAACCATAACACAGAGGTTCTTATCCTGCACAGACAAACTGAAAGGCTATGACCAGACGACCCAAGGGGACAGGTAGGTTCATGAAATGATTTTCAGACAAGTAGCCCAGTGTAGGCACTGAATTTTAAAAGGCAGTGCTGAAACTAAATGTGATGTTTCTTTCTGTTCTTCATCAGCACTAGTGCAGCAGAGCTCTGGATCACATGTAGCTGATTTATTATTATTATTATTATTACCTAGCTTTATGTGACACCTTGTCTCACAAAGTATGTGCTCTCCTAGGCCTGGCCTGCTATAATCCGTCAGAGGCTGACAGTTCAGGCAGGCTGATTCTTGAAGCAGCCCAAGAGCTCTGCCCCACTCACAGCTAACAGCCAGCTTCTCCTCTATCCTCACCTCAAAGCAATCTACACAGCCTTCAAAAGCTCTCTGCCTCTCTGCCTTTGAGTGTGTGGGGCTCTCTCTGTCTCTCCACATGGCCATTTCTCTCCATCCTCCCCTTTGCTTTTTTCTCTATTTGTGTTTGTGTCTCTCTTTCCTTCAGGCTGGCTCTTTTTGACTGAGGATGACATTTCTCTCTGTCTCTGCCTTTCTCTCCTTAATCGAGTGTGCCCGTGTACAAAGGCTGAAATGTGATTGGTGATATGAGCCTCAACATCCTGAATGAGTGACTACCAAACAAGTAACTATTTTTACTGAGAATCTTTTGTCAGATCTAATTTAACTATTTATAGCAAGTGTAAAGACACTGTTTATGTACCATACATTTTTAAACCCCAAGAAAAAAATGTTTCAAATTATTATGAAGATGGAAGTCAAGCTTTTGCAAAAAAAAAAAAATTGTGTGTTGTGTTTTTTTCTGAGCACAGGCATCCCTGTAAACCAACATTTGATTTAGATCAGATTTTATTTTGAACATGAAACAAATACTGTAATAAGTAAAGATAAAAAAGAAGAAGAACCATTAAAATGAACAGCAACATAGTTCTCTAGTTTGCAAAAAAAAAGTATATAAATATCCATGCCTATAAATATTACATATTTGAAAAGGAGTAGAGGTTGTATACACTTTTCTATACCCCCTTTCAACCTCAATGTTTCAATCTATTTACAAATATCATTTCCATATACATGTTCATCATACATACATACATACATACAAGGTCCCTCAGCCCATTCTGCACATCAGGATAAAAACCAAGCTATTAAGTCCAAACAACTTTCTGTACACCTCCACAGTAAGAAGCATCGATCAGGGCAGGGGTATAAAACCATTTCTAAAGCTTTAAGTGTTCCCAGGAGCACAGTGGACTCAATAAGTGTGAAATAGAAGAAGTCTGAAACCACCAGGACTCTTCATAGTGTTGGCTGTTGACCAAACTGGGTAACTGCGTGAAAAGTGCCTTGGTCAGTGAGGTGGCTAAGAACCCAACAGTCGCTCTAACAGTCCTCTGCACAGATGGAGAACCTGCTGGAAGGATGACCATCTCAGCAGCTGTCCATCAATCAGGCCTTTACGGTAGAGCGACAGGACAGAGGCCACAGTGAGTGAAAGGATATTACAGCTGAGAACATGAACTCTGAGAACATGAGGAAAAAGATTATCTGATCTGATGAGCCAAACACTGCAGCTTTTAGGCAGAACTCCAAGCACTGTCAGGCAAACGCCAGACAGTTCTCATCACCTGCTACTGCCATCCCTACAGTGAAGCATGGTGGTGACAGCATCATTGGTATCGGGACTTCTCAGCAGCAGGGAAGGATGAGAGAAGGATGAATGCAGCCAAATTCAGAGAGGTCCTAGAAGAAAACTTGCTCCAGAGTGCAGAAACCTGAGACTGGGGCAACTGCTCAGCTTTCATCACAGCAATGACCTGAAGCATGCCGTCAAAACAACACTGGAGTAGCTGACAGTTCACAGATACTTCCCAGCCAGTCTGACAGAGCTTGAGAGGATCTGCCTAGAAGACTGGGATAAACTGCCCGAGTCCAGGCATGCAAAGCTTGTAGAGACCTACCCAAGGACACTCCAAGCTGTAATTGCTGCCAAAGAAAGTACTACAAAGTAGAGAACCACTACGTTATGTACTGCTTGAGTTAAAAGGATGTGCTTTTCTTGTCTTACAGTGGTGGTCAAGGTGAATGTAATGACTTTAGCAGAAGCATCTAAATAAAGGAATTGGGAGCTCTATGACAAGGCCTGCAGTTGGTAAAAACAGGATTTGGTCATCTCAAACTGGAATCCCTGATGAAACACTGTGGGCTCTATCCTACTTTCCAAACAGCACAGTGCTAAACTCATGTCTAAACTCCAGGGCCAAGAGACATATATGTATGTTCAGTGTTTTGCAATTTTGGTGACCAGAGACACAGCACACTTCTGTGTGCAGCCCGGCATTATTGGGTGCAGTGTGGAGGAGAGTCAGAATACATTATTAGAGAGAGGAATGCATTGTGAGCAGGTGGAGTCTGGGTTGTGTTTAGTTCTTTCCAATCAAACCAACTCTTCTCATCCCCTTTAAAGAGCAGGATGGAAACCTGACTGACTGATGTCAGGACATGGAAACATATGAGAGGAGAGATTCTGTCCCTGTATCTTCTTCTCCTGTCAGTTATGCTCTCCATTCCTAAACTGATAGTGATGAAACTATTTATGTGGAAGTGCTGAACATAAATATTCACCCAGTAATATGCTAATATCACTGACCGGCTTTTGTGCATGGAAGAAAGAAAGTCTCTGGTCCTGTAACCAGCAACAGTTCCATAGTGTAATTTACTCACAGCTGAATCCAACCACTGTAACTTTATAAATGTTTCATTGTTTTTAAAATAATACATTAAAATCCTACTGTAATCACTGTGTTTATGGTGAAACTGACTGTGGTCCATCAGAGCTCACAGCCAGTAGATGTGTTGCCCACCTTATCTCCACCTACAGCTGCTTTGAAAGCTGATCAAACCACCATAAAATGCAAAAGCAGACACAGCATATATCCTCACAGTAGTAACTAAGTTATGTCTGTGTGAAACTTGTTCATTTGAAGAAACTGCAACTTAACAGTGACAGCAGCCACAGGGAGGTCAGACTGACTTTACCTGCTGTGTAACAGGATTAATGGAGACATCTGCATGGTATTTGTGGTTTATCTTGGCTCATGAGCTGCTTTCATGTGTTGTTATGTGTAATTTTTAACATGGAATACAGACTGCAGATGACCTCTGGATACAGATGGTGCATCCTGACATGCACCAACACTGTTTGACCACATCATATCTATAGGCACATACTGAGAACTAGGTGTGTTTTTTTTATCTTATTTAAAAATAATCTTCATGATATGCAATAAATTATTCAGTGAATTCCCTCAGATCTGTTGTGAATTTAAGGGTTAATTTTAGTTTAGCGTGGCTGTTAAAAAACATGTAGGCACCTAATCTCATGCTTCCCAGTTGATGCACTTGTCAGCAAAATTGCAAATATATTGTGATAAGAGGTGGTCTGAGCAGGGGCCCGTTTCAAGAAGGAGGTTTTGTTGAAACTCTGAGTTTGTTAACCCCGAAATGAGGAAAACTCTGAGTTTTCCAACTCTGTGTAAGTCAACTCAGAGCTCAGGTTTGAACTCTGAGTTTGTTAAACCTCCTTCTTGAAACGAGCCCCTGGTGTTCTTGTTATTTCTGGTCAAAACAAGCACCAAAACTGCACTGACTGATTAGCATACACTCAACTGCACCTCCCGGCTCAGCATAAGTGCATTCATTCATGGCAGGACAATACCAAACACACCAATGCACAAATAAAAGTAGACATGTGCCCAAGGAACATTGCATAAAGACTGCAGAAATTGCGCTGGCAGGAAACAGAGCCCTGTACGTCTGAGAATGCAAGTTAAGGTTATTTCTTCTCTGCCACAGAGTAATCTGCAAGTTAGACAGGGGACAGCTTGATTTAAGTTCTGCAGGGCTAGGAGTTAGCTGTGGAAGGTCACGCCAGTCTAATTTTCATTTAACCTTTATTTAATACTAGGAAAACACTGATTGATGAGGCCCTAGTTCCTAGAGGTGTCGAGATCACAAACATGAGGAGAAACACAAAAAATGTTTGCAGTTATAATGTCACCAATTATCTTTTAAAACATAGCAAAAAAGGCCCAAAATTATAACAAAGAAGAAGAAGCCACCCAGACTGACAGTGGTGCACCTTGTTGTATAGAATTCTCCCACAGAGTTACACCATTTGTTTGTCGATGTAAACTGAGAACTAGCTGATCATTGTATTGGATGGCCTTATATTTTACAGGTGCTGCTGATTGATCTGTTCACCCCCTGCAGGAGGAATGTTCCCAGTTGTGATAATTAACTGAGCAAATTGCTTAATTCATTGATGAATCTTTTCACTTTAAATACTCAAGCGCATGAGACAGTTGTTACAGAGAAAGTAAATCATTAGAACAGGTCCTTTAAAAACGTTTCTTTTTTGCCAGACTTTTGTTAATAGTCATGTGCTTTTAATACATTATTACCCATTGCTCTTCTACAGTATGGCTTTAACTAGTCTCTCTCTCTCTCCATCTCTCAACCCCATCATGTAAATTGTTGCAGTTAAAATTTAAAGGTACAAATATGAGAAATGAGTTAACTGATAAGAACATATGTAGACATTCATCAAAACCGACCACTCTGTATTTTGACCAACAATGGACTCCATGGTTTTGAGAAAACATATTCCATATGGGATTTCATATTTGACTTATTTGCTGCTTCATTACTCGACAGAAAAGCTCTAAACACACATGTGCTCAATGGAATGCATTTGTCTTTATGTCCCTCAAGGTCATGATCAGGCCCAGTGGTTACCCAGCATAGTGCAGGCTGTCAACAAGCCCTGGAGCCTGCTTTATACAACTGTGCATAGAATCCAGACCAAAGGTTCATGTTCACACAAAACTCAGAAAGGACTATGGCAAAAACATACCTGATTGATACATAAAACTGTGCACACACAAGCCTCCATGCAAATGTCCTTTTATAAATCCCAATCAACCTGAGAACATGTGCTCTCTGGTGAGCTGCATATCCCGCCCAAAACACTCCCACAATTATCCATATTTGGTCAATGCAAAAAACTCATGAATATTGATTACATGTTGTTCCTATGGAGAAAACAAACAAACAACACACTTTTTCGAGGCAGATGGCTGCAGAAGCTGTTAGTACAACAAACAAGACAATCCCCAAATTAAACAATGTGGACAGAACCTCTAGTTTTGTTTTCCCCTTCCTTGTATTTCTTGTTTGTCTCTTTTGGCACATGTGTGTCTAGGCATGGTGGTCCATTTTGCTCTTGCTGCCTTCTGTCCTGTGCACTCTTGGTTCATTCTCCAATCAAGCATTGCTGCACTAATACACCGGCTGCCAGTGGTTTATGCTTCCCTGCCTAACTCAGCTCTTCTTTGCCTGCTTTACAACTCCCAGCTCAGGCCGGCCACTGGACTGCCATTTCCTGCAAGTCTCTTGCATGTTCTACTGCTAAAGACCTCAGCATTTTTCCATGATTTTTTTCACTTCACCATCTGATGTGGCCAATAAATAGTTTAACTGTACCAGTCCTGCATTTGAGTCCAGAATTGCTGTACACTGTATTAAGAGGCACAGAAGCTCACTGCTTGATATATATTAAGCATCTAAATTTACATTTACATAGCTGATAAAATCACACTCGTGATGATTTAAAAAACAAACAACACACAGAGTATTTAACTCCAAAGTCCATATGTTTACCTCACCTTAACAGGTAGGAGGTGTAGGAGGTGTGTGTGAGGTGACAGCAGAAGTCTGGCAGCTCCACGGTTTCTCCAATGCACACTGCACAACTGGTGCCCCTGACTGCACAGTTATGTGTTCACTGAGGAGTTATACAAAAACATATCAAAATTAATGCAATTTGTAGTTTACCAAATATTCAAAGTATAAGAAGACTATGTGAGAAATGTTGTTCTTCAGTTCTGTAAAGAAATGTGATGTAGTTTGATGATTAGTTCATCAACCAATGTAGTTGAGATGAAAAGAAATTAGGATATTCAGTTACTATCAGAAAAAAGAGAGCTAGACTTCCCCAGATCTGCCATGTGACACACCCTGCCATCACCCTCGGAATTCCAGCTGTGCTGTGCTGCTGTGCAGCTGACTGTTCGAGGATCATCCAGCCAAACCTTCTCCTCTGAGCTCTGACGGTTTGGGAATGTTATGATGAACCAGCACCAGATGCTCAGTGAATTATAATGATAGAATTTCAGTACACAACAAAGAACTACAAAATAACACAACTTCAGTGTTGCATAACAATGAGCTCTTCTTTGCTGCCAAGAACAAAGCCTTTGTATTAACTGCAAAAAAAAAAAGAAAAGGAAAAGCACACACCATCACTAAGTGTACGAACAGTCTCCGAGACAACTTTGGGTGGATGGTGAGAAAATTGACTCAGTGCAGCACTGTCAGTAGTTCTTACACTGACGTCTTCCGGATTTGGCTCTTTGATAAATTACTGCTGTTAAATGGGGAAGAATGGCCACAGTTTCATTCAACAGTGCATCACATTACTCAAGAAGTGAGTTGTGCATCAACTCAAAACCACAGATGTACACTGAATCACAAGCTGCCTGAGATGTCATTGCTGTAATTCTCACAGCCCAACAGTAACCTGATCAAAGAGCTCATTTACTGAAGAGTCATCTGCTGAAATTACTTGGTGCTTCTGGGACATTTGCTCAAGAAGGCAGAGGGGAGTCGTATGTTTTGATCCTCGTTGCGATGAGACCTGTTAATGGACTTAATAATCAGCTCTCATCAAGTGTTACTGTCAAACAAGTAAGAAGAGGTTCAGGCAGGACAGGAGTATTGTTATGGAAGCTTGCCAAGTCTTTCATGAGCCCTCAACCTCACCTTCTAGTCTCACTGTATTTTCTTGGTGTGTTGCCATATATACAATATAAATAACAAAACATTAAGCAGATGCATCAGAGGGTGTTTTACTTAGTAAGAGCTGGAGTGCTCTGTCACTGTATCTTTTGGTAAATGAAGGCAATCCCAGATGGGCCTTGACAAAATATTAGGTAAACTGCTACTTTTGGGCAGATGTCTCTTGATGAGAGCAACAATTGTGACACATGTTTTCAGGCCAGATTGGATATCTGTTTATTATGACTTTTAGTCTAGACCTGTTATTAAATTAGCCAGAGGCAGCTGGAAGCTGAAAAAGTCTCCTATAAGGCCAGGGCAGACAAATGTTTTTTCTTTTTTTGGTGAATTTTAATTTCCCCATAAATACAGTGCATAATCTGCATATACTGTATTCTTGGAACAGATGAGGACATAGATATTATGTTCACTAGAACACAATCCTAAATTTTAGGCTCCATGCACATGACTGAGACTGAGTTTTCCTGTAAAAACAAACAAACAAAAACAATGTTGATATGAAGTTGTGCCAGAAAATTATTGCCACTAGCAGTTAAAAATTATATTTACTGTATGTGACCTGCAGTGGCTGTAGTCATTACGACACAGGCAAAAGAGAAAGCTAGGTGACAAATGTAGAGCCACAGAGTCCATGGTGGGACTGTCCTACAGGAAACAGTTTTCAAATGTTGTTTTTTTGTCACAACTTTAATCCTATTACAACCTTGGAAGCATCACACTCATTATCAGCTGTAGATATGTAGACTACATACATCCATAAGCTAATTGAAAAAATAAATACTATCCCATACAGCAACATATAGTAACGGATGTCTCGACTATAGTGGAACAGTCACTTTAGAGTTCAGTTTGAGCACAGAGAATAGATATGAGTCACCTGCAGTGTCAGTGTCATCTGCTGTCAGCTTCTAGGTAGTGTTAGCTCCCGGACCCAGGGCTGAGATCAGGGTGCAGAGTCAGTTTTCAGTCTGTTGCTCTCGTCAGTGGGATTTCTAGGTTAGCTACAGTCAGCTAAGGTTATCCATCAGTCAGTAAAGTGAGATCTAAATGATTTAAGCAACTTTTTAGCTAAAAAAACCCTCCAAGAATATACAGCATGCAGGTAAATACAGCACTTCTTCCCAAAACTGCACACTTGTCTCAGCTATTCAGTACGGTGTGAAGTACCTTCACACTCTCTATTATTATAAACATAAAGATTATTTTGACACAAACTATAATCTTTTCCTAAACCTAGCCAAGTATTTTTTGTGACTAAGGTTGTGTCTGTAATCACTCCCTATTCACTCATTCACTACACTCTCTATAATGTACACTAAGTAGTTTACTGTGAACAGTAAATTGAGATTTTGGACACTTACTAATCAGTGGCATTTTGCATCAGCACTAACAGCTGCAGAACCACGTGACACAAATTTTCTATCTGATAACAATGTGGAGCATTGCATTGTTGTTAGTTTACATTATATTGTTGAATTTTTGAATGCACTATTACAGTGGACTGATTTACAGTACTGTGCAAAAAGTCTTAGGCCACCATTAGATTTGTTGTTTTAGCAGTGTTATAATGACTATATATTTGTTTATCAATATACAAATTAAAATATAGGAAATATGTACACAGTATTACAAAACACATAAATAAATGTCAGAAGAAAAAAACAGCGAACAAACTGAATCATGAGATGTCAAGGATAAAAACAGGAGTGGAAGAGCAGGAAAAGAGAGATTCTTCTTTGATAGATCTGGAGGAAATTCAGCATGGACCTGGCTCAGCATCTGGCAGCTTCATCTGGATGCCAGGTTGATCCCTCCACAGTCTGAAGAAGCTTGATCAGGGACGGCCTTTGTGGAAGCACAGCAGCAAAGAAATCTCTTTTTTCAAAAGGGGGGCAGGAAGAAAAGGCTGAGTGAGTATGTAAATGCTGAGTGAAGATCAGTAGAAAGGAGGATTATGGAGCCATGAATTGAAGTTTGAAATGTTTGGGTCCAATCATCAACAGTATGTGAGAAGAAGAGTTGGAGAGAGGTGGAAGAATGAGTGCTGGCAACCTTCAGTGAAACATGGTGGAGGCTCTGTCATGGCTTCAAGACTTCAACAGCCTCCCCAAAAGAATTCAAGCTGTGCTAAGTGCAAGTGGAGGTCACACTAAATACTGACTTTGGACTGTTGAAGCCAATATGTTCTGAAAATTTTGTGTTTTTTAATACTTTGTGTACATATTTCCTGTATTTTCTGGTTATAGCTAAATAAAGAGAATGAGAAATAAATATCACTTATCATTACAACCTTGCTAAAACAGCAAAACTAATGGTAGCCAAAGACTTTTGGACAGGAATGTACACATTCAGCATTTAGGCACCACTACAACATTCATTAAATAAGGAGTAGGAGGTGACTTTGGACACAGGCTAAACCTAATCTGTGATGATTCCATAATGGCAACCATGTGATTATGACTGTTTCCATAACAACGCAGGCCCAGTATGCTTGCTGGCGGAATGGACAGCCAGGTCTGGTAAGTGTGTAGCTGGAACAATCCTCTGGGTCATATTGGGAGATAAGGACAAACAACATATGTTGTTTTTGTTGTTGTATTATTGTTGTTCAGACACAGGCAGGCAGGAAAAGTACAATTTGGGCTTTAGTCTACACCAGGCTTCTATTGCTAGTCTACTGCTTTAATTTCAGTTTTAGCACATCTAAATGGAAAGGTTTATTGTCAGCTCAACAAGCAATAAAGTTAGAACTTTGTTCACATGGCTGCACCCAAAGTATTTTGGCACATTTTTTGATTAATGTAAAAACAAGCCCTGTGTAGCAAAAAGGTTCTCTGTAACTTTAGAGCCAATAAAATAAAATATGCTTGCAACTCAATACTGACCTTTAACACAAATGAGTCATTGCTTTACCTTACTTAGAATGACCAGCGAGCTCAAAGATTAAAATGGTGCTGTTGTAAAATTGTGCATCGAATGAACTCTTCATTCTCCTGACAAGAAGAACCCAACAACCCAACACCCCAACATGACACCCCAGTGTGTCACACCAGTAGACAAAAAATACATACATAAAGGCCAATGAATGCTTCTGTGTTGGAAGAAACGTAACACAGTGGCATAGAAACCCCACCACCAACTAGTGTTTTCGTTGTGTAATTGCAGAGCGAAGTAGACATAGCAGTGCAAGTATAAATGCTCACAAGGGTGTCGGCACCTTGCGTAGTTTACAGCGTAGGCTGTGCATACGCTCATCATAAAATAAGCTTTAGATTATCCCATCTGGTATAAAGACTCAGGTGTCATCAACCTAAAACCACCAGAAACATGGAAAGTATTCAGCTTACAAATTACAAATGATTGTAAATGTGTCACAGGAAAAAGGCAGTTTGTTGTTGATCTGTTTGTTCTACTAGGTCGTTTTGTTTCACTAAAATTGCAGTACATAGAGCTCTGAAATAGGGTACAGCAATAGGGCACATTCCAGGCAACAGTGCACATGAGTGTGTCCAACAATTTTTTGTAATTTGCAGGGTTGGCGCATGCTGGGTGCAGCTAGGCACAACATGGAAGAGAGGCTGAATACATTATTAGTGGGAGGAATGCATCATGAGCAGCTGGAGAAATGGAGAGCTTTAATAATAGCAAATCAAAACTGTCATCCTCTTTAAAAGCCCCATGGAAACCTGACTTTGTTACTGATTGTCATTACATGTAAATATATGAGCAAAGATGCTTCCCCTATCTTCTTCTACACTACCAATTTTATGCACTCCACTCTTAAATTGTCATGAGAAACTATTTATTGTAGATGTATTGCACATAGATATTCACCCAGTAGTCTGCTAATATCACTGATATTAGCAGACTACTGGTAGCAGACTACTTTTACTACTGTAAAACTATCACTTAAGTCTCTGATCTTGTAACCAGCAGCAGTTATGCAGCATAATTTACATCCAGTGTGTGAAATAAAGAGGTCTCCTATTTCAGAAAAATAGAGCACTATTTGGGACAGCATGGTGACACAATGATAAGTAGTGCTGCCTCACAGCAAGAACAATCCGGGTTCAAGCCCGGGCCAACCCGATGCCTTTCTGTGAGGCATCTGCATGTTCTCCCTGTGCCTGCGTGGGCTCTCTCCATGGTCCATAGATATGCAGCTTAGGTCGATTGGTGACTCTAAATTGCCCATATGAGTAAGTGTGACTGTGTGTGGTTGTCCGTCTCTAAATGTCAGCCTTGTCATAGACTGATGACCTGTCCAGGGTGTACCCTGCCTCTCACCCAATGTCAGCTGGGATTGGTTCCAGCCCATGACCCTCTTCAGGATAGGCGGTGTAGATAATGGATGGATGGATAGAGCACTATTTCTTCTGGTATTGTTATAATATAATAATTGGAAAAAGGCACTGGTGGATGTCAGGCAAGCTCACATTAATGCACAACTGCCTGGAGATTACGGTCATTCAGGGAAATCCTTAAACTATCACTTAACGCTTATTTTGTTAGAAAAAAATGTCTGGTCAACGAGAGTTCATGAGAATTGTAGAAACCAAGCTCCTTCTGCATAGAAGTACAACAACATAGGTACACCTTGTTTATTGAGCTTTCAGTCACATTGAGATGATAATTCATTGTTGTAAAATTGTAGATAAGTCAGAAAACACAGAAAAGCATGCCATGGGCTCTTTAAAGGACATAAATACTTGTTCTTACATAGTACATAGTCTGTCAGTTATGGTGTGTCCTTTCTGTTCATACAGTTGACCTGCAGAGTCTTTCAGCATCTGTAGCTTCAGACAAGTCAAAGTGAGTCATTAGTGAGCTATTAATGGCCGTCCATCATCCCGAAAAGTCCTGGGAAAAGCTTTATCCTTTAGTTTTTAATGGTGTCAAGACCTACAGGAAGAACCAGTCTAGCTCTGTGGGACATTAAACCCTCTTGGCGTTTCCAGAAATGTTAGCATAGTTTTTTTTTTTTATGTCAGGATCTTGTAATGGGCTATTTACTGACTGACATACTGTGTCATCTGACTTCGGTGAAGAAAAATGGTGTACACAATTTTATTTATTTATTAAATAATGTTTTTGCATTTAGTTTGGATGTGAGTAATGTTGATGCCTATGTAAAGCACTTTGAATTGCCTCTGTTTTTGAAATGTGCTATATAAATATAACTGCCTGCCCTTGCTTTGCCTAATGGAGGGAGAAAAATAATATGCTTCTAATGTTGTGTAAGCAAAGGTAAGTGTGCTCTTAAGTACTAAAACCTTAAAAAGAATAAGCTGACCACTTTTGTGAATGTGCTTATTCACTTTTTGTGGGGACAACTGGATGAGAGGACAACCCTGTATGTTACATAAGTACATCATAACCTTAACACTAATGGGAAAACAGTTAGCCTGGCTTTATCCAGAAGTAAGAGGATCCACCTGCCAGCCCCTCTGTAGCTCACTATTGAACCTGTTATTAAGCCATACAAAAAGTAAAGCATAAAAATGGGTTGTTACTTTTATGGGAGGATACATGTTGAAACTTTTTCTTAACTTACCTTTAGCTGGGGATGTGTTTTGGCACAGCCATCACATTGGTACCTGTAGCTTTTGGTCTGCCGACGCTTGATTCACATGCTCCACTCAGAGTGAGCTGTTTTTTCTGATGTGACCACAACACTGGTGCACAACAAAATAGCTCATTTACTCACAGATTTCAGCTTGTGTATAGAATACCTCCTAGCTGTTCAGCACATTTACCTTGGAACATGTGTTGTTTGAACTGCATAATACATAATCAACAATGATGCACAACCTGGCATGAGACACGACATCCTATAGCTTTTTCAGCTCTCTCATGTGGTGCTGCCGCCTACTATTTTGATGATGATGTGTTGCGGCCACCAATGCCTGCCTGCGTACTGAGGTTTTGAGTTATTATCAAGGCAACTACATACTGGCTCCAAAAGAACATTTGACTGAATTGGTCTCTATTGTATAATTCTTAAATTCATTCAGCCCCTTGTGGAGTTCTTGACTGAAGATATGAAGCAGTCTTTTTACAAGTGGGTCTCTGCTGTTTGTTTTTGTACATGTGCAAGTGAAGATGAAGGAGGTTGCTACTGTATTAAGTAAATGTAAACAAAACAGGATTCAAAATGATCAAAAAAATCAAAAAATTAGATTCTCCCCCTTCTACAAGCACTGCCTGTCCATGAGTGGGTATGGCCGCTCTTTACTAACTAATAGCAATGGATGATTGAGTGCCACATGCTGTTATTTTGCAAATTTGAAAACTTTTCTTGTTTCTGATCATGTTTTAGATGAATGGTGGCCTTTTTTGTATCGGAGATGTTTCATATCAGCTACTTAGACAGGAGCATAGCAAATAACAGAAGCACAGGATACCTCAGCTGTGGCCAGTTTTCTGACATTGTTCATTAGTTTTTGGATGAGTTTAATCATGTAGTCAAGTACAGTATGCCTTTCCACCCTTGAGCTGTACTTCATCTCTCACAGGCTCTAAGCTGTGGTCTTTATGAAGTCGAGACCTGATGATTTGAATTGATTCACTGCGACACTTTTGACATTTCCAGGCTACTGATCCTCTCTGAGCCATGCTGATCTGATGTCAATGAGGAGGCAGACAGGAGAGCTGTGACTTGGGTACCTCTCGACCTGAAAATACCAGTTTCTTTCTGAAGCCAGACCGCAGCACTATCGATCTGTTTCACAACAGAGATGGCACTGAAGAAATGTTTTCCCTAATCTCTGATTCAATATTTAACGCAACCTGATTAAAAAAAAAAAAATCCTTGTTATTGTTATTTGGTGTGTTATTTTCTGGCTTTTTTAAACATACTGGCTGAAAGGTGAGGTCAAGTACAATTGAGAACAACATTCATTACTAAACCAATTGGTTTGTTTATGTAAAAATAAAAATATGATAATCCATACCTTAAACATACAAACATAGTTTAAGTGAAAATACAGTGTCTCACCACTAAGGAAATAATGTATGACATTAAAGGTTCTACTGAAGGTTATAATTTATGAGATATATTTTATCATTGCCCTCAAGATTAGAAGATACCAATCTAATTTCCTGTGCCTCTACTGCTTAATTACATTATATAATTATGGCCTACTTTTGAATCTCCATCTAGGGAAATTAAATCAGTTATGTACTGTACATAAAGTTGCACTTGTCCATCCAAAGTCTAATGAGCTACAGAAAAGTTCAACTGTACTTTAAGTACAGTACTGTCTAATGCTTGTACCCAAATGTAAACATAACTTAAATTCTGATGCAGGACTTGTGTATATGCAACACATTAATGTGATAAAACAGGGTTGTGTATTTATTTTGCATATCTCAAAGTTGCTAATTTTGCTCTTCGCTGTAGTGTAACATTGTCTCCCAAGGTGAGAACCTAGACCGCTGTAGCCCATTAGTACAGAACAACCATCAACACAAACAAAATGTCTGCACTGCAGCTAGCATAAACAGTGGCTGAAACTGATCCCATTTGGGAGAACAAGTTAATAGGATGAACACATGGCATCATGTGAAATTCCAAATATGTAATGAGCCTGGGGCTGTTAAAGTGAGGCTAAAGAATTTGTTTTACCTTGCTTGATGTGGTGACGCAACTTGGTGTATCTACTCCGCTGTATTTGATAGCAGCTGTGTATAACAAATGCACAAACCTGCATTCTGCTGTAGATCATTTGGTGTTTTATTGTTGCCATCCATTTCTAAATGGCGTTACTACAACAATTTCTCCAACAATATACACTGATCAGCCATAACATTATGACCACTTGTCTGATACAGTATTGTGTTGGGTGTCCATGACCCTGTCACTGGTTCACTGTTTGTCCTTCCTTAGACCACTGTTGGTAGGTAGCAACTACTGCAGACTGGGAACACCCAACCATACCTGCTGTCTGGGAGATGATCTTACCCAGTTGTCAACCATCACAGTTTGGCCCTTGTCAGTCACTTAGATCCTTATGCTTGCTCATTTTTCCTGCTTCCAACACATCAGTTTTGAGGACTAAATGTTCACTTGCTGCCTAACATCCCCCACACACTGACAGGTGCCACTGCAATGAGATAATCAATGTTATTCACTTCACCTGTCAGTGGTCAGAATTTTATGGCTGATCAGTGCATGTTACATGTCACTATCTTAGAATATGACTCATAGGACACTTCTGAGGCACATTTACCAGACCTTTGTTTTCATGATAACAGTCTTACACTCTATACAAATATTCCACCCACAAGTGTACTGTACCTTTGTCATCATGGAAACAATCAAACACACTGTCACAACTATGAAATTGTCACAATTTCTTTAGGTTTTGGAACAAAAATTATGTATTTTTTAATAAAGCATGTTCTCATCCCAGGGCATCAAATACTGACACTTTGTCAATTAGCCTTTGGCATCTGTATGAGATGCACAGGGATTTCAATATAGCACAGTGTTACCCGTGTCAGTTTGAGATGCCAAAGATACTTCACAAAACAGAAGCAAATACCTTCATTTTAGAAGAAGCTTTATTTTATTGTAACACTTAGAACAAAATTCTGTTTGGAGCAGAGGGCCCCGGGCCGCTGCATGCATATGCGCTGCCATCACGGGCAACTTGGGGGGTTCAGTGTCTTGCCCAAGACACTTCGACATGTGGACTGCAGACACCAAGATTCAAACCCTCAACCTTCCATTTGGTGAGATGATGACTGCTCTACCCACCGCAGCACTGTAACGATATATGCCAAGTCACATAACTTCCTCCTTTGCTTATGCAAGAAATGACATTACCATTAAAACTACATGGATAGGTTTAGGATGAGGTTGTGACTTGGGTTAAAACATTCAGTAATTAAAAAGCACAATGTTACACATTGGACTTCTCTCCTGTGAGGAAGTCTGACCCCATCTACCCAGCCTACTCCTAATGAGGACTTTATCCCTTCATATTATATGTCACTATAAACGCATGAGCTGATCTGTTTCTCTGGGTGTCAAATATTGATGTGAGTGGGTTAACATTGTTCTCTACTGTATTCCCTGTGCATTTCATATGGGTGCCAAGAGCACCCTTTAGCATGTGTATGCAACACAAAAGGTACCTGACAAAGCATCCCACCTTGGGAATGAGAACAAGCTGTTGTGGAATGGTCAGGGATAAAAAAACAAAACAAAACAAAAAAACAGTATTTACACAGGAATTGACCAAAGGTCTCCAGAGAGAAAGTCCTGTGTTTTCTGATCTATCCACCCCAGCCTCCTCTTAACTTTGTAACTCTATATACTATGTCACCTAACTTTCTCCTTTGCTTGTGTTATAGTTAACTCCAGTCTCTAGAAGTTGCTTAACACATTAATAACCTGCTGGCCCAAACCACATATGGTCCCTTACAGGACAGTCTCCATTGCTGACACCTGTCCAGACATGCAAGATGTCTGTTACTCCATAGTAGAAGAGGCAGGTGAGAAATGAGCCCGTGTCCAGCCGTGAAACCTGAGAGCATTGAGAGAAACTGAGTAATACTCTGTCTTCTCAACAGCTGCTGCTTAAGAGCTCTTGATCACAGCACTCGGTTCCTCCTGTGAAGATACTCAGTAACTGAGCTGCTGCAGCTCTATGAATGCCAAGCACAGCATGGTTTACCCACATGTGAGTGTTCAGTAAAATGTTCCCTCTATCAGTTAAATGAGCATGTCTTGGAGAACATACTGTATGAATTACCCTGTACAGGTGCGGTGGACCTCTGTTCTTCTACACAGGCAAAATACAAAAGGAGATATTAATTGCTTTATGTTGAGTCAGCTCAGGTACACCAGTGTCAGAATAAAACAATCCACTGCTTATGTGTTTTGAAGTTGATGGCATATTGCTTGTTATCTGAATGATTTCCTAATCGCAGGCAGGAAACCCTCAGTGTGTGTCCTGCAGAGATTCCACACCACCTGGTGGAGGAGGACGTAATTAAGGACACTGGTTCAGAAAGCGCCAACCTGCAGCCCATCTGCCATGGACTGGAGTCATGTTTAATGAGTAAAATCATTAGCAGCACAGCAATGTTGTAAGGAGTGGATAACTGATGTGTTGGAACTTTCTTTTTTATTACAAAGAGCAGTTAGTCTCAACCAGAACACTTCCATTAGTACTATAAGAGAAAGTTAGCCCATCTCTTTGTAGCCTCTGAAGGCAAGAATGAATAAATAAAAAAGCAATATGAATTTGTGAACAATGATGACGTTAAGTAGTATTATGTTCTGCATTAGATTCAATAGTTCTGCAGATGATTTAACCTCTGTGCTGAAAAAAACTACTTTGGCCCAGGTCTACAAAACCATATTTCTGTATAAGGCTTTGTCTAAATAACAATAAATAGACAGTATGACATGCTCAGAGTTGAAGTGTTTAGAGCAGACAGATTGCAGTACCCACTCAGAGGTGCCCGAAAATGAAACATAAGATAAGTGACTGACACTTGAAGAATTAAAGTAGAAAAATCTTTGTGTTCCTGTTCTATAATACAAAATGATGAGAAGTTGTGAACATGTGTTCATGGTAGAAATCTGATATTATTAAGTATACTCCAAAAATGTATAGTATATTTGACCTACTTTGATTGCATCTCATCTGTATATTGCATTGGACAGAAGCGTCTGCCAAATTAATTCATGTAACTTTAGTAAGTGTAGCTAATCTTAAAAATGTTTGTGAATGTATCACATCACTTCTCCTTCACTCACTCCTCTAACTTCTCTGTCTCCTCTTTCTCTGTCTAATTTTAGTCTCTCTCTTTTTTTTTTGGCAAATTCCTGTTCTCTCTGAAGGTTTTCCCATCCCCTCTTTCCTATTCTACTGTCTATGTTTCCTCTTACTCTCAGTCTGTTTTGTTCCTCTCCCTCCACCCTTCCCTCCTCTCCTCCTGTCATAATGAACAGTGTTCCACTCACAGTAAATACCAAAGTGTGTGTGTGTGTTGTGTAGGCTTGCAATATGTTAGCTCAGCATGTCTCGGCTGCAGCAAGTGCCTCAGGGCTGTTTAGAGTGGTGGATTAAAAGACGCAACATTACCTCCACTGATACCTGCTTCTGTTCAGAAGGAGGGAATCCAGTGAGATGAAAACTCTGGCTGTGTCTACACACACACACACACACACACACACACACACAGTTATGCTGAGCAACTCTAACATGCAAAGACATTGACAGATCATGCAATTGTTGTCAAATACCAATTGGCATGGGTGGATTGTCACACACCTCACCGATAGAAACTATTTCTGCATCTCAACATAGAGAACACTAAAACGCACTAGCTCCTGGTGCAAACACAGACGTAGACACACAAATGTACACATTCATGTATACTTGGTATTACACAGCTGTGAACCCAGTTACAGGTGAGGCACACTCATAAACACACATTGGCAGACATACCCTCATAAGAACACACACAGATGCCCATACATTTAGTTTTGTACCTGAGAAAAGCATATGTTTAGTCACCAGGGTGAGGACAGTCATAAATAAATGAATGGCTAGATATTTGTATTTTCATTTCATTAAGAGCATATGCCTCATCTCAGAATGCAGTGAGATGAGGCATATGCTCATTTAATGCGTGTGATGGGACGCAGATGCCTCAAATATAGCTACCAGAGCACATCGCTGAGCTCCTTTGATGCTAAGATTTCTACAGGGAATAGACTGACAAATAAAAAAGATGCTCTTTTCCTTTGCTGCATGATGTGGTATGGTGGCTTCAGCACGTATACTGTCCCCAAATAAACCTGTCTTTAAGACAATGTGAGAGACGGTTTCCGCCTATGACCCAGTCAAACACCTGATGCAGTTGTATGTTTTGATTTTGCTGTTTAAAATCAGGCATATTTTATATAGTGGCACCAACAACTGCTCAAAGTATGAAATAATAATAATAATAATTACTAATCATCCATTCTAATATTGATCTGTGTGTGTCCTCATGTTACAGTGATGTGGGGAGTTTTCGCTTCTAAACAAGCTTGAAAGCAGCAATGGTAATGTAAGCATTTTCGGATAAGTAGTTCAACTTCTGTTGAAGGATAAGTAAAATACTAAATAGTCTAGTGAGATTTACTGTATAAATTAGATGGTACTTGGCCACAACTTGTTAAAGGTTCAGCTAAAAAGAAATTTACTTTGAATTAATCCGCCGGATACATGCGGCCGAAATTAGCTTCCTCCGCAGGATGGCTGGGTGCACCCTTAGAGATAGGGTGAGGAGCTTGGTCACCCGGGAGGAGCTCAGAGTAGACCCGCTGCTCCTCCACATCGAGAGGAGCCAGCTGAGGTGGCTCGGGCATCTGTTTCGGATGCCTCCTGGGCACCTTCCTAGGGAGGTGTTCCGGGCATGTCCCACCAGGAGGAGGCCCTGAGGAAGACCCAGGAAGTGTCTGGACAGATGGAAGTCTGGGCATCTTTGCTTAGACTGCTGCCCTCGTGACCCGGTTCCTGATAAGCGGAGGAAAATAGATGGATGGATGGATGGATAATCATCATTTATAATTAATTGTCAATTGTGAAAACATTTCTGTCTGTTGAGCTGTCACACCATATAGAATATGATTCACACAACTGGAGAGCTGGAGCATGTAGGAATGTTGTGTTCATGGATATCCTGAACATGGTTCATCAAGCATTGCCACTTCACAACAGGATCTCCATTAGAAGAGGAAGCTGCAGTCCAGTCCAGGTGGTTCAAGTCAGGCCTCCACAGCCTCTGTTCCTCACACTCCCTCTCCTTCGCTGCAGCATCCAAAGCCTGCCCTAGACCTGTCTCAAATCTGAAGAATACATAAGTGTTAAAATGGAAATGTAATTTTAACAACAGCTAACCTACACAAAAATAACAACACCAGGATTCATACTTGTACTAATATGCCAGATGGTAAAGAAATTACTTGCTCCTTCTGGACACAGCTCCTCTTATGGGGAGATTTATGAGACTACTGTGTGCAGAGATTTTGTGTGTACATTTGTTCTTGTAAGTCTTTACATATACATTACA
>NW_018127954.1:730000-735135 GCF_001952655.1 Monopterus albus
GTGCGCATGAGAGAGTGTGAAATCAATATTGTATGTGTCTGAACCAGGTCTGAAACAAGTCGGTGACTTGTTGGAATGTGTTTGAGGGTGGCCTGTAGATACAACTGGTATGGTATTCTCTGCATTCATCCATTTGGTGTCAGAGGTTCCCTAGGCGGCCATTTTGTGATGTCATGGAATCACCTGAAGCCTGGCTTTAAATCACTTAGGGTCACTTTGCCATCTTTGTCCTCTGGGGCCCAGAGAGCTGGCATGTTGTCCTAAATGTCACCCCCAAAAGCCTCCCAAAGTATGGTTTCACCCTCCTCTAACACCCTATATCACTGTTGCTGTTAGTATTTCTATTACTGCATTCACTTTCATTCTAACTTTAAAAGTAGCAATGCTGAACAAAAGAACTTAAAGGAATAGCTCAACACTAGTTTGTTTGTTTGTTTGCTTTTTCTGATTGAGATGAAAGGTTTGATCTTATGTTTGTGTATTATGCACCAAGCTAGAGTCAGGACATGCTCATTTTAAATAAGTATAAAGACTACAAGTCTATCAACACCTCTAAAGCTGACTAATTTAACACATACCTTGTGTGTTTTAGCTAGTGATGGATTGTATGGGTTCTAAAGTCATTATCCAGATAAAGAAGGGAGGAAAATCATGTTTTTGCTATGCAAATTATTTGCTGTTTTCGAATCATCATTTATTGTGAAATACTGCGGTAGATAGTTTTGCCTCCATAGGCCTCTATCAACTCTTCATATCAAGAAATCTGAGGGGGGGAGCCAAACAGGTCGCCAATCCATCGCAGGGTTAACACATAGACGAACAATCACACACGCACACATGCACTCCTATGGGCAATTTTAGAGATACCAATCAACCTAAGCTGCATGTCTTTGGACTGTGGGAGGAAACTGGAGTACCTGGAGAGAACCCATGCAAGCACGGGGAGAACATACAAACTCCACACAGAAAGGTCCCGGGTGGGGCCCGAACCTGGAACCTTCTCGCTAACCACTACGCCACCGTGCTGCCCTGACATAAAGTTTTGACAAGGAAAAATAATGCATGGAATAAAACAAACAATATCTCTGGCTCTGCTGCATTGTCAAAGGTCAAATAGGTTTGGGTTTAATCCATGCACAAATGTTAAAAGGTTTTAGAAGAAGTTATTTGCTGAGACTGTTTGTCAGTGAACAACATACAGACAGATTGAATGCAGCTTCCCAAAGAATTATCTCAATCATTTCTCACAACCTGAAGTGGCAAACTAACACCATCCATTATTTATACCGCTCATTCCTGATTAGGGTCATAGAGGGGGCTGGAGCCAATCCCAGCTGACATTGGGTGAGAGGCAGGGTACAACCTGGACAGGTTGCCAGTCTATCAGAGGGCTGACATGTAGACAAACAAACACACACAGGCAATTTAGAGTCACCAATCAACCTAAGCTGCATGTCTTTAGACTGTGGGAGGAAGCCGAAGAAAACCCACACAGGCTCAGGGAGAACATGCAGACTCCACACAGAAAGACACAGGCCTCGAACCCAGAACCTTCTTGTTGTGAGGCAGCAGCACTAACCACTGATGCACTGTGCTGCCCAAAGTAACACCAATAAATTAATAAACAACACCCAACAGAGACTGCACTTCATGAGTCGGCTCCAAAAGAAGAACCTACCGTAGGATCTGTTCAGGACCATCTACACAGCCACTGTTGAATTTGTTCTTTGCTCCTCCATAACTGTGTGCTTTGGATCCACACCCAATCAAGAAAGGAACAGACTCTAGCAGACTGTCAGGCCAACTGGCCTCCATCTTACCATCCCACAATGATATTTATTACTCTAGGGTCAAGGAACATGCTGGCGAAATCATCACTGAGCCCTCACACCCGGCACATCATATATTTGAACTGCTCCCCTCCAGAAGGCCTTTTTATGGCCCTAAAAACTAAACTCAACCCTTGTATGCTGCCGCACATTATAAAGAACTCCACTTTTTTGCTATATTCCTACCCTTTATTCTTCTAATTATATAATTTTAATTCTGTTATATAATTTTATATACTATAATTAAACCCTCACCCTAAAATCGAATTGTTAGATAAACTCATGTTTTTGTATGGGTACAACAAAATGGATAAAACATTTTTATTTAATGCTCAGCTGTTTACATGCATTTCATGTTTACACAAATGTAAAACAAATGAAAATGCATTTAGCTGCCATTATTAGCAGCCTACACAACCCCCCACTGTGTTCTTAAATACATAATTGCAATCATACTACACATAACAACATAACCATGTTATTCAAAATCAGGTATGTCATAATCTTCATTTCATAATTTCATACATTATTAACATTAAAATTAACGACTTACTTAACATTATAAGCTCCCCTTCTTCTGTATCTACAGATACGTTTTGTATAGTTGGCATCAGACAGTCTTCTTTCTGATTGTAAAATAACATGCTCCCAAACTTTAGATGACTTGGTCGTCCACTTGTCTCTGCTGTAACTTCTGCTATTTTTCATGTTTTGATACACTTCACTGAAGTTCTCACCGAGTCTTCTGTTTCTTCTTCTTTTGATTGGCGGCTGGCAAACCAACTTGTAAGTGCAATGCCGCCACTTACCAAACTGGGGTGTGGAACACTAGCACTCACACAGTTATTGACCCAGAATGTCTGCTTTGGCCGTCTCACACAGCTATGTGACTAGACCCAACTAGTTGATAATTGAATTCGTTGCCAGATATTTGTATTATTGATTTTTATCAATTAGTAGTGTCAGCCCTAGTGCTGAACCTGCCTGTGTGACTGTTGACCATCTCCCGGGTGCCACTGTCTCTCTGCCTAGGACGCCGACCGGATGGTCTGCCATCTCCAGTCACAATGGCATATTACCTGCCACTCCACTGTTTCCGCCAGCCCACTCTGTTCATCTCACTTCCCTTGCTGAAACAAACAACGATGCCAGTGTGAGTACCTACATCCACTAGCCAGTTTTCTCCTCTCTCAACTGCCTGAACTCATCGTATGTCAATCTCTCCAGCCAGAGTAGGGTCGCTGTTGCCCTAGAGCTTCCTCTGCTGGTGGATAGGAGCCATTAGTCTCCTGAATCATTGAACGCCCTGTAAACAGTTATTAAATAAAGCTTCTTACCAACTGACACTCTGTTGTCACCAAGCATTTGAGTCCAGCCACATTTCCTGACATCTGCAGGTTAGCAGAAGAGTTATCTCTGTGACTCGAGTGTAGAGGAACAAGCTGGGCCTTGTCCTCCTCTTTCATCTCTGGTGCTTGTAAATGAAGAGACTTCAAGAGCACACACACACACACACACACACATATGCATGTTTCCTGTTAAAGTGACTGCGTGTGGGGGCTTGGCTCCTGTCCCACACAATGAAATGGGGATTGGCTCCAGTGTGGGCAAATGTTCTAAAGTTCAATGTCATGTCGATGGCCATTGTCTCATCTGTTGCCCCAGTGATTAACGATCCAGCCTGGTTTTGACTGCGAGCCAAAGAGAGTCTCGCTCACTTCTGCAAGATGAGCCATTAATCTGCAGCAGCACTTTAGCACAACTTTCTCTTTCACTCTCTCTCATTTTCCCTTGTTTCATTGTTCATCACTCTTTGTTCTTTCTCTATTCTTTCTCTCTATTCAGGCATTCTTCCTTTAGCTCACTCCCCCCATCTCCATCCTAATGTATTGTGGAGAGGGCCCTACATAAATTTATGGTCTCAGGCAGTGTTGTCTCTAATGTAAGTGTCTTTCATCAGCTGCAGGGCTTGGAGCCAGAGGCATATATAGTACAGTAAATGGCATTTTTGGTGAAACAAATGAGTTCAAAGTTGGGCTTCACTCTAATGCTTTTAGCAATAGTGCACTCATAGAGCAGCATACACATTAAAATTAGGCAGCAAGCCATGAGAGGGCTTACAATGCTTTAGTCTTTAACATCCTAAAGGCATTTTAATGTTAAACTATTTGTAATAATTAGGGTGAAAGAAACATTTTATAAAGAGGTTTAGTCAACTTCTATACTTCTGAGAATATTTAAAAAGCACAAGTTTATTTACTTTTTCATTAGTTTTGCACTTTGCTAGGTTTGTAAACTCCCAGAGATCTGTATCCAACAAATCTGTGTTATACCACTCTATATACAGTATATCCATTACCTGCATGTTACTGTTCTTCTTCAAGGCTGCTGTACAGGTCTACTGACTGTAGATTCTGGTAGCTATGACACTGACACTCCATTCCATAAGTAGTTCAAATTACTATAAATGCAAGGGCTGTTTTGTGCTTGTTTGCTCCTTTAAAGGGAATGACTCCTCTAACAGAATGACAGCCCTACAGGGCCTAAACCTGTAGATAAATGCCACAGGACAGAAAAATGAAAATTTAAAAATTCCTTATAAAGCTCTAGAATCCTTGTTTTTCACTGTTCATGATTTCAGGTACTGGGAACAGGGTGGACATGCCCCACTTCTTTACAAAGTACTTGTCTACTGTCTGCTTCTTTACCCTTCTCTTCTACTGTATATTATCAAACTGATTTACTCAAAATATCTTAAGCTTCCCTTTACTGGCTGTCAAAATGCATAAGACATGAGACAAGCTGATAAATATGTGACATATTAATTAGAGTGGCTTTCAGTTATTACCTTGTTCACAGCAATAAACTTTACTAAGCACAGCAACTGCTTTGCAGGCTGTTTGCCCTAGGATGTTGCCACAGTACGTACAGGCTGCCCCCTCCTCTTACTGCAGGTTGTACACCTACAGGCAGTATCTGGAGCTGAAAAGTGCCTCCACCTGACAGGTTAACAAAAAGATATGATGTGAAGGTTTTGGTTTTAGGACCCAAGTGCTGAGAAAGCAGACAGTGAGTGAACAGATTATTTCTTCAGCTTTAGAACAAAGTCTGTAGTTGTAGAGATTGCAATCCACTATCAAGAGAAAACAGAAACACTGGCTCTTTGTAACCAAATTCATCATGTTAGGTATTTTTAGTCAGATAGATATTGGATAGATACTTTATGTATTAGAAATGTTTAGTGGAGATAGGATGTCTAGTTAGACTGTTAAATGCTTAGGCATGCTTATGAGTTTCTACAGGGTA
>NW_018127954.1:735610-735893 GCF_001952655.1 Monopterus albus
GAGTGTGACCCCCTGGTTTCAGTCGCAGTTGTGAACAGTCCCACACATCAACGGGCCGGCCAGAAACTATAGGTAAGTGGAACCTTTGGTTTATACATAAACTCCGCACATTGAATTAATTCTAAATTAAAGTTGTTCTGTGAGCTGCCCACTCTTGACGTTCTAAATTGGATCCAAAACAGTAAGGTTAATGAAACACACTTTTTTTCTGTTTTTGAATGCTGTGCTGGTTTGTTCATTGTCACATGTACAGTTAACAAAAGCACATAGTCTCATTTGAGGG
>NW_018127954.1:735949-736987 GCF_001952655.1 Monopterus albus
TTCTGCTACGTAGTAGCAGTTGTCTCCTCAATTTTCCCATTTCCTTTTTAATTTCCCTCCGGCTGGAGCAGAAGCAGAGACTCATCTCAACCAAACAGATGCTCTCTGATACATTTCACACATGTGATAACAGGCACAGGGAAAGTTTTGCTGTTCTCAATGTGTGGGTGGGATAACTGTACAAAAGGCTAATTAAAACGTTTTTCCACAAGCATATCACGCTGGACAAAAGGTTCATTGTGAGAATTTTTTGTGGAGTTAACGTGCCTTGTACAGCAGTGTAAGGGTCCGGGTGGGAAATAGGATTAGTGGGAAAAATTGCATCAGTTTAGGGTGACTGCTTGTCCTGTTGAGATAAAACGGTGGAATTGATTGGGAATTAACCCCCAGAAATTGTGCGCAGCAGGGGTTAGCCTGCTGTAGAAGCTTCACAATTTGATCAGTTTCCACCGGGCCAAGAGTCTCTCATAAATGGACAGCGTCACGTATGGCATATTATTTTTCATGATGGCTGACTGTGCTGTGATTCAGGACTGGAAAAATTGCAAATCAGGCACTCTGGGTGCTATCTTGTATAAATTGTTGAACAAATGGCTTGGCACACAGAGTTTAAACCAACATTGTAGTGAAAAAGATAGATTTTTATGCTGGTGTGAGAGTATGGCTGAAAGAGGTCTGTTTGGGTCCTATGACGAGGCGCCACTAGCAGATGGGGCTGTAAAACTGTTTATTAAACAGGCTGCTCGCTTGACTCCAAAGGCACGTTTCTGCCATAGGAGAGCGAGTTTGTTACAGAGGCACAAAACAGAAGCTAAACTTAAACAATGTGAGACATTTCTGCAAGACTGTGTCTGTTTTTTGGGCGAGTTTGAAAAAATCCAGAGAGCAACAACGAGTGTGGAAGTAGCACATGTCTCTGATACTCCTTCCAGTGACGCGCGGGGACGTACACCCTCTGCCCCTCGTCCTCCCGCACAAGCTGCAGAGGAAGACAAAGAGGAGGCAGATTTTCAAAATAATGCTCACCACCAAATGCCA
>NW_018127954.1:742767-756956 GCF_001952655.1 Monopterus albus
ACCAAACAGACCTTCCTCTCTAAATGAGGCTTCTCTATCTATTAGCTGTCTGTCTTACTGGGCACTTGATCTTTTGTTAGGTCAGTCTATACATCTTTCTTCTAATCAAAGCCTGACATTTTTATATCATGCATGGGTACTAAGCAAGCAAATGACTGAGCTGTGTACTGTAAATGTTTTTACTTTAGTCTTCAATATGTACATTCAATAACAGTGCATACATTTAACCACAGAGCAGTAGTGCTTGCCTCCCAAGGTCAGTGCAAGATAACAGGAGAGTCAGAAATCCCTTTGAACTGCATTGATAACAGGATACAACTGACAATCCAAATGGTAAATGGTCCTATACTTGTATAGTGTTTTTCTATGCATTGGAGCACACTCAAAGAGCTTTCACACGGCCATTCACCCATTTGCACTCCCAAGCGCTCACACATTCACACCGGGAGCAACTGGGGGTTCAGTGTCTTGCTCAAGGACACTTCGACACGTGGACAAGGAAATCGAACCGCTAATCTGGCGGCACGAACGAATGCAGCTGCCGCCCTCTCTCTCTGAGTTGTGTGCCTAAAAATGTGTTATAGTGCATCTTCGCGTTTGTTGCATTTATGTTCTAGTGCGCGTAGTTCAACGTCTACGTTGCGCCCAAGATACAGTCGCCACTGCCTTGTGGATATAGGATTGTTAGGGATTTTTAGCCAGATAGATATTGGATAGATACTTTATGTATTAGAAATGTTTAGTGGAGATAGGATGTCTAGTTAGACTGTTAAATGCTTAGTCATGCTTATGAGTTTCTACAGGATACATCTGGTCAAGAATAACTAGAGAGAAAAGTTGATGACTGTCAGCAGACAGGATGTTTAATATTATTATTATGCTGAGTCAGCAGCATCCACAGTATGTTATTATATATTAAATTTACAGATTGTCAACTTTGATTATTATATTACAACTTTATATTACAGTTACTGTTACTTCTGTTCAGTTTGCTAATTTGGATAATGTTTTAATTGATGAATGAAAAGTAATAAAAACAGTATGCACATCGCCCTTTTGTAAATATGCACATGGCTTGTATGGGTTTTATTCTGAATGGCAGCAGACTCCACACTTGTCTTTCAAAGCTCATTATCAAGTCAGTAACACTCCAACAAATGATTTCCTTTTGTGAAGGAAGGTTGAGACTGAAGTTACAACCACAGAGGTACAAAACAAACTTGTATGTGTGCACTGTCCTCTGTCTGTGTGCTATGCTGGCTTCACGGTTGATCTCCACCTGGTTTGTTCCATCAACATTATTACAAAACTCAATTTTTAGCATTTGTGAGTCGATTCAGAATCGTTGAAGATATGAATCAGGATTCTAAAGTGAATCGATTTTTTTTCTCCCACCTCTAGTGACAAGGGATAAATGTTATTAAAGGTAATGTTTCTTTAGGTGCTTTGGCTATGTCATCCTGCAAGGCAAATTTGAGTGCTTATAATTTCAAGAAAAACATAAAATTCTGCTGAACAGCACAATTAAGTCTGCTTTACAATGTCCATCTTTCCCAAAAATCTGCAAAGTATGCCTTTAAAGCATCACATTTTCAATGTGAAAAAGCTGAAAGACCCCCTGCAAATTCACTTGAAAATGATGGGTTATTTATTGCGACACAGCATCAAAAGAAAAGTGGCATGTATGTGGTAGATTATGTGAATGAGACAGAGAAAGGCAGTTCGAGGGGTGCTGAGAGATGGAGGAGGCATACAAACCATCAAAGGGGGATGTAGCAAGAGAGACATAACCAGACAGGAAGAAAAATGGGACGAGGATAAGGTCAAGTAGCAGAGATGCATTTAAGATAGGGAGCACATTAAAACTGTGGAAAACAGATCAGCAATGAAGCAGAAGAAAGCAGAAGGGGAGAGCTAATGCTGGGTCAACAAGGTTGACTGACAGTATGGTGATTAGTTTTACCATGAAGATGCTGGACACTTCACCCTCATCCATCACTTTCTGACACACATGCTCCCATCTAAAATGTGGCTCAAAGACACAACATTGTCTTCCAAAGCCACATTCAAATGCAAACTTTCTGCATTAGCATTCACAATAAAAGGCAATATTTAGTGCAGCTGCGGGAGGCAATGTGTGAATTTGACTTCGGGTGTTTTCATATTCTTTCCATTTTGTTGTGTTAGCAGGTTCAAATGCATTTCAATTGGGATAACCACTTTTTATTTAATTGTATTTTTATGCAATGGCACAACATGTTTTATTACCCTGCACAGCTTAGGCTCATTTTTCTATTCTAACTACAAGCTGAAGAAAGTACTTTTCACCCAACAGTTTACTGTTATTAGACGTGAAACAAGAATTTTACAGAGCATGCAACATTTATGAAAGAGAGGAAAAGACTAGTTTAAATTAAAATAAATGTTTATCACTTACAGTATAGTGAGTGCATAGTGTTGATCTATATTGTACCTCAGTGTTTAGCAGACCACATTACCACTCAGTGGTGTGCTGTACCTGTCAGGTATCTCAATAGCTTGTCTCAGCCAAAGGGCCAGTTAATGGCATGGAGGCATCAGTCAACATTGTTGTGATAACGTTGTAAAATGTGATGCATTTACAAGCTTTTTATTGTCTTAAGATACGACTCCCGTATGGCAACACCTGACTTGTGGCTGGACCCAGGTTTGTTACCTCACTAGTTTGGGATGGGGAGTCATTATGAGAATGCATATGTTCTGCAGACATTGATAATAGACACAAAAATCGCATCTGGTATCTTTAGGCACATTGCTTTATCCCAGACTAAGGTTTTTTTTTAAGGCCTTTTTTTTTTTTTTTTTTCCTCTGCTAATGGATGTGATGTTTGAACTATAGCTCCTATATACACGATGTGCATGTTTATCCAAAAATATATTTTTAAAATACACAATGCGACAAAATATACACAATGTCAACTTTGATCCACCAACCTGGATGGTCTGCTAACCACTACCCCACCATGTTGACCATACATAGTTGAAAGATCCCACTGAAATTATGTCAACTTTTTAATAATTCAGACCAAATGACTCAACACACTGAAACCATCTCAAGTCAGGGGGATTTTGTGTTCTTGCTCATATGGGAAGGTGGCGACATTCTTGATTTTGTTCAGGGGCCAGGCTTGAAGAAGAGTGAACTCTCTGCTTGTCAGGACTGAACTGGGGAGTAGATTCAGAATGCAGACACAGAAGCGGAGGTGACTGAGAAGAAAGTTTTAATAATGGTTTCAGTCAGTTCAAACAGTAACAAAATTACAGGCAGGTGAGGAGAGCTGATGCTGACTGGCTGCAGGTTTCATGGAGCTGGGGACAAGGCAGGCAGAGTGGAATTTCTGCTGGTGCTGCCGTACCCAGGTGGAGGTAAGATACCCAGGTTAGTGGTGGTTGCAGGACTGGAGGTGACTGGATCAGTGACAAGGTGAACAGGTAAGTCATAATTGAGGAGGACAGATAGCTGAGTGAGAGGTACAGGTTCTAGCTAGGCAGCATCGTGGGGCACCGAAGAGTACACAGATAAGGTGAGGTCTCACTTGTCATTGAGGAGAACAGGTAGCTGAGAGAGAGGTACAGGAGCTACCCAGGCATCAGCATGGAGCATTGGTGAGTATAGTCACAGATCAGGAGTGGACTTACTCGGCGTCGAGGTGCAGGTAAGCTCAGTGCCGAGGTTTCAGGCAAAGTGCTGGCTGCTGTCGGAACGAGAGAACATCGTAGAGCAACATCAGGAGCAAAAAATGTTACTTGGGGCCATCTGGACATGATGAGAGCAACTATGCACGCCTGTAAGGTATCGTGAATCGAGTAATGGACCAGCAAGTGACTGAGGGGAAAAGAGGGAGTAGCCTATATATTGCTGATAACTGGATGGATGCTGGGCAACAGGTGAACACAATGAACACTGATTGGGAACCGTGGTAAACCTGGGGCAGAAGATGTTTGGAGGGAAACAGGAAGAAAAACCAAAATAAAAGCACAAAAACAGGAAGAAAGTCCAAATCATAACACTCCTGTTATACAGTATATTTGTTTCCCCTAACTGGCCTCTTTCTCTGTCTCCCAGCCAATTTTGCATTCTTTTGTTTAGCACAGCTCAGACTTTATTCTATTCATTCTCCCTTTCTTCCCTCACCCACAAAACCCCTTACATAAACTTTATCAGCTGGGGAATACCAAGGGGAAATCAAATCAAATCAATTTTATTTGTATAGCACCAAATCACAACAAAAGTCATCTCAGGACACTTTACAAAGTAAGGTCTAGACCTCACTGTTATCACTATTATTACATAGGGAAAACCTAACAAATCCCCCTTGAACAAGCACTTGGCGACAGTGGGGAGGAAAAACTCCCTTTAACGGAAGAAACCTCCGACAGACCCCGGCTCTTGGTGGGCGGCCTTCTGCCTCGACCGGTTGGGGTGAGTGGATAGAGGAGAGACAAAAGAAGAGGACACACTACGGGAGGGAGGAGACACAAAGTTAGTGATGTGTAGTGGTGGCATATAGAAGCATAGGGAGAGAGGAAAGGAGAGGGGAGGGGAGAGAAACTCAGAGCATCCTGGGGTCCCCAGCAGCCTAGGCCAATAGCAGCATAACTAAGGGAAGGCTCAGGGTCACCTGATCCAGTCCTAACTATAAGCTTTATCAAAAAGGAAAGTCTTAAGTCTATTCTTAAAAGTAGAGAGGGTGTCTGCCTCCTGAACTGAGACTGGGAGTTGGCTCCATAGGAGAGGAGCTTGATAGCTAAAGGCTCTGCCTCCCATTCAACATCTGCAGACTCTAGGAGCCACAAGTAAACCTGCACTCTGAGAGCGAAGTGCTCTGTTAGGATAAGGCTCTACGAGGTCTTTAAGATATGATGGAGCCTTGTCATTAAGGGCTTTGTATGTTAGGAGAAGGATTTTAAATTCTATTCTGGATTTTACAGGGAGCCAGTGCAGAGAAGCTAATATGGGAGAAATATGATCTCTCTTGCTAGTTCCTGTCAGTACTCTGGCTGCAGCATTTTGGATTAACTGGAGGCTTTTTAGGGAACTATTGGGACATCCTGATAGTAAAGAGTTACAGTACCCTTAATGTTTCAGTATTTTAGTAGAAGCACACCAGAACCCTTCTTTGCTCTCAGTGCCTTCCTGTGGAGCCTTAAACACCTCTCTTCTCATGCTCTTTGCAGTCCTCATCCACTGAAGCCATGTTTTTCAAGGCTACTACAAACTTCATCCATCAGACTGACACTGAAAGAAGCCTCATCCACGTGTCCTGGGTAAATGACACACACAAACTAGTTCCAGTGGTACTTGGCATCAAATGCAATGTGGCTCTGGCAGAAGCCCAAGTACCAGCCACAAGTTGCATGTGTGCGCCTACCTCCCCTGTGTGCCCAAACCCTGTGGTAAGCATAGTGCATACGTTGTCCTATCTGAAAGCCCTTTAACTCCATTCAATCCACATTGAAAGCAGGATGTGAGCGGTGCATTCTGGGTGTATAAAGTCACCAGAGCAGCTGTCTGTCTATCTGTGAACAGGACAGCAGCAGGACAAGGAGTATTCCAGGCCAACCAAAAATACAAGTGTACTGGACAAAATAGTTTTCATGTAAGGTTATCAGGAAGAAATCGTGATTTTATGTAGCCTATGGATTTATTGATTTTTCCTGGCTTGTTACAGTGCGAGAAAGTGCCCAAAAGCAGCCTGATCAGTCATAACAGATACCAGCAGAAACAAAAACAACAGGATTTGTGTGAGTTAAACAGCTGACACTGTGGAGACTACGCTTCACTAAACCCAGCAGAAGGGACACAATAGACATGTAAAAATGCAAGGGGTCTAGAGGAGATGTGTGTGACTTATTTGACATAATGAAATTCTGTCTACAGCATGAAATGCGCATCAACAACACTTCCAATGTATTTTACCGGTAAGACTCAAACTTTGTGGCACTAGACAGTTATTGTAAATGGAAAAATGTGTGTGCTATCCAAGGCTTTTAGAGCTTTCACTCAAAAATACTTTCAGTTTTCAAGAGGAGCATGTGTCTTGTGGCTCAGAGAGGTAGACAGCAGTGCACTTTAAAAAGGCCTTCATAAGTTTCTATTGATCACTTTAGTAAGTTTCAAAAACCCTGTTATTTTTGAAGGCGCTGTCATTCATAAACGTCTTGTATCTGAGGCTAAAACACAAAAAAATGATGTGCATCATGTTTTAGAGTGATCTGCCATTAAATGGGTTTTTGCTTAAAGAAGCCAGCAGAAGGCCTTCAATCCACATAGTGTGTTGTTGGCTGTAAAGTATTTGAAGTAACTGTACTGGTCCAGTAATCCGCTGTGTATCACTTAAACATGTCCCAACTCTGCCACTTTCAAGTTTCAACTAAAAACTGTTTTCTTGTGGCTTTGTTGACTGATTTCTATGCCTTTTATTTGGGCTGTTTGTTTTTATTTTCCTTATATGTATTTTATCTAATTTTTACATTTTATCTTCACTTTGTCTTAACTGATTTTATTCTGGTTTTAATACTGATTGTTTTTAATGCTGTTACTCTTTTTCTTTGCCTCTGTAAATCACTTTAAATTGCCTCTGTGTATGAAATGTGCTGTATAAATAAGGTTGCCTTGCTTTACAGAAGTGAGAGAAAATATGAGGCTGTTTAAAAGTTAAGGTGTCCCTGTTGGCCAGAAAACAACACCCCCTATACTCTACTCAACACTGTTAGGCCTTTGAAATCAGCAAATCTAAATATCAAAAGTATGCTCCTTCATCATTCAGAGAGCTATTTGCACTGTAAATGTGAAGTGGGTTGGGTTATATTTGGCACCCAGACTTTGAGAATGAAAACCCATTTACATTTTTTGAGCACCTAATGTTAGCTCACTGGCCATTGAAGCATTTTCAACACTCAAATCTTTGGTACAAAAAAATTGTGAAGAGTCTGTGAATTACTGGCTTTCTTTATGTGGGAAAAAAAGATAAAACATTCTGGAACAATTTCTAGACTTAAAAGGCATAGTTAGTGTTAAAATAATAATGTATCTTTGTGTAGGTAAGGTTAGAATTAAATGTATTCTCACTGTTATGTTCAAGCCAGAAAGTTGTTACGCATTTTCTGACTGAGCCAACTGATGGTGGATCTGATTTATTTTAAAATAGATGCTTTACCAGCCACTTCCCTCCAGAGCACACACATAAAAACATACATACTGCACAGAGAAAGTAAGGGGAGCAGGAATAAAGAAAGATGGAAAACAAGAAGGACTGAGAAAAAAAAACAACAATTTTAAAAGGAAAACTTTAATTTTGTATGAAATTGACACCCACAATGGGCCTCAGAGGGTAGGGAGGGAAGAGAGATATTGTAGCAAAGGTCAGGTGCAAGTGACAGTAGCTGTAAATAAGGAGACAGAGCTGGGAGACACGACAGTGTTATCGAACAAGTGCAGAGACTGTGATGAGGGACCGAGGCGGGAAAACAGGATCAAAGAGGAGAGAATAAGTAGAGAAACATGTTATCTGGATTGAAGGTGTACAGCTACAGTCTTCAGTCTGTGCCTGCTCTCAAATGTTGTGCCTCCTGTCTGCTGTGCAGTCTCTCTGACCATTAGTCTGCAAAATAAAGACAAAACTATCTCTGATGACTGGGGCCCCTATCTTCCACCCAGCACCAGGCCTACGGTCACATGTCAAAGTGTAATTTCCTATCTTCCACTTGATGCAGTGTCCATTTTTTCCTCCTAGGACCCGTCAAGATACCACCTACACCTGGGAGTGTCGACGTAAACAATGGGCCTTTGCAGATGTGTTTTGGCTTACTTAGAATCTTGAGGACCCAATAAGAAGTTGTACCAGTGCTCAACAAAAAGCTGGTCTAACTCAACAGTTCAGCATTTTCAAGGTGCTGCATCAAGTTAGTAATGTGTTTGCATAAGCGGCTCCACAAGTGCACGAGGCACGGACATGTTGCTTGCGACCAAGACAGGGATTTGCAGCAGTGCACCAAAATGCTACAGATTAAAAATAGAATGTTTTCAGAATTAAAATCAATACCCTGTACAAAAAGTTAGTTAAAAACATGTAAATGGTCGATTATATTATATATCACAACTGTGTGGTCATGATAATGATCACCGTAAATGGAAAATTGTTTGAGCAGTCATGGCTCTACACATCGGTATTTAAATTACTCCTGTCCCCCTCCAGGTCAGTCCGCCATCATAATAGCTATCTGATATGGTACAAGTGCGACTGACTTTTAAAGGGAATGGGAATAGACATTTTGACTGGTTTATTGCATGTTATGCTCAAAACACACCCATGGATTAATTAAGAGAGTAGGTTCAACCCTTTTAAAACAATCTCCTGATTCAAGTAAACTTTTTGTGCCATCAAAATAGCAAAATTAGTCTGAACACAACCTGTATGCACCTTGATTGTTGTGCCTGGAAAGGTGCGCTTTGCATTGTCAAAATACCTGTCTTCCTGTTGCATCTGATCTAGACTTAACTAATTTCTCTGCCATCTAGAAGATAATTAACTAGCCCAAATAATGATAATTTTTGTATGATTCAAAAGGATAATCACCTTTATTTGGCCAAATATGTTACACACAAGGAATTTGTTTCCAGTACAGAACTGAGGCAGCCATCTGTGGCACCAATTCAACCAATGGCTCTAACCATCAGGGGGGTTCAGTGTCTTGCCCAAGGACAGTTTGACATGTGGACTGCAGGCTCTGAGATTTGAACCTTCAACCTTCTGGTTGGGAGATGACTGCTCTACCCACCGCACTGTCACCTCCCCCAAAGCAAAGAAAATGTGCTTGGACTAATTAACTGACCAGACTATGGTTTCTGACTGAAGAAAGGATGAATAAAGAATGCATTTTCCCCCCATTTGGACTTCAAAGACAAAAGGCAAAAACTCAAGTTAGGAATCTTGGTATTGATTCAGACCTGAGGTTCATCAGTCATATCAAGGTCATAACTAAATCACCTTTTTTCCATCTCAAACAAACAGCAAGACTCAGAGCTCTCATGTCCAGACCAGATTTAGAGAGCAGGTTGGACTATTGTAATGTTCTTTTGTCTGGTCTTCCCAGAAAGACTGCTAGACAACTTCAGCTCATTTAGAATTCTACTGCCAGAGTTTTAACCAGAACCAGGAGAACTGAGCATGTCACTCCTTTTCTTAAATCCTAACATCAGCTACCAGTTACCTACAGGATTGATTTCAAAATGCTACTGCTAGTTTATAAATCACTCAGTGGTATGGGGCCAAAATACATGTGTGATCTCATTGAAGAATCCAAACCCAGCAGGAAGCATTCAATTGGTAGAACCTCGGGTCAGAGCCAATCAGGGTGAAGCTGCTTTCAGCTATTATGCTGCACATTCATGGAACCAGCTTCCTGATGACCTCAAATGTGCCTCCACTCTGCCACTTTCAAGCTTCAACTGAAAACTCTGCTGTTTTCCTGTGGTTTTGTTTGAATGATTTTCATGCTGTACTTTCTGCACTGTAACTGCCAGATTTCTGGTTGAGACCTTTTATTTTGTCTTTATTTTCATTTTATGTGTTTAATCTCATTTTAACAATGTTTAATCTTCACTGTGTCTTAACTTTTATGCCTGTACCAGACTAAGACTTGTATATACAGAAGAGACTGTCAGAAAATCAACTGGTATGATTTTCAGTGATGTTTCGACCGTATTATCATCAGTAATCAAATGCAAAAGAGTGACAGGAACATACTTTGAGCATTTAAAAATCAATAAGAGAAGACAGCTGCATATGATACAATAGTTAAATTGCAGCCTATTTAAACTGATGATATATAATGTCAGGCTGCCATGTGAGTTTGTCAGAATAATGAGACAGGCAGCACACTTGTATTTCTGTTGAAATAATTTTCTTACAGGCAATTTTGTCTTCTGAGACATGGTTATAGCCTAGTTTACCAACAAGTTTGAGCTTCTCTTGTCAGTTAACCACCGCTCACAGTGTTATGTTTGATGTGTGCCAGCTTGCACCGCTAAATCTATAACATACATATATTAGACCTGGAGTGGTCTTTGGCTTCTGTAGCCCATCTGCTGCAAGGTTTGACGTGTTGTGATTTAAGAGATGCTCTTCTGCTTACCTTGGTTGTAACGAGTGGGTATTTGAGTTACTGTGGCCTTTCTATCAGCTCAAACCAATCTGGCCATTCTCTCCTGACATTTGACATCAACAAGGTATTTTTGCCCAGAGGACTGCTGTTCAGTGGATATTTTCTCTTTTTCAGACCATTCTCTGTAAACCCTAGAGATGGTTGTGCATGAAAATCTCTGTATATCAAAAGTTTCTGAAATATTCAGACCAGCCCGTCTGGCACCATCAACCATGTCACACTCAAATTCACTTAAATCACCTTTCTTTCCCCATTCTGATGCTCAGATTGAACTTCAGCAGATGGTCTTGCCCATGTCTACATGCCTAAATGCATTGAGTTGCTGATTAGATAGTTGTGTTAGCGAGCAGTTAAACAGGTGTACCTAATAAAGTGACCAGAGACTAGACCATGATGTTTCAAAGCACTTCTAATAAATTACAGTACAAATCTCACTTTTATGTGGCTTGTCTAGTGGATTCTGTCGTGTTTTTCTCATTCTGGGCAACAATTTGCTAAATTGTGTCATTGGACCTTATCCATCCTTACGTATATACAACCTTCAGAAATTACATCTCCTATTAACGATGTTACTTTCGTGGAATAAGTCAAAGAATCAGTCATCACGGGTCAAAACTATGCAGGAAAACTCCTTTGAGTGCCTCATCAACCATCCTGTCTCTACAGCCAGCATCCAGAATTCAGCGGCATAATCTGCCACACTTCTGGGTCCTTGACAGAGGTTAAGCAGGTGTTTGGCAGCATCTTCGGCATGGAGGGCGTGATCAAAAACTGTCTTTAACTTGTCCAAATATTTGCCATATCATACCAGCCATATGATACCAGCTAATTTGTACTTAAACACACCTTCACCCAGTCGAGGGATCTCCCTCGTAAAAGCCAATTTTGTTTGGTCATCTGTGTATGTCATTGGCTTTCGGTTAAAGATGAGGGAGCATTACAGTTGCTGTGTACGGGCAAACAAGACAGATTATTCTCTCATGAGTCACTCAAAGTAGGATCCAGAAGCAGACTCACAAGCTGAAAGAGTTCAGAGCTATTTAATACAAAAGAAACAGAATGCATAAGTTCACTGGTGTTAGCACCATGTAGCATTCTGAAGCTAGGGAAGTTGCAGAGGGCTGACAGAACTTGGTGACTGGCAAGTGGAGCAGCAGCCACCAGGAGTAGGAGCCGGCAGAGAGGTCTCTGGAGTGGAGCAGGCAGACAGATGAGGCACAAACAGAATATCAGAGGCATGGGGCAGAGTACGGCAGCAGCTCTGCACAGGGATCACAGCAGCGGGCAGGATGATCTGGTGGAGAATAAGATGAAAAGCAGGGATGATAAGCAGTCGCAGTGATCGCTGAATGAAGACCAGGTGTGTCTGTCACTATGCTGACTGGGAGTTGTACACCCAGGGGGGGTATGACACAATACAATGTGCTTTTAGTATTATCTTCCCTGGAAATATATAGATTTTTCAACTGCAAAGACTAAACCTAAACCTATCTATCAGACCCTAAAATAATCTATTTAAAACATAAAGGCTGGTTTTCATATTTCTTTAAGATATATGTTAAATGTTGAATGAAAGAGGTAAAAGCAATCATCCAGTAGAGGTGACAGAGTTCTGTAGGGCTGCAGAGCTGGATGATTATTCTCAGGATTTATCACTGTGAGTAACCCTACGCTATGTGCTATGGGGAACTCTAACAAGATAGCAAGTGAGGAAGTAAAACACAGGAGGAGGTGAGAAAAGCCGCTCGGCCAGAGTACAGGAAATGAAATGTTAGGTCCAGGCCAGGAAAAGTTGGAGTGTGGCAAAGCGATGACAGGTTGCTCTCATAGTCCCAACAGGTGAGAGAGGAAGTGGAGGGAGGTGGAAAGGGGATGAGAGCAGAGCAGAGGAGGTGATAACAAGTTGGTGTGTTTCACATTTACACCAGATGACAGATCGCTGAAGAGGAGACAACAAACCTGCTCTCATCTTTCGAGAGAAGATGAGTTTCTGACACAAACATGAAACACAACAAAGGGCCACTCTTCACCGAATCAAAGTTTGGACTTCAGTCTTGTTAAGAGAAAATCTCTCTACCACATCTTTCAAGTATCATGTACTGTTTTTAAAAAGCATAAAGCTTTGTTACAAGGATTGTTGACTGCATGTACTGTAGTCACCAAAAGACAGTAATACTTAGTGCTTAGTACCTTTATAAGACTTTCCATGTTATCATAGATTAATTGCATAACTTCCAATGTAGTATTCTCCAGAAACAATTGCTTTGTAGCAGGGTCAAAACATCCAAGAAAAAAAAAAACAGTATAAAATGAAGTAAGAAAAATGACAATAAGAATGGTACAGATGACCAAACAAAACTGGCTTTTACGAGGGAGACCCCTTTGAAGTTGTATGCCTCTGCTAACCAGTGACATTTACAGGAATGGGACAGAGATGATGTCACAGTGACCTTTGTATTACAGTCACAAGAATGGGCTGGACACATGGACGGATGTACAGACAACCTGGAAACATGGCCAGTGTGGAGGTATGAAGAGAAAGGGGTGTGAGAAAGAAGAAACTTAATAAAATAACATAATAACAAAAGCAAAAGCTGAGGACAGAGTTCTGTTTTCCTGCTCAGATGTGGAGATGAAAAATAAAGAGGAGAATCCATCCATTATATACACCGCTTATTCCTGAGTAGGGTTGCGAGGGGGCTGGAGCCAATCCCAGCAGACATTGCACGAGAGGCAGGGTACACCCTAGATAGGTCGCCAGTCTATCACAGGGATGAGACTTAGAGACACACACACATTCCTACGGACAATTTAGAGTCCAGTCAACTTAAGGTGCATGTCTTTGGATTGTGGGAGGAAGCCAGAGTACCCGTAAAGAACCTAAGCAGGCACAGGGAGGACATACTCAGCGCAAAAGGGTCCCAAGTCAGCCGGGGATCGAACCCAGAACCTTTGTGAGACAACAGTGCTACTCACTGCGCTGTTGTGCCACCCAAAGAGGAGAATATAAAGGCAAAACTGTTTACACCTGTTATAAATAACAACTCTTGAAGCCAGGGTGGAAAGCCTGTGGTCATAGAGGGGGTAAGACTCAGTGAATTGTATGAATTTATATATAAGTGGATACCACTGAACTGTTGTGTGAGAATGAAGAAAAGAGAGCTCCTGTGCACTTTCTCACCTTGGTGCACCTGTCCAGTTGTTGTGTGGTCAAGCCTTTCAGTTTCTGTTTGGGAACGTTTCACATGGTCGTGATCGCACTGTGGGACCTTCAGATACAAACTGAAAAACTGGTAATGGCCAACCAACCGGACATAGTAGTGGTGGAAGGCCGTAGTGATAGATGTAGCAATCCCAAGCAATAGCAACATCAGGAAGAAGGAACACGAGAAGCTCGAGAAATACCAAGGGCTGAAAGAAGAGCTAGAAAAGATGTGGAAGGTGACGGCACAAGTGGTCCCTGGTAATAGGAACATTGGGGGCTGTGACCCCCCAAACTGGGAGAGTGGCTCCAACAGATCCCAGGAACAACATCTGAGATCTCTGTCCAGAAAAGTGCAGTGATAGGAACAGTTAAGATACTGCGCAGGACCCTCAAGCTCCCAGACCTCTGGTAGAGGACCCCAGTTTGAAGGAAGGAATAAGAAAGTGCTATATATACATGTATATATATGTGTGTGTGTGTGTGTGTGTAGGACATTTCGTGTGTGCTTGGTAGACACTCCAGAAAAGAACAGAATGAAAAGAGGAAGTTACCTCAAATGGCAGCAGGGCAAAAGAAAGAGAGGAGAGAAAAGTAAAGATTAAGAGAGGAGCAGGTTGCTGTCATTCTCACTAGCAATGGATGACAGAGGACACAGCAGGAGCAGACAGGTTCATAACGCCTGACAGTGAAACATCTGTTACTTTTCATCGGGGAAGAGGTGAATCATACGGCCGTCTCCTTCCCCATCCTGCTTCCACTTGTCTTACTCTGCCTTCTT
>NW_018127954.1:757011-760392 GCF_001952655.1 Monopterus albus
TGTTATACTCTATGTCATCTTCTCCCTCCCGTCTACTGCTCTCATCTGATCTCTCTCCTTCCCTTGACCCTCCTTCTCTTTCTATGTTGTTCATCTTATGTTGTCCTTTTTATCACAGAGTATACTGTAGGTGTGTGTGTGTGTGTGTCTGTCTGACTTCTGTAATTAAAGAATATGTCACTCTTGCCACAAGATGCCCCTATTGCCTGCTGTCACCTGTGTACCTCTAATGGATTGTCTCACTTTGTGTGTGTGTGCGTGTGCATACACACATATTTTTGTGTGTGATTTAGAAAAGGAAAACAGTGACTTACCTTTGCCTTGATGTGTGTGTGTGTGTGTGTGTGTGTGTGTGTGTGTGATAATGAAATACAGTGTACAAAACATTAATCCATTTTCCAGCAGAATAAATGTAATAATAAATGTTAATTCGAAGCCATTAACTCCACTAACAACCTAAGTAAAAATGAAAGAATGTTTTAACAACTTAAATGAATTATTTTAAAAATTAATGGATGGTAAAAAAATGGAAAAAAGACATAAGGAAATAAATAATGCAACAGGAATGTCTAAAAATGTACCTGTCAAGAAAAAGAAACTAAACGCTTTGAAAGGTCCAGTGAGAAACTTCTCGTCACGTCTGACTCCACATAGACCAAAGAGCTGACAAGTATCACTGACAAGAAAGAATGAGAAAAAAGACAATGATCTAGCAGAATCAAATACATGCACTCCAGTCCTCAAATTACTTCTTTCATTCTTTTTCCTCTGTATTTGATTTTTATCATCCTTGAGCCTGCATGTTTTATCAAAACCAAGCTGTTCATCAGATTCCAGTTGCACATTAGCCATATCCTCTGTGACTTTTTCATCTTAGTGATATCTATTACTGAAAACCTTTCTTACTCAGAATTCACAGACTGAGATACAGGGTTCAGGAAGATTCAAAGAGCTCACACTTTTCTTTAAAGCTTTACAAAGATGTGTCATGGTGATCAGCCACATCAGGCAAGCTGGATGGCCCACTGTGGTCCCTCACTCACCTCTAGCTCGGCTGGGTCGGCCCAGTCCACTCACTTACTATTTATCATTGTTTAATCATGGAGGCAGCAGCTATGGACTGTTACTCACTTGAGTGACAAGAGAGTATCCAGAACCACACCACCCGGTGAGTCCAGAAACGACGCCAAGTAGCCTGAAGGAAGCTAGTAAAGCTACTATGAGTTTTCTGTTCTATGCTCCGCTTTCATCAGAAATTGAATACGCTCTGTGTTGGTACTGTACGCATTACTGTATTGTTTGAAATATAATTTCACTGAATAACTAGTAATAAAAAGGAAAGTGGAAACATACAAATGCTCTTTAATGAAATCCTAATCAAACATCAGTAAGCACCAACTAACTTATTAATGTTCAGTTTTGTTTGATACTGTAGCTGTGGTTGTTGTAGGTCTAGTTGTGGTTTGTTACATGAAAATGTGAAATATGAAAAGTCTCAGACAGATAGCCTTTATGTATGTAAGGGGTATAACGGTACACAAAAATCACAGTTTTCTATGTAACTTGGTTTTAAAGTCACATTTTGATTAATTTCTGGCACAGTAAGGTAAAATAAATAAATGAATACAAGTCATAAAATTGCTTGTCACTTATTGTGAACGTCTGTAAATGTCAGCATTTACAGATTTCTTTTTGTTAAATTTGAAATGAATCAAATAAAATAGAATAAAAACTGAATACTGCTGCAAACTAATGAGGGCTCCACTAACCAGTGAAAGACAGTTTAAATGATGAGCGAAGCAGCATTTGTATATGCTCATTTTTTCCTTGCACCAGTGAAATTCACATTTGCACGGTACTGTTTAATATATTGAGTGGCAGACCAAAGTACAATAAACAATAAACAAATAAGATGTCTTACCCACTTGTATTTCACCAGGAAGCCGAAGGGTTCCCTAAAGCTTATACAGTAAGTAGAATATAACATTCATTCTGCTTCTTTGCATCTTTTCAACATGCAATAATGCCTTCCTTTCCCATATTTCTGGACAGCAAGGGTTGGCCAAGCTGTTGGGACTAGTTTGAGTGCAACACCAGTAATGGTAGGACAAGGGGCTGTTTCTATATCTGTAGGCTCCATTCATTGGGTAGTATGCCCCATATTTTGAGCATTGCTTTTCAGGTTTTTGGTTCTCTTTTTTGACTTTGCACCCCTTCTGATCTGCCAATCAAATCAGCACGCTTGACTCTAATCAACATGAGTCTGCCATGCCTGGCCGCGACAACCGACAATGTCAAGGCAGGTTCTGAACAAGAAAACCTTCAGTGCTGGAAATTGAATAATATTTTCATTTTGAAATCAGAAAAGGGCTTCAGTCAGTATGAACACAGCCTCAGCTGTGCCACTCTTCCCACCTGAGTCTAAGCACATTCATTCATCATAGGAAAATACCAAACACACCTATGCACAAAAATTAGACCTGCACCAAAGAAAAGTTGCATAAAGATGGTTTGAAGCTTTGTCAGCTTTGCACTGGCACAAAAAGAGAGCCTTTTATGTTCTGACCCATACAGATTTATTCCAATAAGTTGATCATTTGAAAGTCAGGTGCTAACTTCTTTCTCTTAAATATACTGTGTTTAGTACTGTCCTGTAAGTGTCCTATTCATTTAGTATTCTATTCCCTTGTATTTAAAACCACATAAACATATTTAGGTTCAGTCTATCCATTGAACACTACTGTATTTTTCCCTTGCTTCGTTTGCTTGACTGACAACTTGGATTGTTCTATGATTAGTCAGGATTCACCCTGTAGTCTGCATTTGATTTGATTTTGATTTGATTTGATTTATTCTTTCAAACATGTAACAACAGTCAATATGTCAACACACATACACTGCTAAAAAAAAATAAAGGGAACACTTAAACAACACAATGTAACTCCAAGTCAATCACACTTCTGTGAAATCAAACTGTCCACTTAGGTAGCAACACTGATTGACAATCAATTCCACATGCTGTTGTGCAAATGGAATAGACAACAGGTGGAAAGCATAGGCAGTTAGCAAGACATCCCCAATAAAGGAGTGGTTCTGCAGGTGGTGACCACAGACCACTTCTCAGTTCCTATGCTTTCTGGCTGATGGTTTGGTCACTTTTGAATGCTGGCGGTGCTTTCACTCTAGTGGTAGCATGAGACGGAGTCTACAACCCACACAAGTGGCTCAGGTAGTGCAGCTCATCCAGGATGGCACATCAATGCGAGCTGTGGCAAGAAGGTTTCCTGTGTCTGTCAGCGTAGTGTCCAGAGCATGGAGGCGCTACCAGGAGACAGGCCAGTACATCAGGAGATGTGGAGGAGGCCGTAGGAGGGCAACAAC
>NW_018127954.1:762463-786753 GCF_001952655.1 Monopterus albus
TATTTATAGTGACAGCTGAATCATCTGTACAAATGCTTCTTCCTAAACTAGGACCAACATTCACAAAGTACCTGTTAAACTTATCAACTGCATCCTCCATTCTGTTGACCGGTGTATCATTATCCATAAAATATTGGGGGTAGTTACTCTTGCTGGGACTATTCCTAATCAAATTATTTAATATATTCCAAGTACCTCTCATGTTATTTTTATTATCCTCCAATACTTTAAGATAATATTGTTTTCTACATCTCCTCAGAATCTCAATTAATTAAATAGGCCAGTGTTTGTCCCTGCCAATAAAACAGACACTTGCCAACTTAAAGTAAAATAAGAAAATAGCATGTCTAATATGTAGTTCAGGTCATGCTGACTTTATAACATCTGAAAAACCCACACCACAAAAATGTGTTGTTACACATGGATACGGGGCGTTTTAATGTACTGCTGCTACTTTGAGGACACTGAAGGGAAGGAATGGAAAGAAGTGACAAACATACATGAGGTTAAACATTTTCTATTTTATTTAATTAAATGTTTAAATCACAGGTATAAACTAAATGACTTGTAGTATGATCTACTTTCAAAATGAGTTTGATATTTGACAGTAGTGCAGATTAATTGAAAGAGAAACTGAAAAACAGCATAAGCGGTAGTCTCTTCAGAGACCTAAGCGTTCCCCAGAAAGCATGAAGCAAAAGCTGCCCAGAGGAGAGGAGGCAAACGAGACAATCTGTTTTCTACTTGGTTTTGTGATTTTTGGGTATAAACTGCATCTGTGTAATGTGTTAATAAACTCCTCCGTTCCTGTGTGCTTGTTAGGATTTAACAAATCAATGTTGAAGTCACCACATATAAACATTAATTTATGACTTATTGTCAAATAGTTCTCCTCCAGACAGTCATTAAATTTTTCAATGCTGGCTCATTGTCTCTTGGCATATCAACAAACAATGTGCAACTCTATCGTTGCATAATCTGACATTTCAAAAAGCAAAAAGACTGCATAGTGTGATGAAAGAAATCTTAACGCTACAGAATGCAGTGATCATTTATGCAAGTGTGCTGTCAACATTATGGCTGCAGTTAGTTTGTCCTTTTCCTGTTTCACCGTGACAGTGTCCTTCTGCACAATGCAAGGTCCACGAAGAAATTTGATTAGTGTGGAAGAACTTGATTGGCCTGCACATAGCCCTGACCTCAACCCTATTCAACACCTTTGTGATGAAATGGAATGCAGTTCAATCCAGGAGTTATCACCCAACACCAGCGTTGGACCTCATCTGAGCTGTGCAAAGGAAACATCCATCCATCCATCCATTTTCTATACCGCTCAGTCCCAAATGCGGTCGTGGGCAAAGGAAACATGTTAGTATAATGTTCACAACTTCTGTCCACAAATTTATGGCCAGATGTATGTTCAAAGAATGGAGAGCAATCCCCATTTGCATCTTATAATTCTCTCACTGTATTTTAAAAGAATGTCCTATTACTCACAACCCAGCTGCTCTAACCTCGACTGCCACTCATTATAATCCTAGAGCATTTATTATTTTTGACAAGCTTACTGTTTCAAACTGTTTCTAAATCTTTTCATCATTTTCCCATTTCCCACTAATCAAACCTTTTTCTATTTAGATTCTTTTCATCGTGAAACATCTGTCACTGACGTTCAAGCATTTAATTCCCAGTAGAGTTTACATAGCTCGGAGAGGCCAACCTAAACCCATCTGGAGAGAAACCTTTTCATCACTCAGAGTCACACTGTAGACATGAGTGTGAAGTTTTATTTTTGTCTGTTCCATCATGTGAGGCCTGTCATTAACGCTCTTAACAGCCATGTTCTAATATATTCCCATTGCCTCTTGACAGTGCAGCAGCTGACAATTCACTGTTGTTCAGGGGGTCCCCCACCCTGACAGAGTAACTTAACACCCTGGAAAATGAGCAAATTAGAACTTGAATGAAGTAGAATAAGTACGTATTTGAGAATATACAGTAGCGGTGTAAAGATAGTAAATCAGTGCAAGAGTCAGATTTCAGTTGAAGACCACAGATTTGAACCAAACGAATAAAAAAAAAAATCTAAATTCAATATGGACCTTTGACAAGTTTTCTGTTAGTTCTTGCTGTGCTCCTGTATAAGACAGAAAAAGTACAGTTACTGTAGCTGTGAGAGCAGTCACCTTGAGGCAAGTATCAGCATTAGCATTATTAGCAGCTACTTTCAGAGCACATTAGATGATAATTCCACTTGTGTTGAAGTCAATAACTGAAGTGATAAGCTGTTTCATTTGCAAGGACAAATGACAGTGACACTGAAACTGAGGCACACAATAACAAGTCAGCAGGATTTAAGTGAAAACTGCATTTCAACTCTGTATGAGAAGGTGAAACAGGAACTGGAGGTTTACTGTTCACCAGTGCTCATTGTTTACAATTGTTAAAAAGAGTAGACATCAGGTTTTATCTAGTTGGCTTTTACGGCTTGAAGTACAAAAGTGATTTGAGGAAACACTTTTTATACCCTAAACTGATACTTGGTTGTATATGTATGTTGGTTGGTTGGTTGTATATGTCTTTCAAATAAAAGCTAAATTAAAACTGAATATCTGCTGAATCAAACTGAAATCACTCTAAAGTGTACTGTATCGTATTGTTACAAATTTTGCAGTATAATTTTTGTATCCGATAGTGGTCCATGTATCGAGATATGTATCAAACTGTGAGCGATACACACCCTTGATATACAGGATACAATAACCTATCCAGGGGTATAATACATAGAACAGGAAGTTAACATGACAAAAATCCTGTGTCAGTAGCTGTGGTTAATGAGTTATTATTTAAGGTATTTGGTCAAAAAGTAACAAACTGGAATACTGATCTGATTATCATGCAAGTTATACATTCAAGGCTGCTAACATAGCTAAGAAGCCTGTTTTAGTGTACAGGATTTGTTTGTTTATGATGAATTGCAATTACCTTTTCCCAGGAGCATGATATGGCACACTTGATCACGTGTTATTGTTCCTTCACAGTAAAAGCAAACCACAAGGAGGATTTTATGGTGTATGTATGTGTCTGTCATAGCTAATAAATTATTTAGATCAGGGTTTTTCTTATCCGAACTGAGTCTATGACAGCAGGTGTCATGTGCTGTGCAGATTGCGAAGCTCTTGGGATTTGTGATGTTTAAGTGGATAAATAAAACTGACGTGACTTGACTTTTAGCATGCCAGTCAGCTGTACAGAAACATACCATGCACACATCACAAACTACAGTTGATTGTGGCAATACTCAGCAAGCTGGAGCTATTCAATATGTGATGAAAGTACCTTTCCACTTGCACTACTCTGCCACACATTTGCAGCTACACATAGACAAGCAGTCAAGAATTCACTTTGATGAAATATATATGCCACATACACAAGCACACATACACACACCAAAGCCTGTGAACAAGTCTCCAGGGAGGAGGCACTGAAAGGCGAATAGATGAGGGACACTGAGGGGCAGTGCATCTCCAAACAGACAGATATCCTCCTTCTCTCCTGGGACTCCTCCTTCCTTCCTCAGTTTTCTTACCCTCTTTGTATTACCACACTGTTGCTTTCAGCTATTTTCTCACCTTGAAATTAAACAAAGAAGCTGGAGATGAACAAATCACACTTCCTTATCTCTTTTTGAGACTTTAAGCCAATTGTTTAAGCAAATTTGAAACATTTTCAGTGGCTTTGTGTGCATTTTTTACCCATTAGCAGAGCCACTGACTGTACAGTATATATACTGTAGATCAAAACGTCTCAGAGGCCGGATTTGGTCTGGATCCGGACTGGACGGCAAGTCAATCTGGACCAAGACCCCACCTTGTATTAGGAATGCAATAATACAGTGTAATGAAGTGTATATTTCTAACTTTGAAAAAAGTGTTTTAAACTTATGAATAAATTGTTAGTTTTGTAGAATATAGTCTATTTGGGGATCATTACAGTGATCCTGGCCTGAGATTAAGGCAAAATGTAATTGTTTCCCTATTTAACATTGCCGCAATGGTTGACAGCCAGCAAGAAAGCAGATGACATTTAACATCAACAAGTGACAGAGCTCAAGGGTCGGCTAATAGGCATTCACGCTCTGTCCTTCAGGCATGAGAAAGCAATACTTCAGCCACTTCTGTCAGTGTACATTACTTCACCAATGCAGTGAGGGTGCCACTATCCAAATGTGCAAAGAAAAGAACCAAGAAAACTGAGTTTTCAAAACTGAGTAGAAATATGCATTCATTTTGCCCCAATCCAGCAGGAGGCCCTTGTGTTCAATTTGCACAGACAGAGGTGAGGACAGCAAAACTTTGAGTTAGAATCCTCCTATGAATCAACAAACAAGCCGTTTGTGAGATCTATGACAAGGCAAGACAAGCGCTACTACTGAAGCCTCAGACAGTCAAACTGTGGCATTTTTTCCACTAGTCTATTTTGTATCGGAATGCCTTCAACTTGTCATAAATGTATAAATTCAATGATATGTTTATTAGTGAAGTCATAGTTAAAGGTGTTGTTGTACTGGACTACATTATATTTATACATTTATGACAATTTCACTGAAAACTGAAACGTTTCGAGCTTCATAAACAGATGTTAAGGCAGAAGCGCTGCACTGAATTGCATACAATTGTACAAGGGATACCTAATAAAGTGGCTGGTGAGTGTACATTGCTTGTAAGTTATAAGAAAGTTCAATAAAAGTCATTTGCTTATCATTAATGGTTCCGGACTTTTGACCTTGTTATTACTATTTTATATGGCCGTCAAGTAGCATTAAAATTGTTTGCAGTGAAACACTAGTTGACAACATTTAATATAAAAATAACTTTTATTATGCATTGAATAGTGTTTCATGTTTTTGCATTAGTGGTTTTATAATGAAGATGATCATGGTAGGCTTGGAATCAGTCTACACCCTAAACACACATCGCTTCCTGCTATTTAATTATAAATACTTCCACATATATGTACTGTACGTGTAGCCACTTTTGTCTTATTTTTTCACTTGTGGTTCTGATTTTATTCTGTTTTTATATTGCTGTGCACATCGGGGGTCACTGGGCTGGAGTCAAATTCCTTGTATTTTTGATAATACTTGGCAATAAACTTCATGTTTATGCATACATTCCAACTACAAAGTTCTTTCATTTCTCATAAACCCTGCCACCCTCCCTCTTTATCTTTCTCTGTCCTTTCCTTTCTGCCATCCTATATCCTACCTCCTCCTTCTTGCTTCCACATGGGGGCCCCACCATGTCAGAGAGCTGTGTGGATTCTCTGGAAGTTTCCCCAGACCGCTCTAACAGTCACCAAGCAGCAACATCAAAGCAGTTCCATGCATATCCACAATTCCCTTTTTCCTCGGCATTGTTCATATGATGGGTCCTGACTAATGAATCCAACATAATGTAAAATAATGGTATTCTGGAAATTATAAGATTTATTATAGTTACATCCAATTTAAATGATATACTGTATGTGCACACATACCAATCATAGGTCAAAACATTGCTAAATGTGTCAAAATTATAAAAGCCCGAAGTGGTAGTAAATGAAGAGCCATTTGAGAGCTGAAAGAGCCTCTTAGTACTGAGCTGAGTCAAATGATCTAGCACAGAAAAGAACCAGATTTCCTATCACTACCTCACAGGTGACACGTGCGGCTATTTAGGAGCTCAGCGGTGTTCACAAATGAAGGTGGGTACATGTCATTTAAAGAGCCCATGGCACGCTCATTTCCAGCCACTCCTGCAGACGCACACACATGCTCACACCTCTTCTTAAAGACTGAGATTTGCACTGAGCTGCACTTTAAAATGTTACTATATTCTTTTGTTGCTAATATGCTGTTGACCTAATCAGGTCACATACATTTTCATTTTATCTGTTCATATTTTTATATTGACTTATACAACTTTTGTGATATTTATGTAAATAATGTGTCTTTTAAGCCTAGAACTGCCGGAAGAAATTTTGTTGTGCTATGCATAATGACAAAAAAGATTCTTGACTCTTGACCATTTAATGTTAAATCTTGGGTACCTCTAAATTAGGTTGACACTCCTCATAACTCCAAAATAGTCTGTAATTTTTTCAGAATGATAAAACCAGAGTGGCTCCTGTGTCTTCCAGACACACTGGCCTCAAGCAGTCAAAACAAACAGGTACTGTGCTCTGGGGGAATCCAGCATTGATGAGCTGATCATTCACTGCCACAGGGGGCTTCACTAGCCAGCTGCTTTTAGGTTAGTCCCAGTCAGGTAAAACAGCGAGTCCCTGTACAGGACATGCAGTAACCTCATTTTTTGAGCTTTAAGTCACATCTAAGATGATAATTCACCGTTGTAATATTGTAGATAATTCAGAAAATATGTAAAAGCATTCCACAGGCTCTGTAAGGCTGGATCTTGCCAAAATAAATAAATAAATAATAATAAAAAAATTGGATAATCACTTTATTTGGCCAAGTATGTTACACACAAAGAATTTGTTTCCGGTACAGAACCGAGTCAGCCATCTGCAGCACCAACTCAACCAATTACTCTAACCATCGGGGCAACTCGGGGGTTCAGCGTCTTGCCCAAGGACACTCCCACACGTGGACTGCAGGCCACAAGATTCAAACCTCCAACCCTCCGGTTGGGAGACGACTGCTCTACCCACTGAACCACAGTTGCTCCCAAAAAAATCAAAATTGAGGATTTGCAATGTGAATGTAGCCAAGCATAAGTTAGCTGAAAAAATTACCAATTTATTAAACAAAATGCAAAATGCTATCAGTGAAAACAGTTGACTACAGGTCAATTATTTAATGCTGATAGTGAAACATGAATATTTGGATGTGTCCCATTCCCTAATATGGTGCGTGTTGACTTCACTTCCAGAGCTTTTATGCTTTACATCTTTTATAGCTGGCACCATTTGCATAATGTAACCTTTTTTACATAAAGGTTGGATCAATTAATGAATAATTACTTTGAAGGGAAATAATCTCCATAACTTCTAATCATCATCGCCATCATTATCATTTTCACGTTTCATTATATGTTCACATAAATTTTTACTTTATTTTACTTTGGCTGATGTAGGGGAACGAGAGCATTAATTACGATGTGCAAAACAATCAGTTTTATTACTCTACACTTGAAGTGATGCTTTACTTTATAACCCAATTATCCATGGAGCCATCTCTTTGTTTCTGCTGCAGTCTGCCTCTCTCCGCTGACTTTTATTTCTTTCCTGTGATGCATAAACAACAAGACTTACAGCACAGTATATAGTTGCCTTTGGTGGGAAAATAATCTGATCGCATATCTCTTCATTCTATTGTGCTTAATTGAATTTCATCCCTCTGTTTAGATTGCGTTTGATCTATCCCTTCCTGCTCCTCCTCCTCTCCTTCTAATTCTCTATCTGTTTATGGATCAGAAAAGCAGAGAAGGAAGAGGAGGAGGAAAAGGAAGAGAATAGAGTTCAGGCCAGTGGTTGGTTTCTCAAGGTGCATTGCAGATGTATGTAAATGCATGCAAAAGCAGCTAATTAGCCAGTGCATAAAAGATGACATCTCAATGTATTTACTACATATAAACATGAGATGGTATTTAGATTCCAGATATGCAGCGCTAATACACAGAGCCTTGGCTTTGTGTTTCTACTGTGTGTAATTTACTGTGAGTGTAATTTATCATTAAATGCATGGAAATCAGAAAAATGTCAGAAAAAGTGCTTCATTGCAGGATGCAGATTATCACAGGAGGCAGTGATTAAGACATCAGTGTCATCAGTCAGAATGTCTGTCAGGGCATGTATGGATGATTGATATGACCAACAAGTTGAATGATATTCAGAAAGGGGCAGAGATAAAAGGAAAGCCAGCAATTAAGTAAGCATTTCTATCTTCCAAGGCAAGACTGACAGACAAACAATCCTACACTGACAAGGAAGCAAAGAAGAAAACATGGCTGTGTGTTTGACTGCCTCATCTGCTCCACCACAGTCTGGGAGGTGAATGCATTACCATGCCCTACACATGTAAAATAAGTGACTGTAAGAAAAACTGTGCTTTCATGACCTTGATGTTAATTGCAGTTTCTTCAGAATATAAATTCCCATAAACTGCATAGCTTAATTCAATTCAAAAAAAGGACTGCTGGAATCAGAATAAAAACTGAATTGGATTGAGTGTAAAAAACAATGTGAGGAAGTGATATTGATCATATGTAGAACTAAAAGAATGCCTCATTTAAGTGATGGAGGGGCAGGGATGGGATGAAAGGGACAGTTGCATGCAGGTGTTCTAAAAATAGCAAGTTATTGTAGCATAGTGCATTGTGCAAAGGGAGGGTATGAAACTCAGCTCATAGGTACTTAACAGTAGAACCCTTAGCACCAAATTGCACAAAGTCCTATCTCATCATTACTGATGTAATAAACATACATAAATAAATGCACAAATCACAGAAAAAAACTCCCTATACCTCCAGAACTTGCCTGAGAACCAACACATTTTTATGTCTCGATTTTGTCTGAGGGCTTTTAAAATGGGAATATATTACTACATAGCTTGCAGCTATCTGAATAATGTGATGAAAACATGGCCACAAATAACGACAAAGGTGGATGAGTTTTGCAAGTTGTACATGGTGTTGTATATTCACCTACAAACATAACAACTCAGCAAAATTCTCTGAAACTTTTATCTGCTGCTAGAAGCTGCTACCACACAGTTACTGTGTGGGGTGAAAATTACATTGGTTGCATGGACACACCAAAAATAAGTGGCCCCCCATCTGCCACTTTAGCAACAAAATATGATTATGAACATATCGTACTGTGCGGTGCCACTTAAATCTGATTACAGATCCTGACCCCATGACGAAGCAATATGTGATCCCTCAGAAAACAATGTTTGGGTGAGTTACCACTAATATTTGTTGTACACATTGCATGGACTTACCAAGAGAGTCCACTGCTAATGCTTTAATCAAAGTGGTTCATGAATACTTTCAATATTTGAGAGGGGCAAATTTCATCTTAGGACACTGCAGTAGAAAGGAATCCCTGTACAGTTTCCTCTGTGATGCGTTTGCTAACAGTGGGCATCAGATATTGCATCACTCAGATTTTACATCACCTTCCTTTCATATTACATAAAAGTGGAAGATGGCTCTTTATCTCTGAGTGTTAATTAATTTATGAGTTCCTTAGTCCTCAGAAGTGTTTTTAAATTGGCCACTGCCTTTGGTGTAATAGGAGTATACAGTATGTGCAATATGAGGACTGACAATATAATTTATATTGCATCATAGAGATTATTTATTTATGCCATACATTGGTTTTCTATCTTCTAAAAAAATTAATTAATTAAAGCCAGCTAAGTACCTGAGAGACACATTTGTTATTTCTTTCAGTTTCACTCCTTATGGGCATGTGAAGGAAGCACGATAATAACATTACACCTGTCACCTGTACGGGAGTTTATCTGTCTGCATAGCTGTGCTCAACTTAACAGCCAGGGCAGAACAAAGATGGCAAAGCACACTGCACTTAGGTAAAGTGATTTAGAAAGCAAGTGACTGCAGAGTATACAGTCCAGACCTGTATTTGGAGAGTTCTAATAAATACTGTATTAAAGTCTGGATAACATAGAAATGTGTTTTGTGTTAGCCACACTGCAGAAAAATGTGTTTTTAACCACCAAGTCAAATTTAAATGATTATTAAAAGAAAAAAATCACAAAAGTATTTGAAACTTGGGTTCAAAATTATGAAAAAAATATGGAGTATTCTCTACTCCTGAAAAGCTGGGGCATGTTGATTGAAGGCCCTGAAACCACATCCAATCCAAGAAAGTTGCCACCTGTTCTCATCATGGATGTATCAATCAATAAATCATAATCTCTATTGCTGAGCATGGTTAAAATACAAGGAATTTGGCTCCATTGAACGGCCCTCAATGTGCACCAAATAAAACAAGTAAAAAACAAGAAGACAAAAACAACAATCAATTGATAAATATGTGCATATACTGTATATACAAATTAGAAAAGATATTTGGTATGTACAGTGATGATATCTATAAGTTATTGCACTGTGCTGTTTGTGGTATCTTGTTATACATATAAACATTAAGTGTTCATCAAAGTTCCTGAGTTACATCTAGGAGACCCCACACCAGCTACATGGGCCTGGCTAGCTGGGCTGTTGTCCATGGTGCGGAGCCACACTTCCAATTCGGTTAGCCTTGCCTCCAATGCTGCCTCTTCTTTGGCACTATGGAGCTGCTTGAGCTTTGCTGTGAACCAGGGCTTGTTTTATTGTATGTGTAGAAGGTCTTAATAGGCACCCACACACGTCCTAACAAAAGGTGATGTATGATCACAGTATTAACGTAGTCAACCAGATCTAGACCTGCAGCCTCAAATACACTCTGATCTGTACAGTCAAAGCAGACCTGTAGCTCTGACTTTGCCTCCTCAGTCTATCTCCTCACTGTTCTGACCACAGGCTTTGCAGCTTTATGTTGACCTGAACAGTATCTTTGTAATATAAACATGCAGGGGGATGTTGCAAATATGTGAATTGAACCATTTTCATTTTATGTTGATCACACCTATTACGCCAAGCAGACGAAGTTTCATACCAATAAAATATTTTTAACTATTTTTTTTTTTAGATTTTTTTTGTTACTTTGCACTGGGTCAATTTGACCCACAACATAACAGGAAGGTTAAGCTTCTGTTTGGAGATGAGGATGAGATGGATCATGCAGTGGTGTTTTTGCTCCATGCGAATTATCCGGTCAGCTAGGTACCGCAATGCATTTTTAACACAAGCCTGACCAGGATAAATGAGGAAAATGAATAGAATGATTTGTAGCTAATGGGTAATGCTTCTAAATCCATATTACAAATTCTCTCAAACACTGTGATGTCCCAGTCTTCGTTTATGTAGAAGCAGATTCCACCTCCTCTCATCTTCCTGGTTAACTCCTTTAAGCGATCTGCTCTGTGGATCTAGAATCCTGGCAGTTGTTGATCCATGTCTCAACAAAGCCTAAAGCTACAGAACGTGAGAAGCCAGAATTAGTCTGATTGACAAGAAGCAGTTCATTCATTTTGTTGGCTAGGGAGCAGAGATTTGCTAGATTTATAGCCAGGAGCAGCAATCAGTAAGCCCACCATCTTAGCCTTACCAGGGTGTCTGCACACCTGTACACCCCTCAGGTGTCTCCTCCAAGTCCCAAAGATGGCTGCTGCTCCACTGACTAAAATGTCCAAACAGGTGTCACTTTCCATGAAAATGGGAGAAAGGATGTTCAGACTGAGCTGTCGGATGTTCAAGAGCTCATCTCTAGTAAAAGTAATCTCAGAAAGGTTGCAGAAGGGATAGAAAACCGACAACAACAACAAAAGCGCACACACCAGACAAGGGTTACAAGTTATTCTCAATAGCTGTCCCCTACTTCTCAAACTCTCTCCCCAAATGCATCTATGACTGCATCTCATATTTTCAAACTGCTTTTGACTTTATGCTGTACATTATACCTAATTTGTTGCTTGGTAGGGTGTGACAGATTAAGTCTGGTATATATTTACCCTTTCCATATACAGACTTCTCTCACAAATACATTGCAGTTCTTTGATTTGACTTCTATTATTGATTTTCTCAACACTTTTTTCCAGGTCATCCCTGATTAGTGTGATATCCTTTGATTAATTCAGTTGGCTCAGAAGCCCACCCCCCCCACACACACAGAAGATGGCATCTATGCAACCACAGATAATAAGAAAATATATGCAAATCTCACAGCATGCACATATTCTGTAGCACATACTTTGCATTCATAAACACATGCACAAGTTGAAAATCAATACACATACACACAAGCACTCTGAAACAAACTTTGTTTTATGAGTGCATGCTTGTGGGACTTAATAATAATGATGATAATAAAAATAAAAATAAAGCATTGCATCCCCATGGTCTTGATCTGTGCTATAATCAGAGAATATAACAGAGGAAAACAGGGGAGTGTGTGTGTGTACCTGCTACATAGTGAGGACCAGAAGCTTTGTTTTTTTTTTTTTTTTTTTTTACAGAGTGAGGAAATTTTTGGAGAGGACATTTTGGCCAGTTGTCACTTTCTGAAACATCTGTTTGAGGGTTAAGACTTGGTTTTAAGGTTTTGGTAAGAATTAGGTTTAGGTTAAGGGAAGAGTTAGGATTAGGGTTTTTAGTTCTAATGGTTAAGTGTGCATCTCTAGTAAAAGTAATCTCAGAAAGGTTGCAGAAGGGATAGAAAACCGACAACAACAACAAAAGCGCACAGAAGTGCATAACTGAGGCAGCCACCCGTGGCACCATCTTAATGTATTAAGAGAGAACATGCATTATATCCATGCCTAAGTTTATTTTATTTTTATAACATTATTGTCTTAGGGGCAGTGGTTTACCCTAAGGATGGCTCCAGAGCAACATTAAGCCATGTTTTCTGCCCCGCCTGAAAAACTGAACTCAAAAATTATGGAAAGTATTCTAACACTCCAACTCCACATCTCAGTAGTTCATAGTTCACAGGCTTTTCACGTGTTTTTGGCAATTATTTTCTAAAAGGCATAATGTGGTTAAAAACAAATTACTGATTTAGCTTTACCCAGACTTTAAAGTAACAGTCTCTCAGGGATGACATTAATAGTGTTGCAATTAGTGATTCATAGGAAAACTGACCAAAATAGTAAAAAAATGAAAAAAGAGGCAGAGAGAGATCAAAATTACGCCTTCATACAATGGGCCAATCAAGGCATGAAGTGGGTGTGACCCTGGGAAAATTAAAGATATGGACGGACAATTTATCTTCACCCCACCATTAGCCTCACAGTAAAAAAGCTGTAAACTCATTGATCAGAATGTCGTTACCAACATGTTCTTTTGGGCTAGCCCGTCCTCATTCCCAAAGTGTCAAATACTGACGATGTGTTGTGTGAGATACCTTTTGTGTGTCATACAGATGCCAAAGACCACTTTTAGTGTCCATATGACATGCACTGGGTTTTCAATACAGTATTCACTCATGTTAGTACTTGACTCACATCCAGACTCAGCTACTGCAATACTGTTCCTTTTGGTACAGTACATCATCTTAAGTCCAGTACATTCAGAATTGCACTGAGTACCTTTGTCTTAACCTAAAGTCCCCCACTCTTATTATTATTCACTGATTCAAATATGGGCATACAGGCAGTACCTCAGAGAAAACAAAGAGTCGGGGGTGGGATAGACAGAAGGTACAAAGTGTGTGCTCACATGTTCTGCCAGTCAAACCTTCAAATAAGATGAATACAAAAAAGAGAAGAGAGTTAATTTTGTACCACATTCTTTGTGGGTTTCCTTATTTAGTGTAAATCCATTTGTGTCTATTGCTAATGTGAGAAACTACTGACAAATTAAAGTTAATACTTAACTTTACAAGGTAGCTTTTCCCCAATGTAAGCCCCCAAGCAGCAGCAGAAGGTAATATTCATTAGTGCAAATGCAACTGCAAATGCTAAACTTTTTATTTAATTTTACTTCCTTAATCCTAGTGAGGAAATTTCTTACTGATGGCAGGGCTGTCAGTCACTGCCTGACCACCACAGTGAACTAGGGCTTCAGTGTCTTAACCAATGACACTTTGACACGTGGAGTGGGGAGACCGTGAATTGAACCACTAAGCGACTGATTGGATGATGACCACTCCACCTCTTGAGGCACAGCCACCTCATAAACTTATGTTCCTCTCACTTAAATATCTTAATTGTTAAGTGGAGGTGGTCTAATTTGTCTGCAGCTTTGTGGAAGTCAATGTTGAGTTACAGTAAATTTATATATTTTTTACTGCCAGTGGTTAAAATGGTTACTGCCATTGACCACCGGTTTTCATTTTGTAAAGATATCTTTATGTTATCTCTGTTGCAACCCTTATTTATGATTTAAATTGCTCATGGCATGCTCATTCCCACTATTGAATGTTTAATCATGGGTATCTCTAGACTAGCTTTGCACCCATCATAACTCCAAATAGTCTATAATTATTTCAGAATGATAAAACCCAAGATCCTCTTCCTAAAAACGAGAGGATAGTTCATGAACACACAGAACTCCTTTAGAATGATAAAACTCAGTATCAAAAGGAGAACCTCCTCCTGAAAACCAGAGGAGATTTTGTGAATGTGCACAACTCCTGCTCCTGGTCAGGAAGCTATGACAACACATAAATTAAAAAACACTGACAAATGAGCTATGTTTTCAACAATGATAGTACTTTAAATAATACTAGACATGTTTGAGTCAGACTATGAAAGCAGACAGCATGAATAACCACAACAGCATTAAATTTTGAATTTCTCTTCCATTGATAGGTAAACTACAGTATGTGTACCAATGAAAAGAGATTTGTAACACTCTAGGCAAAGCAGGTAATTGAGAAACCCCATATTTTAATTGGCATAATGCAAGCATAGTAACTTCTCCAGCCTTACAGAAACAAGGCCTGCTCATTCACTCTCCATCCCTTGAATCAATCACCCTTGTCCTAAAGAACTTCCACTAGCTTCCTACTCCACAACTGATTCAATTCAAGGTCTTTCTCCTCAGTCACAGAGCCCTCAATATCCAGGGCCCCATCTCACTAACCCACATCCTTCAAAACCACATTACATCTTGGGTTCTCCATTCTTCTGAAACACACCTCCATCAGGACACACCAGACAAGGGTTACAAGTTATTCTCAATAGCTGTCCCCTACTTCTCAAACTCTCTCCCCAAATGCATCTATGACTGCATCTCATATTTTCAAACTGCTTTTGACTTTATGCTGTACATTATACCTAATTTGTTGCTTGGTAGGGTGTGACAGATTAAGTCTGGTATATATTTACCCTTTCCATATACAGACTTCTCTCACAAATACATTGCAGTTCTTTGATTTGACTTCTATTATTGATTTTCTCAACACTTTTTTCCAGGTCATCCCTGATTAGTGTGATATCCTTTGATTAATTCAGTTGGCTCAGAAGCCCACCCCCCCCACACACACAGAAGATGGCATCTATGCAACCACAGATAATAAGAAAATATATGCAAATCTCACAGCATGCACATATTCTGTAGCACATACTTTGCATTCATAAACACATGCACAAGTTGAAAATCAATACACATACACACAAGCACTCTGAAACAAACTTTGTTTTATGAGTGCATGCTTGTGGGACTTAATAATAATGATGATAATAAAAATAAAAATAAAGCATTGCATCCCCATGGTCTTGATCTGTGCTATAATCAGAGAATATAACAGAGGAAAACAGGGGAGTGTGTGTGTGTACCTGCTACATAGTGAGGACCAGAAGCTTTGTTTTTTTTTTTTTTTTTTTTTTACGGGGGTTTTTTTTTTTTACAGAGTGAGGAAATTTTTGGAGAGGACATTTTGGCCAGTTGTCACTTTCTGAAACATCTGTTTGAGGGTTAAGACTTGGTTTTAAGGTTTTGGTAAGAATTAGGTTTAGGTTAAGGGAAGAGTTAGGATTAGGGTTTTTAGTTCTAATGGTTAAGTGTGATAAGGGGCTAGGGAATGCATTATGTCAATGAGTGTCCTCACAAAGATAGAAGTGTGTGTGTTTTGTCTTAACCTAAAGTCCCCCACTCTTATTATTATTCACTGATTCAAATATGGGCATACAGGCAGTACCTCAGAGAAAACAAAGAGTCGGGGGTGGGATAGACAGAAGGTACAAAGTGTGTGCTCACATGTTCTGCCAGTCAAACCTTCAAATAAGATGAATACAAAAAAGAGAAGAGAGTTAATTTTGTACCACATTCTTTGTGGGTTTCCTTATTTAGTGTAAATCCATTTGTGTCTATTGCTAATGTGAGAAACTACTGACAAATTAAAGTTAATACTTAACTTTACAAGGTAGCTTTTCCCCAATGTAAGCCCCCAAGCAGCAGCAGAAGGTAATATTCATTAGTGCAAATGCAACTGCAAATGCTAAACTTTTTATTTAATTTTACTTCCTTAATCCTAGTGAGGAAATTTCTTACTGATGGCAGGGCTGTCAGTCACTGCCTGACCACCACAGTGAACTAGGGCTTCAGTGTCTTAACCAATGACACTTTGACACGTGGAGTGGGGAGACCGTGAATTGAACCACTAAGCGACTGATTGGATGATGACCACTCCACCTCTTGAGGCACAGCCACCTCATAAACTTATGTTCCTCTCACTTAAATATCTTAATTGTTAAGTGGAGGTGGTCTAATTTGTCTGCAGCTTTGTGGAAGTCAATGTTGAGTTACAGTAAATTTATATATTTTTTACTGCCAGTGGTTAAAATGGTTACTGCCATTGACCACCGGTTTTCATTTTGTAAAGATATCTTTATGTTATCTCTGTTGCAACCCTTATTTATGATTTAAATTGCTCATGGCATGCTCATTCCCACTATTGAATGTTTAATCATGGGTATCTCTAGACTAGCTTTGCACCCATCATAACTCCAAATAGTCTATAATTATTTCAGAATGATAAAACCCAAGATCCTCTTCCTAAAAACGAGAGGATAGTTCATGAACACACAGAACTCCTTTAGAATGATAAAACTCAGTATCAAAAGGAGAACCTCCTCCTGAAAACCAGAGGAGATTTTGTGAATGTGCACAACTCCTGCTCCTGGTCAGGAAGCTATGACAACACATAAATTAAAAAACACTGACAAATGAGCTATGTTTTCAACAATGATAGTACTTTAAATAATACTAGACATGTTTGAGTCAGACTATGAAAGCAGACAGCATGAATAACCACAACAGCATTAAATTTTGAATTTCTCTTCCATTGATAGGTAAACTACAGTATGTGTACCAATGAAAAGAGATTTGTAACACTCTAGGCAAAGCAGGTAATTGAGAAACCCCATATTTTAATTGGCATAATGCAAGCATAGTAACTTCTCCAGCCTTACAGAAACAAGGCATTAACAGACATGCAACATGTTTTTTTTTTCAACTTACTGTTACATCCCACTGAGTTGTGGAAACCTCAAGGTCGGTAAATCCAACCTGCGATCGCTGCATCTCCATTCCCCCATGAATCCCTTGCATTACAGGCAAACAGGTAGTATTGCACCAACAATAACATCATGGATGACTAGAGTCCTCTCATCAACACATCCCATGCAGCAGACACACTGGCCTCAATCAGTCAAAACAAACAGATACTGTGCTCTAAGGGGATTCAGCGTTGATGAGCTGATCATTGGTCCATGGGCCTTCACTGGCCAGCTGCTTGAAGGTTAGACCTGGTAAGGTAAAACAGTGATTTGTTGTACATGAATATCCCTGGACATGCAGTAACTTCGGGACCTGTATTTTTCTCCACACGCTCTGGTCACAGTGCAGCAGGAGGTAAAATATGTCCACCAAAACACCTGCTGTCCCGCTTTAAAAATGACATCAGTGGATGTCAGGCAAGCTTGCATGAATGCACACCTGCTTGGAAATTAAGGATTTCCTTGAATGCTCATTAACTATCATGTAAGTCTTGCCAGCGAGGGTATGCGAGACTTGTATAAACGAGTTGCTTCTGCATAGAAGTACAACACCTCGTTTTTTGAGCATTCAGGCATGTTTATGATAATTCATTGTTGTAACATTATAGATAAGTCAAAAAACAGAAAAGAATGCCACGAGCACTTTAGGATAATAACATCAGTGGAGTGTTTTGCTTATTTCATAAATTATGTATCTATTTATTTCTGTATGGCTATAAAAGCATAGAAAAGTCCGACTGGGCTGCCGACCTGTTAAAACTGATTCCTTTGTTTGGGCCATTGCAGGCTGTATAGAGATGTTTTAGTACAACACAATGCAGAGGTTGAGGGCACAGTATTGTTTCGTGTCTGTCACCAGCGAACACAACCAGGACAAGAAGGTGTGTGGACGCTCTGTTTGCGTTGACACCGGAAGTTGAAGGAGCAGGGGCCCAAATACAGTTGTTGAGCAGAGTTACAGCATGAATTTTGTTGAAATTTGATGCCATGGGCCATTGTTAAAAAAGCTAAGTCAGACAGAAAAAGGGGACTTGCTTGCGTTAAACCTGGGGTCTATCTGTGCACATACCAGGTTTGCATAAAAATCTTTCTTATGTAAAGTTGCAAACCTTTATGGCAACAATGTAGTAGGTCACATTTTTATTTGCACAAAGTCCACCCCTCTTTAGACACATAGTTGTTTATGCTGCCCAAAATATAAAAATGAAGTTTTGACACTGAGAGCTAGCCATGCTCTGTGCCATGTTAAAGATACAGTATCTGCCTACCAATACAACAATCCCTGCTTCTCAGTAAAACTTAGGCTGCACTATCATCAAGAAGACACAACAGAAGATGTACTTCCTGTTTCAGCTCAGGAAGTTCAACCTGCCCCAGGAGCTGCTGATACGTTTTATAGAGGAAGCATCGAGTCTGTTCTCTGCTCTTCCATCACTGTCTGGTTTGGCTCAGCAACCAAACAGGACAAGTATAGACTCTAGTGAACAGTCAGGACTGCAGACAGAATCATCGGTGCCAGCCTGTCCTCCATGAACATGTCATGGGTCAAACGAAGGGCAGAAAAGATTTCAGCAGACCTCTCACACCATGGACACAAATCATCAAACAAATTTAAATATTAGTCAACGATAACACAAGTAAACACATCATGCAGTTTTTAAATGAAGGTTTTTATTATTAAGGGAAAACAAAATCCAAAACTACAAAGCCCTGTGTGAATAAGTGTTTGCCCCCTAAACCTAATAACTGGTTGGGCCACCCTTAGCAGCAACAACTGCAATCAAGCGTTTTCGATAACTTGCCATGAGTCTTTTACAGCGCTGTGGAGGAATTTTGGCCCACTCATCTTTGCAGAATTGTTGTAAGTCAGCCACATTGGAGGGTTTTCGGGCATGAACTGCCTTTTTAAGGTCATGCCACAGCATCTCAATTGGATTCAGGTCAGGACTTTGACTAGGCCACTCCAAAGTCTTCATTTTGTTTTTCTTCAGCCATTCAGAAGTGGACTTGCTGGTGTGCTTTGGATCATTGTCCTGCTGCAGAACCCAAGTTCGCTTCAGCTTGAGGTCACAAACGGATGGCCGGACATTCTCCTTCAGGATATTTTGGTACACAGCAGAATTCATGGTTCCATTTATCACAGCAAGTCTTCCAGGGCCTGAAGCAGCAAAACAGCCCCAGACCATCCCACTACCACCACCATATTTTACTGTTGGTATGATGTTCTTTTTCTGAAATGCGGTGTTACTTTTACGCCACACATAATGGGACACACACCTTCCAAAAAGTTCAACTTTTGTCTCGTCTGTCCACAGAGTATTATCCCAAAAGTCTTGGGGATCATCAAGATGTTTTCTGGCAAAACTGAGACGAGCCTTTATGTTCTTTTTGCTCAGCAGTGGTTTTCGTCTTGGAACTCTGCCATGCAAACCATTTTTGCCCAGTCTCTTTCTTATGGTGGAGTCATGAACACTCAGCTTAACTGAGGCAAGTGAGGCCTGCAGTTCTTTGGATGTTGTTGTGGGGTCTTTTGTGACCTCTTGGATGAGTTGTCGCTGCGCTCTTGGGGTAATTTTGGTCGGCTGGCCACTCCTGGGAAGGTTCTCCACTGTTCCATGTTTTCGCCATTTGTGGATAATGGCTCTCACTGTGGTTCGCTGCAGTCCCAAAGCTTTAGAAATGGCTTTATAACCTTTTCCGGACTGATAGAGCTCCATTATTCTCTTTCTCATTTGTTTTTGAATTTCTTTGGATCTCGGCATGATGTCTAGCTTTTGAGGATCTTTTGGTCTACTTCACTTTGTCAGGCAGGTCCTATTTAAGTGATTTCTTGATTGCGAACAGGTGTGGCAAGAGAAATTGAACTCAGGTGCGATAAACCAGTGTTTTGACAGGGGGGCAAACACTTGTTCACACAGGGATCTATAGTTTTGGATTTTGTTTTCCCTTAATAATAAAAACCTTCATTTAAAAACTGCATGATGTGTTTACTTGTGTTATCTTTGACTAATATATAAATTTGTTTGACGATCTGAAACATTACAGTGTGACAAACATGCAAAAAGATAAGAAATCAGTAAGGGGGCAAACACTTTTTCACACCACTGTATATATGCACACACAGTATATATAGTTAGATTGATAGATAGAGATATAGTTATCTGAAAGCTCTTCTTCTGCCACAATGTGTATATATGTATAAAATTTATAAATAGATTGCTTTTGTTCATCTTTTATTATTTCTTTATCATATTTTAAATGCACATATTTTTCTTGTCACCTAAACAAGAGCACACCAAGAGCCACTGTACTGGAGTCTAATTCCTTATGTTCAAGATCCTTAGCCAATGAAGCCGATTCTGAATCCGAAAATTGCTGTTTACTCCTGCTTCTACTCTTTATGCTTCTTTCTCCTCTGTCAGTGTTAAAAGTGAGTGAGCATATTTCTCACGCACTAAACTTTTTCTTGACTTGTGAGATTTAATGGGGAAAAAGCATATAACAAAATCTCAAGATGAATGTTTAATAACACCATCTGGCTTTGCTGACATTGCAGTGTTTGCTGCTTTTTGTTAGCTAAAGAAAAATGTAGCTCTCCTTATGCAAGTCCTTCTAAAACAAGAAGGAAATATGGTGATAATGTTATTTATGAAACTTAAAGCAGCTTTGTCAGCTTTTCTCTTGCAAAATACACTACACAGTTAGGTTTTTTTTTTGTCTGTATGATAAAGTCCATGTGTGTTTGTCTGCACATATGCAACAAATTATCTGTGTAAGGCTATGTGTGTAAATGGACCCCTGCCTCCATCTGTATATGTTTGCTGCAAAAGATCTTGGTATTGTACGTATGCTGAACTTACTGTCTTCACTCAAATGAATTAGATTCTGACAATGATATTCAAATGAGGAGTAGCATGTTTATGAGTGCACATAGGTAATAGTGCCTCTGTACATGTGTATCCACTTATGCATGCATGTTTTTTTGTGTGTCTGTAATGTGTTTCAGCATCACAAATGACTAGCCTATTAATTAGGATAGATGCCCTAATTACTGGAGACAACTAGGAGAAAAGTCACAGAAGTTCAAATAAAAGGTAATGCTTCAATTAAAATATTCATTAAGGTTGCCCCGTTTACTCAGTCATCCATGACAAATGACTTGCTGCTGTTGATCGGTCTTCAATTTGTTCCAACACACACACACACAACTTGAGTCACTATGAAGCAGGAAAGAAAAGAAAAGAAAAGTAACCTGCCATAAGAGAGATCTGTGCCTAGAATCAGCCAGGGCCCCACTATGCATCAAAAGTGTATGTGTCAGAATGTAAAGTGTTTCCAAATAGGTAAATAAATGGCTTGATAGAGTTGTCACAACTACAACCATCCTTTGTGTTTTATTAGGTAATTTGTAATTGTCATTTGTTGTGATGAAATCAGTTAGTTTGGTCTTCAGGTCATTCACAACACATATGATACCATCTTTGTATCTCTGTTTGCCTTTGTCACAAAGTTAAAGTCCTGGGAAATAAGGTTCTAAGGTGTGGATGGGCTGTATAGTAGAAGTAGTGTCTACACAAGACACCTTCCAACTCCTAAAATGACATTTATATTTATGTAAAGCAATTTCTTTCCATTTTTAAAGTTCAGACAAATAAATTGACAATAAATAATTGTGTGTCACAGTCATGCACAACACAATCTTTGTGCTTTTTGTGAAAAACACGGCACTCCAACCCATGTGTCTTATAGGAAAGAAGATGTGACTGCATGTCATCTTAATAACCATGTATAACTATCTGTGTAGAACAAGGGCAGTAGAAGAAAGTAAGCACAATGTTTAATAAAGGTAACATTTGTCTTTTGAAAAGCACACTAATGCAGTCATGATTCATTACACTTCCTGTCTCAGGCTTTTATATTTTGGTACACTTCCGCTTCCCTGTCTGGCCTCTGTCTCCACCGCAGCTTTACCACTACACTTACTCTCACCTGTTTTCCATCAGCATCGTCAGACCTGCATAAAAGACAGTCACTAGCCTTCACTCATTGCTAGATTGTCAACCTTGTGTTAGGAGAGACCTGCCAACTCAGCTGCTGTCCATTTGTCCTACTTACCTGTTCACTGTCTGTTGCCAAGCTTCTTCTGTTGTGGACACTGATCCTGGATTATCTGCTTTATCTGTGCATGAACTGTGACTTACTGACCAAAAAAAAGTTAAACCACCAACAACCACTCAAATTTAGATACAAAAGTATCATAACCACAGACAGTTATAAATCTCTTCTCTACTGACTTGGAAAAGTGCTGAAATTAACAAAAGCTCAAAGTTAAGTAAAACAGATTTTACCACCACAGATAATGTTCAGACGTGGACTGTGATTTTGCAGGACTCATCCATCTTAAAAGTCAAGCATACAAAAGGAACATTTTCCATTAAAATATTAATTAAGTTTAACCCATCTACCCAGTCATCTGTGACAAATTGCTTAGTTAACGTTGGACTTGCTCCTGCACTTTCCTCACTCATCATATATTAGTGTGCAAAGCAGACAGAGATGAAGTTCCACTCACTTGATTTTATGACTGTCAAGTTAAAAAGTGTCCCCCCACTGGTACAGCTTTATCTTTGAAACACTGCTGTCTGCCGTTTTCTCTCTCTTTGTTCTTGTATCTATAAATACACATGAAAGAAATAATTGTTCATGATTGTGGATTCTGCAGCTTGATCAACTGATCAGTGAAGTTTAATCAACTGTAAGAATGGCAGACTCCACTACTAACACTGAAAACAACTACACTACATTACATCTAGAAATAAGTCAATGGCCATAATGAAAAGAAATCACAAATAGTATTAAAAACAGGGTCTGATTTTAATGAAAATCTTAAGAATCATTACTTTGAACACCTTTAACTAATGAATGCAGCCAAAAAACCTGAACACAAACCTTTGCATGCTATAAAATACACAGTTTATACTGTAAACAGAACATACAGAAAGTCTTGGATCAGCTACTGTACAGCCTGAGTACCCAGAGAGAACATGCAAACTCCACACAGAAAAGTCATGAACCCGGAACCTTCTTGCTGTAAGGCAACAGCGCCACCCACCGCGGCACCGTGCTGCCCTGTACTTTTGTCCTGAAGTAGAATATTCTGTTTTACCTTTTTTTGGTCATAAGGTACTGCTGATATGCTGTCATGGTCTTGTCAGCTGTAGATTAATTACAACCTGTCAAAGGTGAATCCCTTTTAAAACAGTTTACTAACAGATCCAGAAAGCAGCATGAGTGTAGCTAATGAAGCACAAGGTGCTTCAAAGTGGGTACGTACCTGTGTGTTTGTGTGCACTGTGCCTGTAGATTTTTAGGTGCATTTGTGATGTGTGTTTATGGGGTTTTCTTCTTGGGCATTACAATGCTAAGACTAATTGGATTGGATAAAGAAGCACTAAGTGTTAAGCTTTGTGTATGTGTGTGTGTGTGTGTGCATGCCTTTGGTTGCTGAGCTTAAATAAGGATGGATTAAGAACAAGGGTAAGAAAAAAAGCATTTTAGGCAGAGGTGAGAGAGCCACAATACAGCAGGCAAATAGTTTGACAAGTGTTAAGTAGTTCTAGTATGGCTTTAAAGTTACTTTCTGCATTTGAGATTTTCAGTGCAGCATGATGGAAAAACATGACAAAAGGGTGAAATTGTGAGAGCGAAATGAGATGTCTTGACAATTAGTAAATATTTCTGAAGAGAGGCAGGTCTGAGAATCATGACATTCTATTACTATTTTTTATGTCCACACTTAAATTATTCCAAAGTTTTACCCCACTTATGGAAATACAGAATCTTTTTTTGGTTGTACGTATAGCATGAATTTTAAAATTTAACTGACCCCTTAAATTATATCCCCCTTCCCTTTCATTAAATAGTTCTTGAATTCCACCAGGTAATAAATTGTTCCTGGCTTTATACATAAACACAGCAGTCTTATATCCCACTAAATCAAAAAATTTTAACAATTTAGACTGTATGAAAGCTCCATTGGTGTGATCCCTGTATCCCATCTTATGCACAATTCTATATCGCTCTTTTTTTGTAATATGTACAATGGTTGAAGTGAGCTTTTGTATGTATTTCCCCAGTTTTCAACGCCATACTC
>NW_018127954.1:787457-788311 GCF_001952655.1 Monopterus albus
ATTTTTGAAAATTGTGACAACAGAGAAACCGGTCTATAATTTGTGAAGTTGTGCTTATCACCAGATTTGTACAGTGGAATAACCTTTGCTATTTTCATATTATTGGGGAACTGCCCAAGTCGAAACGACATGTTAAAAATATGGGTTAATGGTTTACATATCCCCTCAATTACCCATTTGACAGTTGTCATAGTGATACCATCACTATCACTAGATGTTTTGTTACCACATTTATTTGCTATCTCTTAAATTTCCTTTTCAACTATGGGGTTCAAGAACATAGAACTCATGTTCCTTTCAAGTGTGTTATTGTTTATAGTGACGGATGTATCATCTGTACAAATGCTTCTTGCTAAACCAGGACCAACATTCACAAAAAACCTATTAAACTTATCTACTGCATCCTCCAATCTATTGACCGGTGTGTCATTATCCATAAAATATTGAGGGTAGTTACTCTTGCTGGGACTATTTCTAATCAATTTATTTAATATATTCCAAGTACCTCTCATGTTATTTTTATTATCCTCTAATACTTTAGAGTAATATTGTTTCTTACATCTCCTCAAAATGACATGGCTCAAAATAAGTTATTTTCAGAGTTCTTATAAAAGTTTTTTTCAGGGTCAAAGCCTTCGTCCGGTTCATGATAATGAATTTCAGTGTCTCCAAATGTGTTCAGTTCCAGATCCCGTCCCTCAAAAACTATTAACTTCTGTAACGAATCACTTGCCTCATTTCGTCCATGGGTCATGCTTGTTGTTGTTGGTTCCAAAGCTCATCTGCCATCGCAGATATCAATATACCTGAAAGTTTCTTCACACCGCTGAGGGTCCAGTGGCCCCTTCATACTC
>NW_018127954.1:788864-791909 GCF_001952655.1 Monopterus albus
GCCGCTGAAATATAATCCTCTTCTGCTTCAACATCCTCATTCGCTTCTGATTTATTAGCTCTTTTCCCTCTTGGAGGCATTTTAATAGTTGTAGAATTTGTTCAAAGACTTGAAAATGTAGAAGATGTGAAAAATCGTAGAACAGACAAGAGGAGCAGTACAGACGTCTGCTCTGGCTTGCATAATTCCAATTCCATATGGTACTAGACATATAGTACATAGAGCATTAGTGAGATAAAGTTCGGAAATAGATGGTGAAAGAATGATAAATACAAATGGAGGTCCCAAAAGTTTGAGTTTCATCTTACAAAACGAAAGGAGGAGAAAATCCACATCATCCTTGGCAATGACTGACATCAATTTTGATAAGAGACAGATGTTTCTACATCTTTTCTTGCATAGAATACTCATACATAAACCTTATGGGTTTTTTTCCCACACAAAAAACTACAGACTTCAATTTCTTACTCATTGCAGGTGTGCATTGACAATTATGAAAAGAGCAGGCAAGTATTCAATATTAGAGATACTTCAGTAAGACACAGCTTTTCCCGATATCAAACCAGTGATTCCAGGATTGCATTTAGTGTAGGTGACAGGACCAACCACACTTCTCTGCACATATAAATACAGGCTTTCAACTTTAAACTTGTGGCACCGCGTACAGTATGTGCATGAAATACATATAAATATTTAAAACGATGTCAAATAGCTGTGTAATGTGAAAGGTGTCCCATGTAGTGACCAACCCACAGAGAATTTTTACCAAACTCTACAGCTCCCCTTCAGCTCTGTGGAGTCCAGCCACAACTATATTGTTTTATTCACATCAAAACCAGTTTTTTTTTTGACAAAGTGCTAATAAATCCACTGTGCATTACCTGAAGTTGAAACATTTGTAACTTAAGGAACTAAGAAAACCATTTGTGTGTGTACAAAACTTTCTCTTTTTCCTTGAAAATCGTCTGTATCTACTGTTGTCGATGGATTGCTGGCTCCTTTTTTATTAAAAAAAAGCAAAGTCTTAATCATCCAGCTGCAGAAAATGGCTGATAATTGTTTGAAGAGAAAAAGAGAAATAGGAGTTATGTCTAGTATGCAAGTAGGAGACTTTTATTGGGAAACGGTTAGTACTTTTGTGAGAATTTCAGCATCAGCTGGATCAAAACTATCCAGCATTACCTCACCTTGTACACTGGATGTTCCTGCAGTGTAGTTGACAGATTCTACACCTAATGGTGGCTGTTTTCTCTCTGAAGTATTCCACACATTCCTCACATTTAGAAGCAACAAACAGCTTGTTACTCTCTGGTAAGACAAACAAGGTTATCAACTGTGTTAAAAGGCACTCAAGGGTTGCTTATGTAGACATTTATCAGACTGGAAAAATAAATGTGCCCAGCAGTCCAAATAGTTTCTAACAAAAATGCTTTATGCATACGCTCCATGTTCCCCTTTATTGCAACCATGTTATTATTCTTCCACGACATTTTTCTTGTTACTGGTACAACAGCATTCATTTTCATTTGGAATTAAAACTGAAGAAAGCACAGTGGATAAGACATGTCAGTAACAATAATAATCCTGCATCAGAATCCCTCATACAGAGAGAAACTGTGCACAACTATAAGTAGTGTAAGCTGAAACAGGAAACTAGTCTTTCAACTGTAATTTAACACCAGACTTGCCTTAGTTTCCACTTTCATATAACTTTGGCTAAAACCTGGAGGTTTGTTTAAAACTTGTCTGATTCTCAGGCTGGGTTATCCCTATGTCTGACTTTGTAGTTATGTTGGAGCATTCAGTAGTATGATAACCATTTGTCTTGGAAATGAGGTTCAAATCATAATAAGCTTCCTTGTAAGGAGCTAGCTAGGAACTAAAACTAGACCTATATTGTAAATTAAAATATATTTTCAGTATATTTAAATTCAGAATATACAAGACATGCAATGTAATTTGAAAAAACCCAAAATAAAAAAAGAGAGCCCAGCGTGTTTTCATTTAATACATTTGAGTAAGAAAATGCAAGAGAGTTAGATCTGTAGTGTGTGTCAGACTGAGGATGCAGTGCTAGCAATGCTTCAAATTAGAGATTAATAGCCTCAGTCCTGAGGCTAATCAATTGTGATAACAAACAGTAAACAGCAGGAAACTGAAAAATGGAAGGCGTCCGTTGTTTGCAATTAATTTAAGTCTTCTGAAGTTGAAAACTCAACCTTCTGCTGCTTGATATCTGGAGATACCTGCATTTTATTAATGGAGGGTGTCAGTATTAATTATGATAAGAAGGCAGACACTTCTTATTAATGTATAGTGTCCATCATTTTAGATAGATCTGTATACTTTGATAGTTTTTACCCACATCCATTTTTACATTTGGAAAGTATAGAAAAAAAAACTGTATTTCGCACTGAAGCAGCGTGGGTGAGGTCTGTAGACTTTTATTTACATAGTCCACTGGATCTCTGAGGCTGCCACAGTGCAACAGAGTGTAAAAGCTAGAAGCTACAAGACTGCCATACATCCATGCATACAACTTCTGTCATCCTCTCTAATGCTTGTGTGATAAGATGATACACAGAACTAACACACACACTTAACGCATGCACAAGTATAAATCCCACCAGGGCAGCAGAGCCATGATTGGCCCTGCTATCATACACAGGTTCCTTGTTTAAGTCTTAAAAAGGGGGAATTGAAACCTGACAATGGTGATGTTTAGGTAAAGATGTGAAAAGACTGGGATGTAGTAAGGGCTTAGGGTGTTTAGACAGTAATTGGTACAGATGACAGTTTCATTTCTAAAGTACTGCACATGAAAAGCTATAAACTCATTCTAACACAGTTTAAGTCAGCATGAAGGTTTAGCCAATTATGTAGCATGTGTGTAAACACTCGCTAGGTAGTTAGATTATCTAACAAGTGATGTACAGAGGACAGTCACATAATTAACCGCCATACCTGTTTGGGATGTGCATTGATGAGTGCGGTCCAAGAGGTGAGTGGTGACCTGGTCTCATGAGAGCAGATGAGTGGCCCACC
>NW_018127954.1:791969-792692 GCF_001952655.1 Monopterus albus
TACAGGGGTGCTCATTCCACTGCTCCATCTGTAGAAGTCACCCATCATGTTTGATGGGGGAAGCAGGGGCAGCCGGCAGGAGATGTTAAAATGCCCTCGCGGTCTGCTGCCTTTCTGATGATCTTTGGCAGAATGTGTAGCAGAGCCCTGAAAGTCAGAGGATAACCAGCAGCATTTATGCCATCTCAAGGGACCTATTTGGGGACATCTCAGTGCAGGGTGCAAAAGAATCTCTTCAGAACTGTGCATGCGTGAGAGATAAACCCAATAGCAACAGCTCTTAGAGGGCAGAGCGTATACAAAATATAACTTCTCTAGCCTTACAACAATTCTCTCTAATGTTACAGAAACAAGGCATTAACACACATGCAACCTGTGTGGTTTTTAAATTTACCATTAAGTCCCATCAAGTAGTGGAAACATCACTCCCTTTCAAATAGCTCCAAGGTTGGTAAATCCAACCGGTGGATGCTGTGTCTTCCCCCACACGACCACATACAGTCCCAAAGTAGTGAAATTAATTTCAACAGGTAAATCCACTGAACCTACCTTGTTACAAATGTACCACTGCATGACATTTTTCATGACCATTTTCCCTGTGTACATATGCCCGGTATGGCGCAGCTGGGGCCCCACCCTGGAGCCAGGCCCGGGGTTGGGGCTCGAATGCGAGCGCCTGGTGGCTGGGCCTCCCCTCACGGGGCCCGGCCAGGCTTAGCCCGA
>NW_018127954.1:795793-809120 GCF_001952655.1 Monopterus albus
AGTTCAGCATCATGGGCGGGGCTGTGTGCTGCGCTGTAATAGGGCAAGGCTGTGGAGCTACTAAATATTCAGTTTTACACTTGGCGAGATATTTAACATTTACATTTATATTTAACATTTACATTTAGAAGTGTTCTCACATTTAGCTAAATGTGAGAACACTTGTTGTCACATTCAGCTAAATGTGAGAAAACTAGTGTAAGTGTTATTTTTACATTCGGCACCCCATACAAATGTGAACTTATAACCACTTCTGATTTAATACTGATATGCCCAGTAATTTACAGCAGTCTTATTTACTCGTCCTTTTTAAATACTTTCATTGACACATTTTGTACAAGTTAACAGTCATTTCCTTTATAATTATGATATAGACACTTATGATTAGATAATTTAATTGCGTACCATATAACTTTTTGATCTTGTATTATGTGTTTATCCTTTAGCTATAATCTTCTCCAACCATGACCATGCCACAATTGTCATGTTCAGATATTGAAGATTTTTCTTTTCAAAAATGTTAATATTGAATATTAAAATATGTCAAATCCAGCATTTTGCAGAACTGTCAAATGTCTGAGTTTTGTCTGCTGACAAAGACAGAGGAAATAGAGGGAGTTGTTTAGGTTGGAGAGTTGATATCCAGGATAGCTGATCTTTAGGGGGAGAAATGATATGTCTGAGCTGCCAAGGCATATTTTCAGCTGGAGAAAGAGGGCAAAAAATGTGAAGTTCCTCTCCAAAGAGAACTGTCCTCACTCAACATTCAAATTTCTCCAAGCCCCCTTCTTCTTTTTCTTGCCTCTGTTTCACGTCTGTAGAAAATTGAAGTTTTCACTACAGTCAATCCATCTAACTTTGAAACAGCTGTACAGCAACCTTGCTGTTATTTAGAAGGCAAGCAGCAGAGGTGCACTGTCAAATACATGTCACATTTCTTTGTAAGAACATTTTACAGCTCAGCGAGGTGTGCAACACTAGGAGGGGCCAGATACCGAACAGCTCAGCAGTTAACTAAAAAATCACAGCATTTCTAAAGTCAATCTTTTATCACTGCAATTTTATATCTTCTTTCTGATTGAAGTTGTGGTTATAGTTCCACAGACTTCTCCATACAGCCTCAGAACTGGCATCTCTGACATTTCCTTTAATCATATTTCTGCCATGTAAAGTAAAAAACTGACTGCATATACCTCCCCATATCTGTGTAGAGATTTAGAACTTCATACTCAGAGGCTGAACACCTCTGATCATCCTCTCTCCCTCTTTGTCCTCCTTCCACCCACCTCTCTTTTATCTAAAGACACTGAGTGCTGAACCACCTGATGCTTTCAAGTGATGTGAGAGAATGCCACAGAGGGTTGTATCTGTATATGTGTGAGTCAATTAAGATCTAACCTGCAGTAAAACTGACTTGTGGAATTCCATCTGGAGAAAATACAGGGGTGTGTTGAACTCTGTTTTTATCATTCACTTGTTCTGATTTTGTCATTATTCTCTATACCACTGCAGGCAAGCCAGATAAACAGAAGACTGAGAAAATGGGAGATAGAGAGTATTTAATAAAGTACAAAAAGAAAACACATGGGGCAGGCAACAGAAATAAAGGAGGCTGAAAAATCAGTTTTAAAGAAAAGAACAAAACTTTTGACTGCCTCGCAAATGTCGGAGAAACTTAAGAGGTCAATGGAAGACATGTTATACTTAATAAATAAAGTCTAAATATGAGATAAATATCACAGGAATGTGTATTGGTGAAAGTGAACTGTAGAATGAAGTACTGTTTCAAAGTTTTACCAAATGCAAGTGGCAACTGGACTTGCTTGAGCTTCTTGCATACGTTTCACCTCTCAGCCAAGAAGCTTCTTAAGGTCTGACTGTCTGGTGGGGACTCCCAGGTATGTAACCTCTAAATCTGTAAGACAACTTTTGATTGTGAAAATGATAAACATTATACAGGCTTTGCTGATGTCAGCATATAGCTCAAAACTGCTGCTGTGCCTGCTGAAAGTTTCTCACTGAGGCGCTTGAGACACCACAGATTTAAAAAAGATAAATGGTTCCGAATGGATTGCAGGTGCTTTATATATATCCTTAAAATGCCTAAAATATAATCTAAATTCAATTTTTTCTGTCCCATCTCTCAAAAATCCTACATAGAGAAAGCATTAACTTAAAATATGAAGCCTAAAGTAATAATATATTGCATGTCTACGTAAATACGTATTTTAGTGCAGAACTTCATTTTGGTTCATCAAACAAGACATTTGATAACAAATATCATGTAAGATGATCATTATTATTTTGTGTTCCTCTACTTCTGTGCCCATTCTTTTTTGCATGCTTTTCCTTGTTTTTCGACTTTTCTACAATGTTACAATGGTGAATTATGATCTTAGACATGACAACAAGCTCAAAAAACAAGGTGTACCTATGTTGTTGTACTTCTATGCAAAAGCAACTCAATTTAAACACACCTCATGATTTCTTGCTTGCAAGACTTTTTTTTCCCAACTATGTAAAGTCTTAAGTGATAGTTTAAGGATTTCCTTGAATGGTCATAATCTCCAGGCAGTTGCACGTGGAATATGGGGTTTTTCAATTACCCACTTTGTTTAGACTGTTACACATCTCTTTTCATTGGTACATCATTGTTTACCTTTCTACGGAGGACAAATTCAAATTAATTAATGCTGCTGTGGTTTGTCGTGCCGTCCATTTTCAACACAAAAGTTGTGCATGTTCATGAACTATCTTCTCATTTTTAGGAAGCGGATCTTGGATTTTATCGTTCTGAAATAATTATAGACTATTTGGCGTGATGATGAATGCAAAGTTAATCTAGAGGTACGCAAGATTAAACATTAAATAGCTGGAAATGAGCAAAATGAGCATGAACTTTTCATGCCTGTTATAATGGCCAGTTGCTAAGGTGGGAATCTGGCAGAAAAAACTGAGCCACTGGAGGTGATTTCTAAAATTCACTGTTCTTTTTAGATTTGGAAATGTATAGCCTTTTGTTTTTCATGAGGGTTTATTATTAATTGGTGCAGGCACTCCCTTTGGGATTGTTTGGGCCTTTGTGTTCCTTTACTGTATATGTATGCTGATGCCAGTAGGTGAAGATTAAGTTTTCCATTGGTGCACCTAGGAAGCCTTGGGACTGCAGCCTTGTTCTGGTTGGGGGAGGGAGAGTGTGTGGTCTGTGTGGTTGAGAAAGAAATCAAGGAGTAACTAGGAGGCTCTGTGCTGAACATGCTGAAGAACAAAAATATATGTTGAAGAACATGTTCAGCTCATTGGCTCTGCTCAGGGTCCCCTCAGTCCAAGTCCCCTAAGCCTTAAAACCTGTGATCTTTTTCATCACCGACCACACATCCCTCATGTTGTTCTGCTGGAATTGGTTTTCCAGATTGCTCCTGCAGGCTTTTTAGCTCTCCTTCAGTCTCACTTTCAGTTTCCTCTCTACACTCTTCAGCAAGTCTCTGTCCTCATCCCTGGATGCTCTCTTCTTCCTCTTCAGCATCTGCTTCAGGTCACTGATGGTTTAGGATGGTTCTGGTGAGGATGGTGTTGGCCACACAAAAGTTTGTGCACTCTGTTATATATGATGTCATCTCCATGAGGATCACAGTATAGTCCAGTCTGTGACTTCAAAAAACCCCTGCAGAGTCTCATTAGCTTCCTGTGACCAGCTCCTCACAGTGCTTGTCATCAGTGGCTGCTGCTGGATGATGGGTGTGTAGGTGGGGCTGTGATGTTTAAAAAGTTGTCTGAAATAATGTTCTGCAATGTTGTGAAAAATTCCTAGTGAAATTTTTGCACAATAATTAGAGAAAAGAGGGCTGAAACATTCTGATAATTCAGAATGTGCAAAGTTTCACACTTTGATTATAAACATTTTATAATCCTAATAACCACTAAGATAAAGCCCTGTTTTCCCCTGAAGACCAAACCTAGTTAGCAGTGGCCCCAAGGAACCTCCCCCTAGCACGCCATTTACTTAGTACAAACACAGACACACACACACATGTGCATGTGCACACTCGCGGGCTGACCTAACCACTGCAGTGTCATCTCTGTGATTTAGGGTCATCTACCACACATATAGATATAAGTAGAGTACATTCTCTTATTAGCATTTTCATGTGTATACAACATAGCTACAAAACAAGCTAATCTATTCAATATGATTTTTCCCCTTGACAGCCCTGTGCTCCAAATAATAGGGAAAAACCTGTCTGTCATGTTTCATTAGTATTTCAGGTGGTCAATCAAAAGACATTGTCTGTGTTTGTTGTTTATCTGCTATCCTCTCCACTGACAACATCTGGGACCTTGTACCAGTATCACAGCCATCTGGCTGGCAGCTCATTACAAACAATACTCTCTATAGAGTTTGTAAAGTTCCTGCTGTAATTGGCACCAATTGTCAATTTAAACTGTAATGACTGAGAGTAGATTGTTGACAGAAAACCGAGGAACACCAGTATCTAATTTATTGTTAAAACTTGGTGAGTCTGGCAGATGTTTTGAAGCGGGATGCCAGGAGCATGAGTGCACCAAAGAAAAAGGAAGTTAACCCCTATTATTGGCCAATTACTTCACCAGACCCTTGTAAGAACAAACCAACTGTCAGGTTTTCCTGGCCACTCTGGCCTCTCTCACCTTCCTCACTCTGTCTCTCTTAGCCCCTGATTGCTTATATCATACACCTGCTCCTCACTCCCTTGATTAGATGACGAGATAAGGTCAGTTTTTTCACCTGCATCCCATCAGAGCCAAGCATCTAGGGAACTCATGAAGATTCTCCACGGGGCTCGTCGAGTACTCGATTACTCCGTGGACTTCCGGGTCTTAGCTACGGAGGCCGGCTGGGAGGACTGTGCACTTTGTGCGGCCTTCTGGCATGGCCTAAATGAGAATATTAAGGCTGAACTAAGCACCCAGGATGAGCCCCCTAACCTCGACTCCCTAGCTGACTTGGCAATCCATATAGACAAGAGACAATGCTCTTTCCACAAAGAAATAGCAGAGCGGCAGCCGGCCACACGGACTCACTGCTCTTCCTCAGACCCTACCACGGCCCGGGAACCTCCCTGCATGGGGGGAACCCACATGGCATCCAATGGCAGAATGGAAGAACCAATGGAAATGGGGCGTGCCCGTCTCGACCTCGAAAAACGGGCCCGCCGCATCCGAACCAGGTCTTGCTTGTACTGTGGGGCTCCATAACATCACATCACCACCTGCCTGGTGTGGCCAAAAGAGCGGGCCTGCCAGTAAAAGTGGGGACACTGACGGGCCACCCCTCCAACTCCACCAGGCCGGGTACCAGTTCCTCGTGCTCCTGGAGAGCACTGGTCAGACCTCTTCCCACCAAGCCCTCCTGGACTCCGGAGCCGGGGGTAATCTTATGGACCTAGTCCTGGTGGAGCAACTAGGCCTCACCCCGGAGCGTCTCCTCCGTGCCATTGAGACCCGGGCCATTGACGGCCGGCTGCTGACTCACATCACCCACTGGACTTCACCTCTTCATCTCACCATCGCCGGCAACCATCATGAAGACATCAGTTTCCATGTCTTCTCCATCCTGGATACACCACTGGTATTGGGTCACTCCTGGCTGGTCCTACACAACCCCTCCGTGGATTGGACCACCGGAACCATCACCCAATGGAGTCCCTCCTGTGCATCAACCTGTCTTCTGGCTGGACAACCCACCACTGCATCACAGTCTTCCTTTCCCGAGCCACCTGATCTCTCCATTGTCCCATCCGATTACCATGACTTGCAACAGGTGTTCAGTAAACACCTGGCCCCTGACTCTCTTCCTCCCCATAGGCCTTATGACTGTGCCATCGACCTGCATCTGGGAGCCCCCTTCCCCAACAGTTGCCTCTTCCACATCTCTAAACCCGAACAACAGGCTCTGGAGGAGTACATAGAAACTGCCCGACATGCAGGTATGATACGTCCTTCTTCCTCACCCCTGGGTGCAGGGTTCTTTTTCATGGGGAAGAAGGATGGTGGCCTCCATCCATGTATTGATTATTGTGTTTAAATGTGATTATTGTAAAGAACAAATATCCATTACCTCTCCTCTCTTCTGCTTTTGAGTCTCTCCAGGGCGTGGCAGTCTTCACAAAGCTGGACCTCAGGAGTGCCTACCACCTCGTACGCATCCGTGAGGGCGACGAGTGGAAGACTGCCTTCAAGACCCCGCTTGGGCACTTTGAATATCTGGTGATGCCTTTTGGCCTCACCAATGCCCCGGCGGTTTTCCAGGGGTTGATCAACAACATTCTCCGTGATTTCCATTTTGTGTTTGTATACCTCGATGATATTCTCATTTACTCTTCTTCCCTCACAGAGCACATCCAGCAAGTCCATCACATCCTTCTTCGACTCCTGGAAAACCGCCTTTATGTTAAAGCAGAGAAGTGAGTCTTCCACTCCCCTTCCATGGCATTGGGGTTCATCATCGAACAGGGAAGACTCCGCGCCGACCCATCCAAAATTACCTCTGTCACCAATTGGCCCACTCCCACCTGTCTAAAGGACCTGCAACGCTTCCTGGGCTTTGCAAACTTCTACCACCGCTTCATTAAGAACTACAGCACTATTGCAGCCCCTCTCACTCAGCTCACTTCCACCAAGCTGAAGTTTGCATGGTCCAGGACAGTGGAGAAGGCCTTCTGGGAACTCAAAAATCGGTTCACTTCAGCCTCTGTACTCCTCCAACCTGACCCCTCACGGCAGTTCGTGGTCAAGGTGGATGCGTCCGACACTGGGGTAGGAGCGGTCCTCTCTCAGCGGTCTGAGGGAGACCACGCCTTACACCCATGCACCTATTTTTCTTGGCGGTTGACCCCAGCCAAGCAAAACTATGACGTGGGCAACCGCGAACTCTGGCTGTAAAACTTGCCCTGGAGGAATGGCGGCACCTCCTCGAGGGGGCCGCCCCACCATTTTTAGTCTGAACCGATCCTAAACTTGGCCTACCTCCAGTCAGCAAAAAGACTGAACCCCCGACAAGCGAGGTGGGCCTTGTTCTTTGATTGGTTCCGGTTTACCCTCTCTTATCAGCCGGGGTCCCGCAATCAAAAACCTGACGCTCTCTCCCGACAGTATAGTCCCTTGGCCAAGAACGACACGCTTGAACTGATTTCACTACCTGCCTCCTGTATGGTAGCGTCTGTTACATGGGCGATCGAGGATACCATATGGGAGGCTCAACAACAGGAATCCGATCCTGGCAGTGGACCACCAGATAGATTATATGTCCCCCAGGCTGCTAGGGCCCAGACACTCAACTCGGCCCATGCCTCTCGGTTAGCATGCCATCCGGGGGTACAGCAAACCATTGCTCTCCTGAAACGTTACTTCTGGTGGCCCACCCTAGAGAAAGATGCCAGGGAGTACGTAGCCGCCTCTGCTCCCTGTGCGCAATCAAAACCCCTCCATCAGTCCCCTGTGAGTCTCCTTCGGCCACTCACCACACCTAGCCCTGGTCTCACATAGCTCTAGATTTTGTCACCAGGCTTCCTCCCTCCCAAGGCAACACAGTCATACTCACCACTGTCAACCATTTTTCTAAGATAGCTAATTTTCTCACCTTTCCACAACTCCCCACTGCACTCGAAACCACCCAGCTCCTGGTTCAACATGTCTTCCGTATTCACAGCACTCCCCTCACTATTGTTTCTGACTGCAGTCCTCAGTTCACCTCACATGTCTGGTCAGCCTTTTGTACAGCCATCGGAGCACGTCCCTGTCTTTCTTCCAGCTATCACCCCCAAACCAAAGGTCAAGCTGAATGGTTGAACCAGGAGCTGGAAAACACTCTCCGCTGCATAACCAGTACTTCTCCTGAAGACTGGAGTCTGTTGCCTTGGGTGGAATACGCCCACAACACCCTCTCCAGTTCCGCCACCGGTATTTCACCTTTTCAAGCCTCCCTTGGCTACCAACCACCTCTCCTATCCGCCGCCGAAACAGACATCGCCGTTCCATCAGTCCACACTCATATCACTTGCTGCCACCAGATCTGGGATGAGACCAGGGCCACCCTGTTATGCACGGCCGAGCAAAACAAACGCCTGGCTGATCGCCGCCGTCGAGCCGCTCCTACCTACCAAGTTGGGCAACGGGTCTGGCTCTTGGCCAACCACATTCCCATTAAGGGGGCTTGCCCCAAACTGTCTCCTCGGTTCCTGGGGCCCTTTACCGTCCAGGAGGTTATTCATCCAACTGCAATTAAACTCACACTCGCTGATTCCCTTTGTATTCACCCTGTTTTTCATGTCTCACAGATCAAACCTGTCACCTCCATTCCCTTCTGTCCTTCGCCGGCTCCGCCTCCACTGGCCCTTGAGGTGGATGACGGCCTATACCGTCAGACAGATCCTGGACATCCGCCCTAGGGGCCGGGGTTTCCAATACCTGGTGGGCTGGGAAGGTTACGGTCCGGAGGAACGGTCCTGGATTCCCCGTTCTTTCATCCTTGACGATTCGCTCCTTCACGACTTCACCTTGTCTCTCTGTATAGTACTTACTCGTTTGTTGTTTTACTTCGGTATTCCAGTGTTTTAGTTTTTTTCTTGTCATCTCTGTCTGCTTGGACTGCCTGTTTCCTCCGGACCTTGGATCCACTCCACCTTCCCAGACAGGTCGATGTACAGTCACCAAGTTTCCCCCCATATCAACCCCTCTCTGTCTGTGTGTCTTCCAGCATCTACCATCACCTCATCGGCCAGCTCAGGAGTGACCCGCGACGCAGCTCGGCCCACCACACTCCTGCTTATCACTCATGAACTCCTGCTATTGGTCGACACCCGGGTTCCCTGTTTATCACTCCACTGCACTGTACATAAATAAATCACTGCTTGCACTGAAGTCGGCTACCTGGGTCCGCCTCTCTATCGCTCACTCACTTCCGTGTGCGAGCGTTTGCCTTAACACCAACCAACAGATGTGACAACATTTGGTAAAGTGGTCTCAGGGCTCAGTCAGGAGGCCAGGCATGATATTGTGATGCAAAGACATGCAACAACCCAATTGTACATTTAAGAATTTGTCTTGTTTTAGGAAATGCAGCTCTTTTTTTAACTTTGTTCTTCATATTTTATGTTATGTGGCTATTTGGAAGGAGATACTTGTGACCAGCAGTCCCACTACTGATCAAAGTAAAATGTAAATACAGTATTAGTTGTGTCATGTCCATTGTGCTATAGTACAAATTGAAATTTTTAAACATACATCCGGGTCCTGCCATATGTGCTAGGGACTGGGGAATTAAAATCCTCAATGGAATAGTGGTGCTCATAGTAGTAACACTTCTTCTTCTTCTTTCGGCTGTTCCCGTTAGGGGTCGCCACAGCGAATCATTTGTTTCCACCTAACTCTATCCTCAGCATCCTCTACTCTCACCCCAACTAACTTCATGACCTCTTTTAGCACATCCATATATCTCCTCTTTGGCCTTCCTCTTGACCTGTTGCCTGGCAGCTCCATCTCCAACATCCTTCTACCAATATAACCACTACCCCTCCTCTGCACATGTCCAAACCATCTCAATCTGGCCTCTCTGACCTTGTCCCAAAAACAGCCGACCTGAGCTGTCCCTCTGATGTGCTTGTTCCTAATCCTGACACCTTTCTCCACCCACTCCAACCTGCCTGCACTCGCCTCTTCACCTCTTTCCCACACTCCCCGTCACATTGGACTGTTGACCCCAAATACTTAAACTCCTGCACCTTCTTGACCTCAGCCCCCTGTAAACTCACTGTTCCACTTCCCTCCCTCTCCTTCATACACATGTATTCTGTCTTACCACGACTGACTTTCATTCCTCTTCTTTCCAGAGCAGACCTCCACCTTTCCAGGTGTTCCTCCACCTTCTCTCTGCTCTCACTACAGATCACAATAGTAGTAACACAATGTGAAAAAATACATTACTAACGTGAAGATATTGTCAAGCTTCCTGCTCCTGTATTGATTTAATTCAGCCATTCAGGTACAATAAAGGAAAGAAACTGTTGCTGTCAGTTTTGGATACAATATCAGTGTGGCAACCACCATAGCTGAATGTTGCAGAAAATACATGATTGTCAGCTATTGGCTATAGTCTGTGCAGTGTGTTCAAGTGTCACTTTTTTAACCTGACTGGCCCAGACAAAGGTGACTTGAGGCGACAAAGCAGTTGGCCTTTGTCATTGCTAGTTCTTTCAGGTCGGCTTGGTGTGTCTCTGCCCTCAGCCCAAACTTACAGCATTATTTTAAATGACAGTCTACTTTTTTCAGAAGTGTTTTCAAAGCAGTAAGTTCAAACAGTAGTTCAAGTTTACTGAAAAGGCAGGCAGTCAAAGGCAGGTAACGGTCAGGAAAAGGCAGGCAGGGAAGATCAAGCAAACTTATCCCACAGGGCCAGACAGGTAATCTTAAAAGCAAGCTGGGCTTAAAAAGAAACTAAATCTGGAAGGCAGTGGGTAAAGGCTGGATTGTTGTAGCTGGTAAGCAAATGACCTGGATTAGAATGAGGGGAAATGGGCTGGCATAAATGCAGTTGAGCTGTTCAGGGAATGGGGAACAGGTGTGTAAGTGGTGGGGGATGGTGGATTGGTGGAAAGGAAAAAGGAAGACATGGCTAAAGCTAACAAGACCTGTGTGGGTCAGAATAACATAACTTGTTTGTCTTTTAGGTTGTTGAAATGTCTAATTTTCCATGGCACTAATGCTACAGTATTTATCATAGTTAAAAGTCAACCAAAATGGCACATCTCTACATATGAATAACACATGAAATGCCATGTTTTCAGCCTCCTTTTAAGATATGCTTTTGACCAGCGGTGAATATTTTCTGGATTAAAATTCTCTTTGTATCCTGACTGGGAGAAACTCTGCATGTTAATGGATGCAGCTAAAGTGTGCTTTCCTGACAAGCTGGCACTGGGATTGATATGTCAGGGACTGCAGCCAGGAGAACTTTAGCGATAATTGCTGTTAGAGCCACGGCGCTCCAGTTAATAATATTCTTTTCACAGCTCCTGGGTATGCTCATTGTTTCGGCTTTCAGGGCAGACTCTTAGTGATGCAGGTGAAAGCAAAGGCTGGAGGCTTTATATATATGTGTGTGTGTGTGTTTTTTTGCAAAATACTGTGAATTTTATATGTATAGTTATATTTAATTTTTATAAGATTTTTATTTAAGTACCTTGATGTCCTCAAAATACTGCAGCCAATTTCTGTCAGTCAATTTATAAACCTAGAAAGAAAAATTCACAATATATAATTCTGAAAATGAGATTGGGATGATCTTGAAACAAATCATATGTGAGGGGTTACTCTTGACCTTGAAGGTAGCAGGTAGAAACACTTAAACTCATGGTCTACAAGCTGTCTTCTTTCTACATCTCATAATACACTTGCACAAATGAAGCCCAGATGTGATTTGGAGACTTTGAGTGATTTACTAAGGTTTTGCAGCTCATTTTTTGACAAATCGTGTGTGTTCATATTTACTAAAGAGACGCAGTGGGGTTTTGCAGTGTACAAAGAAGAATTGCAGCACCACAGGAGACTGGTCTCATGCAATATTTATTTTATGGTGTTCCCATTCAGAGACAAAAATCAGGGAGGAAAGAACGGTGCAAATGGTCTCAGCCACAATTTACCACCACTGCAACAGAGGGAACTGTAGCGCAGGGACGGCTTGTAGCTGAGGAGAAAGCAGGTGTAAAATTTGCTGTCCTTCTCTTGGCGTGGCAACTGTCATGTGAGACCTTGTCAGAGTTAAGAACACATCTGGGGAGAGAGAGGATTTGTGTAAAGCGCACTGACTTTTAAAGGTTTTCAGGTCAGACTATGCTTTAATTGCTGAAAAAAAATAAAGGATGATTTGACTGGCAGAAGACTACATGTTTGAAGTTCTGAAAATAGTTTGCTGATTTCTTTAACCATAAAGTTCAGGTGCAGTAAACAAACAGCTTCTTCTAAAATTCCCTCTTGGTCCACACATGCGCAACAACCTTCAGGCAGCAGATCCGAAGTGGAGGTGTGTTCAAATGAACACAGCTGTGGCTGTGCTCCTTTACATCAGTGTTGGTAAATAAACTGTTAAACTGAAAAACTTTGGTGCTGCAATATTTTGCAATCCTGTTAGTGATCTGCAACAGGTTCGGTAAATATTCTCCTTTATTATGAATTACTCTTTTTTTTTTTTTACAAGAAACTGTACTTGCTGCAGACCCTATTTCATCTATTTCATATGAATTTGTAACTTTCACTTTACAGCTGATGGCACCCATACAGCTGCTCTGGCAAGCCTTTACATTTTACTTGTTTGCTGAGGCAACATAAATATATCTTTTAATCAGTCTGACTTCAAATTCTGTTTGCTGCCTGGCTGTCTATTCAACTGACCCAATTGATGTAGATTAACATAAGGATTCAGAAAAATGCTGTACATATATATCGGGTGGAAGGATACCTTCTGGTTGGCTGAGAGCGTGAAGAACGGATGTCCGGTTAAAGGAAGTGGCCAGATGAGTGAACTGTTAGCTTACTTCGGGACTATTCAATTACAGCTCAGCTGAGCCAGATTTTCAAGCCAGAAAGTTTGGCTGGGCCAGACATTTTGAGCAGTTCGTAAGCAGCAGGTAATGGCAAATTTGAAAGTTGCAGTTTTCTCAAAGACTGCCTTGCCAGTTGTGTGTTTTTCTATAATAATCCAAGCAGTTAAAGTCTGAAGAAAAAAATGTATACATCCTTCAGGAACGTTTATGGCTGTAATCCTCATAATAGAGTGGAGTACAACTGCGGAATGTTACGATTTCACACTGGGCTAGGACCCAAAAGGCAGACCAGGACTAAAAAGAAGCTTAGAAAAACTTTATCAAGTAATAAGGTTACAAGGAACGAAGGTGTAGCTGCAGTACTGGGAGCACACAAGTGAGTCAGACAGGCAGGAGGGACATTGGTGTAGCTGTGGAGTCAAGAACTCACAGACAATGAGCTGGGCAGGTTGTAGTGTGAGTCAGACAGGCAGGAGCGGCACTTGGCAGTCAGGAGCCCACAGGTAAGTAGACATTAGCAGGAGAGTTGACAGCACCACTGGCAGATCAGGACACCCAGCAGATAATGCTGGATAGGAGACAACGCCTGCATAGCTAGAGACTCAGGAATTCACAGGTAGGTTGACAGGATAGATGTGGTGACAGCATTGCAATGTCAAGGATCAGTGCCAGGAAACAGAGACAGCAGGGGTGTTGTTCCTGGTGACCACATTGAGCACCATCAAACATAGTCAATGAACCAGCAAGAGACT
>NW_018127954.1:809157-822739 GCF_001952655.1 Monopterus albus
TAATGAGGAATAGGTGGAACAAAGAAAAGTGACTGTGTACTCTGATCTGTATAATCTGAACAATGTACATTTATGGGTATTTCACTGAAGGTTATTGTCCAGTCATACCATCGTGGGTCAAGTGTTCATCAGAGTGACAGCCCGGAGGAAGAAACTGTCTTTGTGCCTGGCTGTCTTGGTGCACAGTGACCTGTAACACTGTACGGAGGCGAGGAGTTCAAACAGATTGTGTCCAGGTCCAGGGTGTGAGGGGTCCTGTTTGGTTGCTGAGCCAAAGCAGACAGTGATGGAGGTGCAGAGAACAGACCTGATAATTCCTCTGTAGAACTGTATCAGCAGCTCCTGTCATGATTCTATCCCCTTGGCTTCCGCTCTCATGCTTTTATTTTGACATTACTTCCCGTTTCTGTTTCAGACTTTTTACTTTAATCAGCACTCATTGTTTTCACCTGTTTTCACCCCTTTATAGGCAGCTTTCCCCCAAATCGGAAAGCTGCCAGATTGTCTCTAACCCATGTCAGACTTTCCAATGTTTTTCCTTGTGCCTGTATTTCCTGTTCTGACCCCAGATTGTGTTTTTTACCATTGTGTTCTGCCTTGCTCCCCTGATTTGGACTGCTTTCTGTGTATGGATTATCGGACTTCCCTTTCTGACCTCTCGTTTGTGGATTCCTCAGCTGTGTAAGTTTGCTGGCTCTGAACCTGGACTGTATTTTCGACCTAAGTGTGTGTTTCGTGTTTATATAGTTTTCTGTATGGTTTTGTTGTCCATGCTCTTATTAAAGAGACAGTTTTTCACTTATCCTCATCTGGCTCTATAATTGAGTTCACCCTTGATATTATCAGCAGCTTCACGCGTTGATTCCTGACAGCTCCTGGGGCAGGTTGAACTTCCTGAACTGGCGCAGGAAGTACATCTTCTGCTGTGCCTTCTTGATGATGGTCCTGATGTATATCTGTATCCACACACATATGCAGATTCTTTTTTCCTACATTTTCATTTTTAAATAAGCATCAGATAGAATTGCAGCCTGAGAGAAGCTGCAGGAGGTGTTTGCTGCTTTGCTGCCTTTGGAGACTTGTGTCCACATTCAGCAGAAACACCAAAACAATATTGTTCAGTCACAACACACTGCTAGCCCATCTTTATCTTGTCAAAGAAAATACACACAGGACCACACATTTTTAGAGTGTGAAACAAGAGACACACACTTAAGTACATCAGCAACAAAGTTTGCCTACAACTACAAAGGAAAGAATACTGATACTGTACTGAAGCACACACACACACACATGCACGCAGAGTAGGCAAAAAAGTATGCTATCAGTTAACTGAGTCCCACATCGTTTAGATATTCTTCACAGATTGGAGGAAGAACACACAAACACACACACACTACTTGAACACACCCTATCACCTATAAAAGCACTGTTTTGTCTTGTGCTGATGGTTTCACTGTGTGTATGTGTACATCAGGTGAGAGTTACAGTAGTGCAGTCAGATGTTGATGTAAGGATTAACAGCCACATCCCAACCCCTCAGACACCCCCTTATGGGGGACTTTATGTTATAACCCTTAACCTGCCCTTAACCTGACTCTAATGGTTGCCCTGAAATGTTGTGATTTACATGGTGGGGACCGTCATTTGATCCCCACAAGGAAGGCCAGGTCCCCCTCATGCAAGTAATATCAGGCGTACACACACATGCACATAAATACAGAAAAAAGTGGGCAAAAAAACAGCAGAAAAGAACACAACACTGAAAGGAAGTGAGAAGGAGGAAGAGTGAGAGAGGGAAACTTGTAAAAGAAAGCTGACAGCTGTCTGGTACACACACCACTCTAGCCCAATCCTAAAGGAAAGTGTAATTTATATACCGTTTCCTAACCCTCCCGAAGGGAAAGTATCATTTTCCACTGTATAATAAACAACCGAGTGGAGAGAAGAGAGCAATAACACTTACGGAATAGAAATTCCATCACTACAGGATGAGCCAGATTGCTTCAATCACTCTTTCTCACACATGCAGACACGCTTGTCCAGCTATTCTCATGAGGCCATCCAACATTTAAAAGGTGAATCTGTTGCCCAGGAAGTAATGCAGTTTATATTTACACTTTGAAATAAATAGAAGATATTATGGTAGTGAGCACACTCTATTATTAATGTGTGATCTCAGTGGAAAAACACCACAGCATTGAGTGCTTACTACCACAAACTGAGACAAATCACTGTCTGTAACACTGCATGTCTTTATTTGACTGATTAGAAGGGGAGCTTGTTGAGGGTTGAGGACAGGCAATCAAGTATAGTGAATTGTTAAAAATAATCAAAGTGCACAAAATGTGAGCAGATATAGACTAATCTGTGATGCTGGCATTACAGCAATGGCACCTTCATCAATCGGCAATCAGACAGCAGTCACAACCTCCAACAGATGACTGTATCCTATGTAAATGTCAGTCACCCTGACACTGGTTATAAGAAAGGTGTTGGGAGAAAAGATAATAATGTGTCACCTGGGAGCACTTGCCTTCATTCCTAACCTTTGAGAATGGTCAATATAACAAAATCTATCTAAACTCAAAGCTTTGTCTCCTTACAAACTTTTGAAGATTCCAATTGCATGTCATGGGCTTCAGAATGGATAGGACAGTTGAGGGTGATGGGATTTTAATTTGTTTTCCAGGTATTATGGTCATTAACCAGAGTATTATTCACGTTGACATATTGGCCCAATGAAGAAGAAAGATCCCCAAATCACCAAAGTTATTACAATCCATCTTGAATGGAATATGAATATGTGTAACACATTTCCTGGCAGGTCATCTAATAGTCATGATGCCAGTCCTGGTACTGTCTCTGGCCCATAAATTCCCTGTTATTTTAAACCCAGCCCCTTGATTTTATAATCTTTTTCTGCTACTACTACGTTTCCGCTCTGTTCAAGCAGCAACCTCCAATGCTGAGAAATTAAAGCAAGATGAAATGTTAAAACCTGCAGTTCATTGAATGGCCACTTGAGGCTGGTTCCAAAAGGGAGTCAATCCACAAACTCTTCCATTTGGTCTGAATAGCTAATTTCTCCTTTCATTACAACTGTATAGGGGGTTAATATTAGTATAACTCACCCATTTAAATTATATCAAAGCTTAAATTTATGCATAATTAAGAGGTTTGCCCACTTTGAGTTACAGGAGGGAGGGTCCCACCACAGCTGGCTAACTGCTAGCTGTGTAGCGAGCTCCACACACGCCACCTATTTGCAGGTTTTGGGATTAGCTGGAGTTAGGGTCAAGTTTATGTTTAGGGCTTAAGCTTCAAAATCACTCTTTAGGAAACCAGTGGGTGATGTTACCAGAATACCGAGAATTTGTTTACTGTCATTCTCCTTTTTGAAGTCGTTTAACCTGTAATAAGAATTTTGTTACCTGTGTCTGTCATTATGTAATGTGTCACCTACCTGACCCTGCCATTTTGTGAAAGTAAGTACTGCCCCTTTGAAGCTATTTCCCTGGATCAACCATTATACTTACCTAGTTGAAGATCAAGCTCAAGCTCAAAGATTTTTATTGTCAATTCACTATATGTGCAGGACATACAGAAAATTGAAATACCATTTCTCTCTCACCTAGTATTGAATGCCATACCATTTAGGAAACTAAAACAGGGGCTGCTGGGGGATGATTGTGTTGAATAATGAACTGAAGTCTAGGAACAGCATTCGCACGTAAGAGTGTTTTGAATCTAGGTGGGTGAGGGCAGGATGGAGAACAGCAGTAATGGCATCCTCTGTGGACCTGTTTGACCTGTATGCAAACTGAAATGGGTCATGAGAGGGAGGAAGGATGGACCTGATGTTCTGCATGACCAGCCGCTCGAAGCACTTCATAATAATTGAAGTCAGTGCTGCAGGCAATAGTCAGTGTAACTGGTTGGGTGGGGCTTCTTTGGAATTAGAATTACTGTGGCAGCCTTGAAACATGTGGGAACAACCACTTGGCTCAGGGAGATGTTAAAGACGTCCGTGAGGACATCCTTGAACTCCTCGGCACAGTCCCTTAAAACATAACCAGGTATGTTATCTGGTCCAGCTGCCTTCCTTGGGTTGATCCTGGAGAGGGTCTTCTTTATGCTGGCTGTGGACAAACACACAACCTGTTCAGTAGAGAGATGTCACTGTCACAATTCCAAGGTGGGGGTTTATAGCCTATGAGGGTTTGGATGCCCCCCCAGAGACTCTGTGTATCTCTAGTGTTGCTGAAGCATCCAGATATTTTCTTGTTGTATTGACATTTTGCCTCCTGATTCCACGGGACAGGTTGGCTCATGCTGTTGCTAGGCCTGCGGTGTCACCGGCCCTAAAGGCTCCATCCTGAGCCCTCAGAAGTCTGTGAACCTCACATGTCATCCATGGCTTCTGGTTAGCACAAACAATGATATTTTTGCTGTAAGTGACATCATCAATACTTTTTGTGATGTATGCTGACAGCCTCAGTGTATTCCTCTATGTGTATGTGATTGTTATGAATGGCTGCTTGTTTGAAAATGTCCCAGTCTGTAGTATCAAAACGGTCCTTCAGAGCATAAGAAGCAAAACTATAGATTCAAGATTCAAGATTTTTATTTGCCATTTATACATAATCAGACAGTCTGGTCTCAGCATGATGGTGATGTGATCAGAGAGACCCAGGTGGGGGAGGGGGGAGTAAAACCAGTCTAACATAAATTCATGTGGGCATTAAAAGTTGACACCATGGTAAAAAAAAAAAAAAAGTTTACATGGCCCACAAAACAAGCCACGGTGTAACCATGTTTGTGCACACACACTCATCATAGGTGCACTCTGGTAGCATTACCCCTCTGCTCCTGGCACAAATGACTTTTTTTGTCTCCACAGTGCCAAGTAATTCATGCCCATGGACAGTATTTGCTGGCTGTTTTTTTCCCCTGTTGGCAATTTATTTATATTTTTCAATTTTTTGTAAAGTTCTTGACCTTATTTACTCCCATTCTTTTCCATTTTGTACAGACAACTGGAAAGATTCCAATGGTCAACTCAATCAAATAATCAATCATGCCAATCAAAAAAAGGTAATCTCCCTAACTGTAAATACAAAGCATACATCAAATGTTAAAAAGGTTCTATCAGATATTACTAAAAGTTTATTATATAGTAACTGGGAATAATGATCAGATTTAATTCTTCACTAGAAACAATCTTTTATGATGGTATTGTAATATTCATTGCAGCACCTTACCTGAAGGATCAATGAAGCTATCAATAGTACTGAATGTAACCACTGATATAGTCTTGTACATGTACACTAGAAAGCCACAGTTTTCTTCTGAAGCTCTGTCTCTTTCCTCAGCTGCTATTTTATTTTAATGAAGTATATAATAAAGTTGTGTGGCATCATGCCATGTTAGAGCAGGTGGCTGAGGGGTGGTGAGTCACCTCATACTGGGCCAAGGACATACACCCTCTGATTGGAGCGAGGAGGCAAAATGCCACAAGGTGCCAGGAACACAGCCAGTACAAATTAAGTTGTTGTTTGAATACACATGACTTTAAATAACAAAAAATAAGGATACATTTCACATAATTATGACAGAAAGGGCATTGTTGTTGCTGAAGCCAGCTCTATATATCTAGAAAACATATTTTTAAAAGACAGCACAGTAGCTGTGGCATCTTTGGATGATGATAATTATACATTTAGAGACAGAAGTTGATAACATCATATAATCTAAAAGCTATAAAGCTTTGAGATTAACACAAAGAACAATATCACCTCACATTTCTACTGGAGGTATATTTTCTCAGTGTCATCTGATATAGTACATGTGTGCTTTTTGCTCTTACTATTTACTGTAATTTCAAATTTGAAGAACTTCAAATGGTACTTTTTTTTTTACCTATGTGTGCAAACCAGCCTACCTTCAGTTTTAAAAAATGCAGTTTTGTTGGCTGCTCTATGCTTTAGAAGACACATAATGTCCCTGGTTTAAATCTCAAAGCAGACTTTTGTTGAACCCCCTTTTCTCTTGTTTCCAGTTATCTTTCTAACTTGCCATCTGATGAAGGTATAAAGTGCTACAATACTGTGTTGTGTTGCATGAGTGGTGACACAAACATGATCCCTTTACATTCAGTAAAGTACAGCACACACCAACCATGTAGTGTCATTTGGTGTCAGTATTTTCACACCTGTGGCACACCCGGGGCGTGACATATGGAGTGAAGGAGTAGTTAGGGAGATGATGGTTTAAAACTATTGCCTCTCTGGAGTGCTGATGTGTTTTGTGACAGAGTATTACATCTCTTTCAAATGCAAACTGTGCTACCTTCCCCGAAATGGTGCTAAAATGCTCCCATAACAATCAGTTAAACCTCTACTGCAGAAAAATGACTCGTGAATTAAGTATAAGTGTTATGTACAGTTATTATAAAAACCAGTAAACTGCTACATCATGGCTCATGGGCTAACAGTGTAAGTATTTTAAGGTATGTGATTTTGGATGTGAAAACATACACACTTCAAATAAAATCAAATTTTATTTGTATAGCGCCAAATCACTGAAAAGTCATCTCGGGACACTTTACAAAGTAAGTAAGGTTATCACTATTATTAAAAAGGGAAAAACCAACAAATCCCCCTTGAGAAAGGACTTGGTGACAGTGGGGAGGAAAAAATCCCTTTAACGGAAGAAACCTCTGACAGACCCCGGCTCTTGGTGGGCGGCCTTCTGCCTTGACCGGTTGGGGTGAGTGGATAGAGGAGAGGAGATGGGAGGAGAGGAGAGGAGAGGGGAGAGGAGGGGAGATGAGAGAAACTCAGAGCATCAGGGGGCCCCCCAGCAGCCTAGGCCTATAGCAGCATAACTAAGGGAAGGCTCAGGGTCACCTGATCCACTTTATGCACGTGTATGCATAAAAACTAAAATATTAACATGGAGACTCGCAGTCAGTACAAGTTAGACAGTGAGAAAGGAAGGAATGTGGAAATCTGTTAAAGTACCCTGCAAAATATAACTTGTTAAAAAGTAGCTATAATTTACAGCATCTGAATGCTAAAACCAATACATATGTGTGTGTGTTTGCTGGAGCCAAGAAGTATGAGCCGGCGAATTCCCACATAAGTATACACAGTAGCTGGCTGCATCAGGTCGTCATTGAATGTATAGTTGTGGGGTTGTGTTATATTGAGCACGGAATTACTCTGACATATCAACATATCAGCTGTCCTATGTCCTACATATGCCAGCAGGCATATGTAGCAGTAAGTAACCCATACTCCTTCACCCAGGAGTGAACGAGACATCGACTCACTGATCCACACCACTAGGATCTACAGCCAGGACATCGGAATGTCATTCAGACTGGGTAAGTGTGGTCGAATGGTAACAAGGAGAGGGAAGGTAGTCAGAACTGAGGGGATTGTACTACCAGAAGGCAACATAGCAGATGTTGAGGACAGCTACAAGTACCTTGGGATCCTTCAAACCTTGATGGAAAATCTCATGTAGGAACATGATGGTCTCACTGAAGACACAGTGTAAATGCAGTGTGAAAACAAAATGACAAAAGAGGCTTTATTGTTCAGTAGCTGTCTCTGCTTGTGCCTCCACACTTCAGTGATTCAGTTAAATGCAAAGATGGACAGAAGGTGTTGGTTAATCACACACAAACACATTTACACCTGTTTAGGAAGATGCTGCTGACATCATCGTGGCTGATGGGGGGCTTCTTGGAGCTGGCAGCCATCCTCAATGGTCTGAGGAAACAGTTGACCAGGATGAAGAGCTGGTGGACATACCTGTCAACACACACATACACATGGACAAAGTGGAAATAGACAGACTAATATGTACAACCTGGATTATTCTGGATTTTGCCTTGCAAAGACTTTAGACAAGTCAGTTCCTAGAAATGCTGTAAAAAGGGCTGAAAGAAGCGCTAGAAAAGATTAGATAGAAGAAGTGGTCCCTGTGGTAATAGGAACATTGGGGGCTGTGACCCCTGTAAGATTTGAGTCTTATAGACTCTAGTTACTTTATCAGTTTTAGTTACTTCTCATGCCTTTAGTTCCCTTTAGTTACCTTTCATAACTTTATCTTACCTGATTACAGCTGTATTGATTATTGTGCATTACTGAGCCCTGGTTATTTTCTAACACAGTCATTCTCCTTGCTTATATGTCTTACAATTTGAATGAGGTAGAATCTGCTTACTTTCTGCAACTTTTGAATGTCTGCATCCCCCAGGCAACCAGACGACCTATTTACATTTCAACAAAGCCCCACTAGCCCACACCTGGACACACTAAGCATATCCCAAGCTCTGCCCCACCAGGGGGTGTCTTACACACACAGAGGGTCTTATCACCTGAAGATGACCACTTGGCCAGCTTATTGTCTCACACACACATAGGGGACCTGCAACCCAGTTAACCCATTGTTTGTTTGGTGTGCTTGATCACGACTTAGTTATCACATGAGACATGTTAGGTTATTTTTTAGTTAGATAGATATTCAGAGATTTGTTGTCTAGGAATGTTTAGTGCAGACAGGGTGACTAGTTTGATGTAACTATTAGCCTGCAGTAAAATTGCAGGCACGTCAAGGTTACAGGAAAACTGCTGTTAGTGTCAACTGTAATGCTAGTCTTAATATTTGTCTTACTGTGTAAGGTTATGTCCAATTGTTTTAGATACACACCACGAAAACAACAGTCACGCACCTTGACTTTTCCTCATGTTTTGGCTAAACGATAGAGCAGCTGCAAAGCTTGCTTATCGGGTGGCGTCACGGTTTGACGCCCCTTGTAGCATGGGCTAGCCCAAAAATGATTAATATTATATAGGTTGTTGGGTCCAGACTGGCTCAGCTTTCTGCTGCCTGCGCGCAGGTAGAGGGGTGAGAGAGCTCTGGACGTGTCCTGTGAATTTTACCTGTGATCCTCTGAATAAACCAGCACGGTTATTTTTTTATAAAATCTAAAGCAGTCTCTTTCGTCTCATTGAGAGTTCCTGGTTTGAAAGAACCGGAAGAAGCTACACAGAAATAATAGCTTATAGATGAGTGGAATTTTTATATATGTATGTATATAACATATATACATATGTACAGATCTCTCTATTTATAAGTACTTTATCTTTATTTTTATTTTTTTATCTCGCTTCCTAATGCATATTCCTTTGTTTGTTTGCACATTACTTCTTTACTATCCTTACCCCAAAATCTACCTGGGCCTCCTCCTGTGGCTACTGTAGATATGGATAAAATACCTGACTAGCATCTACCATCTTCTTCTCCTACAATGCTGGTTCTTGGCTCCTTGATGGTGGGAAATCTTACACCAAGTAAAGCTGAGATATTTAGTTTTCCAGGTGCACATGTAAGACACTGAGGATAAAATAAATCAGTTGACAGACAAGCCCTCATGTCAGTGCTCTGTCACTTTACCAACAAATCTGCACAGTGTGCAAAGCCTGAGCCAGAAAAGGATGAGGTAGGACACTAAGGAAGACAGCAGCAGTAGTCCAGTTCCCTGGTGTTCTTGTGAGTAAACCAGGACACCTAGCAGTGCCGAGAGGACCTGCGGGCTCCATGCTCTTCGATGACGTTTGATCTGCTGCAGCTTCTGGTCACTCCCTTCAACATTGGCATTTTTGGATATGAAGGCATGAAGCTAAAAGTATGAACTGTTTCCTCCCTCATCAGCTGCTTGCCTTTGAGAGAGAAGAGATCAGGGGATGAGAGGGGATACCATGAACTCATCAAAAAAGGTAAACACACACTTTAAATAATCAGAAATTATAGTATACTGATCATGTTTTGCCATCTTTGTTCAGATTATAAGTTGTTACTGCCCTTCTCTGTCATCGGTTTTTAGAGAGAGAAGAAGAGGACAGACGAGCAGAAACGAGACAAGAGAAGTAAAAAAAGTGGCATTGTGAACCATCTCTGTTAAAAAGGTTAATATACATTCATTCTGATATCAAAATTGTATACAGTTAAATGTTTCTACTGGTTGATAAAGTTGGTTATTACCTTTTGTCTCTCTTGATGTACATCATCTTTCTTTTAGAGAGAAGAAACAAATCCACACTGGACCAGACCAGAATAGATGGCCATGAGCCTCTGACCAGCATGGACTACAGCTATAGGCTAAGCAAAGCTCTATGGGCAGAGTGGCGTAGCGGAAGCGTGCTGGGCCCATAACCCAGAAATAAATGGATTGAAACCATACTCTGCTAAGATTCAAAACTGCCATGCAACAGGCGTTCCCTTCTTATGTTGCAAAAATTTGGCAACTGTTGCACAAAAAGTCCTCACTTCACCCACCTTCCATTTCATTGCCATAGTGTGCAGTTGATTTGACGTCACTTGTGTTTTAGACAAATTTTTTTCAGGCCGAATGGTCTAAGGGGCTGGATTAAGGCTCCAGTCTCAACTGAGGCGTGGATACAAATCCCACTGCTGTCACATCTAGTTGTTTGTATCATTTGGCTTAAGACGGGGCACTGTGAAAGAGCCTTTGGACAACTTCTCTGAACCCGAAACTAGGCTTGATGCACTGCCTGACCGGAATGGCGTGCTTGATGACAGGTGAGACCACTGTGCTATAGGTCCTAATCTGGTTAGCAGCAAAAGAATATAAAATTATAAAGTGCAGCTCAGTGACCAGACATCGATACCAATTTTTGATACTAGAGACACACACAGTGCATAGTATCCTAAGTAGATCGATGAAACAAAAAGATTAAATCTATTTTAAGATAAGTCTGGAACATAACAAAATGTGGAGCACTTAAAAGGGTCTGAGAACTTTTAGTATGCACTGTACATAGTGTGATACCCAGCCCTAGATATAATTGTGTTTATAAAGCAGACGTGTTCATTTGAACCTCAATAATGAACATGCAGCTATTCACATTTCACTTTTTGACATATTTCTGTTTAATATCTGCTTGTCAGTTGTGTGGAAAGAAATTTAAAATCTCTAATCAGAGCATCAAAACAGAGAAACAAGTAGAAGAAGAGAAAGCCAGAGATCATGTTTTTAAAATTCAGTGGCCGACATGCAGAGGCACCTTTCTTGAGGAGTAATTTCAGCTCTCATTGTTAAAATAGCTCAGCTGTGCTTCGATAACAGACATTTATTTTGCACTGAAGAGAGGGCTCTATTCTAGGTTGATGATTTGTTCTTTGTTATTCACTCAGAAAGATGTCAACAGTGACATGAGCCTTCTTCTGGTGTATAAGAGTATGAGATAGAATCTGTTTCTATGACAGAGACAGAACAAGGGAACAGCAGAGACAGACATCCAAAAACAAAAAAACTGAGAAAAAACTGGAAGAATGAACCAAAGAGACACAACTGGTTTTCATCCACAGAACGGTGCAAACCACCCCAAAATAAACTGCACCTCTTATCTTTGTGGTGTTTTTGTGTGTACTTCTGTGTGAGCTCAGTGTCAATCCCCTTTTTATATAGGGATCCTATTTACATAACATTGTGACTACTGTCTGTGTGTGTGGCACACAAATAGTCATATTCTATTAGACACACACACACACACACACACAGATTGTTCTCTGAATAAATCTTGTCCTCAATGGACACAAGTGATCCAACTTAATATTGTTTCATTTATTTACCTATTTCTGACTAGGCTGTTAAGGGAGGCTTAGCAGATGAACTAAATGCCTGGATGACTTGTAATTTCTTACTTCTAAACTCTGACAAAACTGAAGTTATTGTACTTGGGCCTGAAACCCTCAGGAATATGCTGTCTAACCATAGAGTTACTCTAGATGACACAGGTCAGGCCTCCAGAACTACTGTGTAGAACCTTTGTGTCATTTTTGACCAGGATATGTCCTTTAAATCACACATAAACCAAGTCTCTAAAACTGCCTTCTTTCACCTGCACAATATCACCAAAATCAGGAGTATCCTGTCTCAAAGTGATGCTGAAAAACTGGTCCATGCATTTGTTACTTCCAGGCTGGACTACTGTAACTCCTTACTATCAGGATGTCCCAATAGTTCCCTAAAAAACCTCCAGTTAATCCAAAATGCTACAGCCAGAGTACTGACAGGAACTAGCAAGAGAGATCATATTTCTCCCATATTAGCTTCTCTCCACTGGCTCCCTGTAAAATCCAGAACAGATTTGACTTTAGAAAAAGAGGACCTAGTTACAAACATAACTTTCTATTGAATAAATATGATGAGTACCAATCAGCTAAGCCTACAATTTTAAATAAAAACTTTTGTTGGTGAGCAATGATAAGCTCCAAACATATTGTGCTCTAACGTACCAGAGTAATAGCTGTTTCATTAAATGCACCTGAAGCCCAGATTCTTTTCTCCATTCTGCCATCCTACATTCCTCCTTACAGGTATTCTAGAAAAGAACAAGGTAAAAGTAGATCCTCTAGACTGAGGATTGAAGAGAAAGGTATTTTCCAGTACTCTTAGAAGTTGGGAGAGTCGGGTGTAACTTATCATTAAACTTTGAGGATATGGTCATTTAGAAAAACATTATTTGTAAATAGCATAATCAGTCTTGTTCATTTCACAACAGCTGTTATGGTGATTGTTTGTGTTATCTGTCCTGATTGATTGTATGTATAATTAACTTCATGTGACTGCCAGAATGTGAAATAATTTTTGATCATATGTGTATGCGGTGTCAGCGTCTGTCTCATCTAGCTGTTTACTGCCGTTTGTCTTCTGACCTCTCTCTCCAGTTCACCATCTTCCACTTCCTTTCCTATTCTTCTTGTCTTTCATCTTTCAGTTTTTGTTTGTTATATATTAAAGATGTAATCATGTGTAAAATAAAATTCTGAAGATAAATCACAAATTGAATGATCTTAGTCTTATTGCAACCAGCTCATTTACCGGTCTTCTCTTTCTTTCTTCAACAACCGCAAACATTCCTTACGAAAAAACATGAACTTGACATATGGAAATATTTTCCACATGTTTGACAGTGCTACTGCTTATACCACTAACAAAAGTTAATAGACATGCAGAATTATGCATGCACTGTGTTAGCAGAGGTGGAATCTTTTAAATTTTATAACAGAAAAACTCAACTCAGTTTTCAGATTAGACCAATGGGAATCATGTAACTTCATTGAAGCTGCTCTAATCAATATAACAAAGTCAACCAACTAGCAGTAATGTGAAAGTGATGGCTCCTAGTGTTTTGGAATTAGACCAATTGTTTGCTAGCATGTTCACCATAACAACTTTAAACATTCATAATATATCAATGTGTGTTTATACTGTAGCTTCAACAATCCCCAAGTGGTGCACAACAAAACAACATCATCTATTAATGCAGCTTTGAATAGAAATTAATAGCTGGTGTGGAGACATACAGTAAACAGTGAAATTAGTGTCTGTGTTAAAGGCCGGTCGGCCTAGGTCTAATCTAAACTGAGGACTCAACAGCCAGGATTCAGATTCAGGATTCAACACAAGGTTTTTCTTCCAATGTAGAGAATAAAGTTCAGGCTAGATGGAGGCTGGAAGACCAAGAGGCAGCTCGGGCCG
>NW_018127954.1:822775-825972 GCF_001952655.1 Monopterus albus
TATATATACACACTTCTATATTTGTAGGCACTTTGTTTTATTTTCCTAATGCACATTCCTTTTTCTTGTTGGCACATTCTTTTTTTCCCTCTCATTATTATCCTGTTTACTTGTCTATTCATTGCTTTACTGAAGAACATTGTAAATACACACAGAGTCACTGTACCAGAGTCAGATTCCTCGTGTGTCCCACACACCTGGCCAATAAAGCCAATTCACATTCTTATTTTGGACTGAGTAAGCTCATAATTTTACCTAGGCAGTGAATTCATTACAGCAAGATAAAAGGAAGCAGTTCAGGTTTTGTATAGCATTTTTCACATTTATCACTTTTTTTTTCATCTCACTGGAGGAAAACATACAGTATATTATTATTTATTTACACATGTGTACGTACTAAAGTGTTCAGAACATCCCTGCTCACTGCCATGCCTTACTTGGACACCTGAAAAGAACAGAGACCGTGTTGATGTCAATAACACTTGTGGTTTTCCTACTGTAATGTTAAATGCCTGCTGTAAAACAGACATGTGTGAAGGCCTCAGCCCTGGCCTTCACCATGTGAGGACCTAAACCACCACCAGCAGTGGAATTAGCTAGGTAATGTTTTGTTTTCTTTGTGTGTAGATTTAAGTTGTAGGTAGATTTTAGGCATTTAATTTGACATTGGACATACACAATTAATCAATGAAGCATGCACATTTGGTTAGTTTTGTATTGTTAATATGTGTAAATTTTCTTTCTGAGCTTCCATGTTCCTGGTCCATGGATGGGGGTGGTTGATAAAAAAATTGGACTGAGGCAACAGCAGGTTTAAATACCACTAGGCCTGGTCTGTACCAAGTGCCCAATACAAGCAGGGGGAGTTTGGGAGAAATATATTGTTTATTTATTTGTAGTTTGTTAGTTTTCTTTTGTCAAGTTATGTTATTTTTTCATCTAAAGAAAAATATTTAGTTGTCAGCAGATTATTCAGTGTTTATTGGTAGAATATTTAGATATCATCTTTGTTCATTCCCTGTGTGTTACTGGTTTGGCCAGCCAGTATATACTGTATGTTCCCCTGTGTGTGTCTTTTGTTAGGTTAGTTGATTTTTTGTTTGTTTGTTTGTTTGAGGTACTGTGTAGTTCCATTTACTGTATTTTTAGTGTTGACTAGTGATGGCCAATGAGGCTTTGTTGAATCTTTGACACAGAATTCACACAAATGATTCATTACTCGAGGCATCAATAACACCGTGCTCGAGTAGGACATCTAGTGGTCAAGAAATTGAAGTGCAGTCAAGATGTGTCGCTTATTGGTTCATGGATTGTTTGGTCACAAGCGGTTTCTCCTTTTACAGACTATTTCCCTAGCCTTGGAAAAAACCCCTTCACCTGGCACAGATGAGGCTGGGGCACACAGGAAATGCTTGGATAATTCATAGAGGGCTGGGAAACTATATATGCAATATATCTATATCTTATCTATATCTAACATTATTTAGGACTATGTAACTATATCTAGTGTTCTTTAACTATGTAACTACTTTATTTCTAACTTACTATCTATCTATCTATTGATCTATCTTGCTATCTACAGTGATTCGCCACTAAATACACAATCTGCTACAACACTATAAACTCTCAAAGCAACTAACGCAACAACAGCAACAAACCAACCTGTTCTGCAAAGACAGATTCAAATGAACACCACTAAATAGGGATATCCAGTCTCTGAACACACTCAATCCCGCAAAGTGATTCACATGACAAACCAAAGCAATCAGCTGATTCACCTGATGTCTGACGAACCCAACTGCTTCAGACATCACTCAAGTGATTCAAACGTCACTAGTCACATGACCGAAACACACCTCGGCACAGTGGTTTGAAACAATTGCTTTATGAGCTACCACGCATGTGTCGGAGCCTCGGGTGTCATAGGGCCATCACTACTCTTAGGTTTTTAGAGAGTAGACGGTTACACTTTGTTACAGTAGTAAGTAGTGGTCGTTCTGATCTACACTCCAGTCTAAAGCTGTTTGCCAACCGCCATTAGACAGAAGAAGAAGAAGTCTAATAACCATTAATTAGGCTACACAGTAACTGCTGCTCACTGGATACATAGATAACGAACGTTAGATACACAGCAGACGTGGACATTTTCCCTGAAATGTCATTTGAATTATGAATGGTATTCAGGAGAGGACGAGGAGAATGAAGCAAGAGTAAGCCTAGATACCTAAAATAAGTCAATAAATTGCCATTAGACGAGCAATAGACCAAATCTCCTTTTTCAGACACTCTTCCATAAATAGTGATTTCTTTCTTAAATAAAATACAGCAATTGTTCCAGCTCGGCATACTGCGCAGAGAAACGTTATGTTTGAACACCAGTTTCCTGCAGAACTTGCTGATGGAAGGCAGAGAAACACAAAGGCAACTTACTGAGTTCAAAATCACAACTTAATAAGAAATTTAATCCCACCAACTTTTAAAAATTGCATTTGATGTCACATGTCAAATCAAATTCCCTTGCTTAATATTGTCATGATTCTGTCCTGTTGGCTTCCAGTATCATGCTTTTATTTTGTTATCATTTCCTGTTTCAGTCTCACCCTGCATATGGACTCTTTACACTAATCAACACTCATTGTTTACACCTGTTTTCACCCCATTATAAGAAGCTTTCCTCCCACCAGAAAGCTGTCAGATAGTTCTTGACTCCTGTTCAGACTTTCCAGCGTTTCGCTTGTTACCAGTGATCCCTGTTTTGACTCCGATTGCCTTTTGACCACAGAGTTTTGCCTGAACCTCCCGATGCTGACTGTCTTTTGTGTAACAATTATCGGACTTCCCTCTTCGATCTCTTGGCTGTGCATGTTTGCCGGCACTGACCTTGGACTCTTGACGTGATTATGATTCTGGCCTCATGCACTGTACACGTGTGTATTGCTCAGTAAATAGTATTTTCTGCTTAACCTCATCTGGCACTTTGAGTTCACCATTAAAATTGTTGGCAGCTTTACTCGCCAACCCTGACAATCCCCCACAGGGCGCCACTAGGGACACAGTTGACTGCCTTCTCCAGATCCACGAAACACATGGACTGGTTGGGCAAACTCCCATGAACCCTCCGCAACCCTGAAGAGGGTATAGAGCTGGTCCAGTGTTCCACGGCCAGGACGAAACCAGCATTGTTACTCCTGAATCCG
>NW_018127954.1:826372-826963 GCF_001952655.1 Monopterus albus
AGTGGGGGTCAACAGCTGCCCGCCTCCACTGTAAACAGTTTCGGCAGGGCACTGCTTCTCCCTCCTGAGGCGTCACACAGTTTGCCAGAATTTCTTTGAGGCCGACCGATAGTCCCTCTCCATGGCCTCACCGAACTCTTCCCAGACCCAAATTTTTGCCTCCACAACCATGCGGGCTGCAGTCTGCTTGGCCTGCCGGTACCTGTCAGCTGCCTCAGGTGTCCCATGAGCCAACCAGACTTGAAAGGACTCCTTCTTCAGCTTGACAGCATCACTTATTTCTGGTGTCCACCACCAGGTTCGGGGATTGCTGCTGCAACAGGCACTGTGCGCCTTATGGCCACAGCTCAGAACGGCTGCATCGACAATGGAGGCAGAGAACATGGTCCACTCAGACTCAATGTCTCCAACCTCCCCCGGGATCTGGTCAAAGCTCTGCCAGTGGCGTGAGTTGAAGATCTCTCTGACAGGGGATTCTGCTAAACATTCCCAACAGACCCTCACAGTATGTTTGGGTCTGCCAAGTCTGTCCAGCTTCCTCCCCCGCCATCAAATCCAACTCACCACCAGGTGGTGATCAGTTGACAGCTC
>NW_018127954.1:827658-829433 GCF_001952655.1 Monopterus albus
GCGGCGGGGCCCCGTGGGGGGAGCCCCGGCCACCAGGCGCTCGCATTCAAGCCCCAACCCCAGGCCTGGCTCCAGGGTGGGGCCCCAGTTGTGCCATGCCAGGCGACGTCACAGTCCTTGATTGAATTCTATTCATAAAGGGCTTTTTGAACCACTCTTAGTGTGACCCGTCACCTAGGGGCCCAGTTTATTTGATATTTATTTTGTTTGTATTTTTTCCTTATTTTGGGGTGAATAAAAAGTCCATCTTTTTTGGAACTTTAAACGCTGTGTCCTCTGCCTTACTGTTTGGTCACTGACAACAGGTAAAAAACAAAAAAAAACAAAACGAAATGTGGCAAGTTTATATGGGTTTTTTGGGCAGTGGGAATGAGGCTATAGAAACAAATGTCCCTGTGAACAAACAAGGTCCACAAGGCCAAAAACCAAAAACAGGTAAGTTATCCAAAACTGAGCAACACTGCTGTTTCTGTCAGGTCGACTCGGTGCGACCTGCCTCTCTTCCACCTTTCTCTCCTCTGTTCTCTCAACCTGCGGGATCTGCACCTCAGCTGTGTTGCATTCGGTAATTAGCAACTCGTTTGTTAGTGCGCACAGCTGGGGTGCATCCCGCTGATTACCTGTCCTCCTTATTTATACCTCTGGCAGACACTCGGTCGGAGCATTACCTTACTTACCTTACCTAACTCGCATACCCCGTAACAGCCCTATAGTCATGGTATGTATTATACGTGATTTTGTTTTCCACGCTGACAGTTCCTGTGCTGTGGATCACATTTTGTACGTTGGTTATTTGTTTTGTGTTATACGTCTCTGGACATTCCACGCTGACAGTTCCTGTGCTGTGGATGTCCTTTTTTGTTCGTCAAGCCTCCTGGTTAGTCATCTATTCACCTGTCCGTCTTGATCCTCCCACTCTCCTGGTTTCTGCCGTTAGCTTGTCTACTCCCCTGGTCGTCCTGGTCTCCTCCACCATCTCTGCCCTACTTTGCTGGTTTTTGTACATGGATTCTGATACGTTGTTTTGTTGTTACTGTGCATTTCCCACCATTATAACCTCCTTTTTTTAACTAGCACCTGGATCGGCAATCTTGAGTCCAACCTCAGTTCTCCCTCACCCACCCTAACAGTTTCACTCAAAGCAGACAACTCAACACAGTATCGACTTTTCAAACCTTCAGTAAGCACAGCATTTTGATGTCTCACCTCACGTTATCATGCCAAATGAAGCTTCATAACATCACAACTGTCTCACCAAGGTTTTGAGCTGGTTTTGAATAAAGTACTTCTCATCTTGCCACAGTATTAGAAAACAAAATTGTAGAGTCTGTTTGTAACCACTTTGCAACTCTACTGAACAAACTAACAGTAAGAAAACCAGTGTAATCTGGCTGTTTCATTTTGTTCAGGTTTGTGTCACCCATACTAATGTAATATCAAGGATTTGGCCAACAGAAAGCTATGTGGTTACAACTTGAAAATATACTTATTTGTTTCTTTAATATTAAAATTCAGTAGCAGTAAACTTACACTTTCTTCTACACTTCATCTCAGTCCCCAGGTTTTTAATACAGGCAGCAGGTTCTTATAAGCGGAGGTGCATTCAGATTGACACTGCTGCATCTATGCTCATTTACATCATTAGTGTCAGTAAATAAACTGAAAAATACTGTAGCTAAACCAAAAAATCGCAGCATTGCAATTTATTGCACATGATGGTAATTTACGACAAGGTTTGTAAATATTCCACATGCATGTCCACATGTGTGTGAGCA
>NW_018127954.1:829587-836071 GCF_001952655.1 Monopterus albus
TTCCCAGCAGCAACCTTATAAAAATTACTGCAGGGACATCATTCAAGCCCAATTCAGTTTGGCAAAGTGTAAAATTGGCTTGAAAAAACAAAAAAGTAGCTTTCATAATATGATAATAATGATAATAATGGAAACATAAAAAGAGAGAAAGTTTAAAGAAAGACTGCAAGTACAATATTGATTGAAATTAATTCTGCAGAAGCTGTTTGAACTTGCAGGATATGAATATTCTCTTTTCCCACTTGATGCTTCTTCTGAATATTTCTGGCTGAATAACAACCATTACTGAGCAGAATGACAGCAAAGATGGAAGAGTCTGGGTTGAGCATGGAACATTAGAGACTTATGATTTCTCCACCAGGAGGTGATTTTTAAATGGCATTTCTGCTATATTGCTTTCAACAGAAAATGTCATGAAATATGAATTTGAAATGGGATTTAATAATGCAGCCATTATTAAACACCAGTAGTCATTGATCTACCGAGATACACTAGAGAGAATATGGACAGTAGAATTTCAAATAAAAAAAAATAAAAGAAAAGCATATAGACGAAACAGTGTTTCCCCCAGGTTAATTGGTCAGGAAGGGCAGATGAGCCCTTGAATGTACAGAAGACATCCAAAAAAGCCATTTTCCTCTATTTGCTTCAGCTCCTTGTCCACTTTTTGCAGAAGTGGAATAGGTATGCAGCAAGGTCCAGCGACGCTGTATGGCTTAGCATAATCTATTAGGACTATCTTCACAGGATCCCCTATAAGGAGTCCTAGCTCCCCATACACTCCTACTTCTCCTATGTGTTGAATCAAACCCATGTGAGCACTTACTGATCTGCTCCACAGATTGTCACATGTGGATTTTGCCACAAAACCCTGAAATAACATTCAGTTGTTTTTCTCCCCTTTAGTAGCTGAACCTTGACTATAAACTGTCCTTTGTGGCTTACTTGTCCCCCTGGACTGTCGAGTTTGGCTGGTACTGGTTTTAGTCTTAGCTTAACACAGAGGACTTTTTATGTTGCCTGGTTCATTATTGTTGTATCCACTCCAAAATCAATCTTAAAGCTCATAGCAGTTCCACAGATCACCAATGTTGTGCACCAGGGTGGTTCAGTGTCTATGAGTACCTCATCCACTATCACATTACCATCTGTAGCAGTTCTTGAAAGATCTCACTGAATTTAACAGCAAAGTGGCCAATTTTATGGTGTTTGTTACTCTTTTTCCTTTTCTGGGCACTTTTCTTTCATGTGTCTGTGTCCACATCTGCCACATTTTCTCCTTAGAGTGGGGAGACTATGCATGTTTGTAAATGAAATTTAGTGCTGTAATAGCGGGAAAATAGATTAACACTGCTCTCCAGACTTATAATCTATGTCAGTCCAGTGCAGACCATTCTATCTGTCCCATGAGCTAACAGTAGCTATCATCACTACTGTTTACATTCCACCCAACGCTAACGTTAGCAGGGCTCTCAGACACTTACAGCACATCATTAACAAACATCAGAGGGCTCATACTGATGCTGTCCATATAATAGCAGGGGACTTTAACCAAACATGCTTAAAGACTGTGCTTCCCAAGTTCCACCAGCATGTCAAGTGTCTTACAAGGGGCGAAAAGACACATGATCATATCTACTCCAATATCAAGCATCCTTATAGAGCAGTTCCCCTTCCCCACCTAGGGCAATCCAATCATCTTTCACCTCTTAGAAGGCAAACAAGACCAAATATTAAATCCATCACCACCTGGCCCGAAAACATGCTTCCCCAACTACAGGACTGTTTCACACATACAGACTGGAGTATCCTCGAGCAACAGGACCTGAACTCTTACACAGAGTCTGTGCTATTTTACATCAGGTTCTGTGTCAAAACTGTCACAGTAAACAAATGCAATCGAGTTTTTCCAAACCAAAAACCCTGGCTGACGGGTGAAGTTCAGGCTGTGATCAGAGCCTCGCAGATGTGGAACGACATTCAGGCTATCACCAACCTTAGGGGCCGCAGCCCTGCTACCACCGATGGCAACAGCGGGCTGGTAGAGGAGCTGAACCACTTCTTTGCACACATTGAGTCCAATCACCATCCTGTACTGCCCCCCACAAACTCCAACTCCTGTACCACCACACTCTGCCTCCATGAACAAGAAGTAAGAAGGGTACTGAGGGCACTAAACCCGAGCAAGGCTGCAGGACTAGATGGCATCCCAGCTAAGGTGATAAAAGCCTGTGCAGACCAGCTGGTAGGGATTCTCACAAAGTTATTCAACCTGTCCCTGTCATGCTCTTCAGTTTCACTTTGCCTGAAATCAGCCACCATCATCCCCCTTGAATGAAAAATCTGCCACTGATAACCTAAATGACTACAGACAAATAGCACTAACGTCTTTTGTCATGAAGTGCTCTGAGTGACTGGTTTCTCACCACATCCAAGACTTCCTCCCTCCTTCCCTCGACCCTCACCAGTTTGCCTATAGAGCAAACAGATCCACAGAGGATGCAATCGCCATCGCACTTCACACAGCGCTGAGCCACATGGAGTTCCCGAGGAGCTACGTGAGGATGCTCTTTGTGGACTTCAGCTCAGCATTCAATATGATCATTCTGGACATACTCACCATTAAACTTTCAGACCTCCAGATGCCCCTCTCCACTTGTAGCTGGATTAAGGACTTTCTCATAAACCGCCCACAGCGTGTCAGACTCGGCCCCCAGATTTCCTCCACCCTCACTCTCAGCACTGGCTCCCCACAGGGCTGTGTGCTGAGCCCCCTATTGTATGCACTGTACACACATGACTGTTCTCCATCCAACCCAACAAATACCATCATAAAGTTTGCGGATGATTCACCATGTGTTGTGCTGATCACCGATGGAAACGAGTCTGCATACAGGGAAACTCTCTGACTGGTGCTTAGTGCACAACCTGATACTAAACACCAAAAAGACCAAAGAAATCATCACTGACTTCAGGAAGAGCAGGAAAAACCATGCCCCTCTCTCCATCAACAGAGAGAGCGTGGAGATGGTCTCCACCTTTAAGTTCCTGGGCATCCACATCTCCGCTGACCTCTCATGGAGCACAAACACCAGGGCCATCGTGAAAAAGGCTCAGCAGCGGCTGCACTTCCTCCAGGTCCTGAGGAAAAACAATATGGAAAAAAAACGGTTGCTGGCCTTCTATGACTCATCATCACATACGGCTTGTGTGTGTGGTATGCTGGCTCCATGACAAAAGCCAGGAAGGCTGATCTCCACAGCACAAAAGATCATTGGCTGCCCCATGCCCTCCCTGGAGGATATACTGCCTAAATAGGTTAAAAACCAGAACTACAGACTTTTCACATCCAGCTAATCACCTGTTTGATCTGTTAGCCTCTGGGTGGCGTTACAGATCAATCAGATTACATACCACCAGACTCACAAACAGCTTCTTCCCCTGGGCCACACAGATTTTGATGCCCCCCCCCCACCACCACCACCACACACACTGATAGTTCAGCCGTAAATTACAATGCCTTTGGCTGCAAAGACAAATGGAGAACAGTTCAGCTGAAAGCCATCAGTTGCTAAGACAATGCTTGCAGCAATACTATATTATCAGCATAATAAGCTCACGTTAAATACATTTGTCACTTTACACTGTACCTTATTTTTACTGTTTAGTAATTGTTTTTATATTGTATCTTTTGTTTGATGGTCTTTATTGCACTCTGTTTTGGTCAAGAGCATATAAATTTCATTAACACAACTGTGTAATGACAATAAAGTCCATTCTATTCTATTCTATTCAGCATACAGTTATAATTATTAGCTTCTGCCTTGTCCTCAATGGAAAGTGAGATACATACTTGTTCTGTCTTGCCTCCTATAGAATAAATCAGAGCACTCACTTGAATGTCTGATGGCACTTTGTTCAGCTTTGAAGGGGTCCGGTTTCTTGAAAAATGTTTCTTCCAATCTGACCAGCCCCCACTTTGCAATTTTTAGGATACTTCCACCACAAGACTCCCAGCCAGAGAAATGTTTAGTGATTGTTTTAATTCTGACAATATGTAACATGAGTACATTGAGACAGGCACTCTACCTTATATGTCTGTGAACTAGCTTGTTCTGCTTATTAGTGCTGAGCATAGAATGATTTTCACATGTGAGTTTGTCACTATCAAGGCTGGCACATGCCGAAGTTGTATATTTAACAATGAAAAAATATGCATACTATTAGAACTATTTATTTATATATTACATTTATAAAAGTGTGGGTACTGCATCACATTTCAATCCTCCATGGCTGTAGGTTTTGAGATGGAACTTCCCACATCCCTAAATCCCAGTATAAAAATCTATTATATTTTATTTGTGGGGAAAAAGAACAGGCAGTCAGACTGCATTATGATAAAAACCTGGGAGGTGAAACCCAGGGCAAAAAGAAAGAAAGAAAGAAAGGAAAAGAAAACATATTTGGACTATTGCTCATAAATTTTATGAACCTTCACAATTGTTACAGTGCCCTCAATAATGATTGATGGTCCAAATCATCCTTTATATCAACTCAGACCTTCCCTCATCTCGATTATGACATCTGGGCAATAAAACAACTTTGTTTAGTGAGATTTATTGAGTAAATGAATCTGAAGTTGAAAAACTGCAGAGACAACATCACTTTGCAGTGGAGATGATGGCCTTGGCCACAGGAACTCATCAGTATGAGTGGACTGCACAGTCCAAAAAGGCCAGACAGTCATCTCTGGCATCTTCACTTGTGAACTCCTGAACGATGACTCGCTGAACAGCAGGACTAACCTCACCCCAGACCATGTATGCACTCTGCTGGAACTCTGTTTAAACACTACCTACTTTCAGTTTTCGGGGCACCTCTATAGGCAGCAACATGGCTGTGCTATGGGCTCCCCGGTGTCTCCTATAGTTGCCAACCTGTACATGGAAGAATTTGAGGACAAAGCCCTGTCTTTCTTCACTGGTATTGCTCCCAGCCATTGGTTCCACTACGTGGATGACAAATGGGTTAAAATCAGGACCCGGGAGGTATAGGCTTTCACCAAGCATATCAACTTTGTGGATGGCAACATCAAGTTCACTCGTGAGGATGCCAGAGATGACTGTCTGACCTTTTTGGATTGTGCATTCCACTTGGGAGGGGACAGAAGCCTGAAGGTAGAAGTATATCAGAAACCTACACACACAGACCAATACCTACTTTTTGACTCACACCATCCACTTCAACACAAATGGGGAGTCATCAGAACTCTAAATCACAGGGCAGAGGAAGTGCCCACAACTGCAGAAGGGGACAAGAAGGAGAAACTACACATCCAGAATTTCCTTAAAGCTTGTGGATACCCCAAAGCAAGGAAGAGGCCCAACACCAACAGGGAGAAACCAGAAACAAGCCTTATGTGGCTGGTTTAACAGAGAAGTTAAAAAGGATCTTTCGCAACCACAATGTCCCAGTTAACTTTAAACCAGGGAACACCCTGCAGCAGAGACTGGTCCACCCAAAGGACAAAACACCCAGACATAAACAGAGTGATGTGGTGTATGCAATTAAGTGTAGTCAGGAGTTTAACGACTTGTACATTGGTGAAACTAAGCAGCCACTGCACAAACACATGGCCCAACCCAGGAGGGCCAAGTCCAGTGGACCAGAGTCAGCAGTCCACCTCCACCTGAAGGACAAATGACATTCTTATGAGGACAGTGAAGTCCAGATCCTCTCCAGAGATCATCGCTGGTTTGAGAGAGGAGTCAAGGAAGCTATTTTTGTAAAAATAAAACACCCCTCACTAAATAGGGGTGGTGGACTAAGACACAACTTGTCATCCATTTACAATCCTGTTTTGAGATCTCTGCCCAAACATGCCCACCAGGACAACAGACGTCGGTCCACAGGGGAGGATTCAAAGACAGGTAACGATGCTCACCGATACTGGGCTATAACGACTCAGTCATTAGGGTACATTGTTGGCCATCACAGGACTGAAACACCACTGAGGGGGATAAATATCTCTGGCTCAACACCAGTCAGGCAGAACTGGTGAAGCCTTTTGGATGAGAGGTGAAATGTCTTCAACCTAAAGCCAAGTCCAGTTGATTTTTTTCTGTTTTTTCAACTTAATCCAGTACAACATCACAGAGGTTTTGATCAACAATAACTTCAGAGCTTCCATAAAAGTAAAATGCGCCAGAGGATATCTGATGTGGATTGTATTAAAATGTAAAGGTGTTAGGTATTTTTAGTCAGATAGAAATTAGATAGATACTTTATGTATTAGAAATGTTTAGTGGAAATAGGATGTCTAGTTAGACTGTTAAATGCTTAGTCATGCTTATGAGTTTCTACAGGGTACATCTGGTCAAGGATAACTAGAGAGAAGAGTTGATGACTGTCAGCAGACAGGATGTTTAATATTATTATGATGTGTATAACTGTAGCCTTAGCCATAATATGTTCTTATGTTTAA
>NW_018127954.1:836151-866505 GCF_001952655.1 Monopterus albus
CCTCGTCTCTCAGAGTCAGTATGGTAAAAAGTACCGGGTACAACAAGTGGTGCCGTGACCTTGTGAGCCTACCGGACTCTCCAGACGACCGGTCCATAGTCCCGGACCAGCAGACAGTGCCATATTCCTGTGCCAAGCTGAGCTGTGAATGCGGTCCTGATTTGGCTGAGATTCTCAGACGAGAGAGTGACTTCCTCGTTCACTGTTGAGCTGTGTTGCCGTGTCCCACATCAACTAGGTCGACCAAAAACAGGTGAGCCAGGAACCTTTGTTTAAACATAAACTCCTGCAGAATGAACGTATGCCAAATTGAAGTTGATGTGTGGAACTGCCCACTCGCGACATTTTAAATTGGATTCTAAACAGTAAGGTTAATGAAACACTTTTTTTTTTTGTTTTTGAATGCTGTGCTGGTTTGTTCATTGCCACATGTACAGTTAACAAAAGCACATAGTCTCATTTGAGGGGGAGTAAATGACGGGACGTAAAATCCACGTTCTATAAGTGGATTTCTGCTACGTAGTAGCAGTTGTTTCTTCATTTTCCCATTTCCTTTTTAATTTCCCTTCGGCTGGAGCAGAAGCAGAGACTCATCTCAACCAAAAACGGATGGTCTCTGATACATTACACACATGTGATAACAGGCACAGGGAAAGTTTTGCTGTTCTCAATGTGTGGGTGGGATAACTGTACAAAAGGCTAATTAAAACATTTTTCCACAAGTGTATCACGCTGGACAATAGGTTCATTGTTAGAATTTGTTGTGGAGTTGACGTGCCTTGTACAGCAGTGTAAGATTCCGGGTGGGAAATAGGATTAGTGGGAAAAATTGTACCAGATTAGGGTGACCGACTGTCCTGTTGAGATAAAACGGTGGAATTGATTGGGAATTAACCCCCAGAAATTGTGCGCAGCAGCAGGTTAGTCTGCTGTGGAGGTCTCGCTTTTTGATCAGGTTCCACTGGGCCAAGAGCCTCTCATTAATGGACAGCTGTTTTGAAGTTAATTGGACTGCCTCATCTCTCAGAGTCAGTATGGTAAAAAGTACCGGGTACAACAAAGGCGTACCTAATAAAATGGTAACTTGATATGTATGCAGAAGCTGCTTTTTTCAAGTCAGGAATCAGTCTACCAGGAAATGCTACAGTCTTTCTGGAACATGATACCATACCAGGCGTGCAGATTGACCTCAACATACAGTATCTTCCATGTCAGCAGCAGATGGCTCCATAAAAAATGAATAAATTAATTACAACAGAATTAAAAGAAATACATTTTTGGCAGGCTGCACAATTCTTTTTAAAATTAAATTTCTAATGAAATATTCATATTTTGCTCATTTACATTTTAATTAACTTTGTTTATCAGAAGAGTTATCCAGAGATGCAGTGAGACGTTACACATTCAGATAAATACACATTGTTTTGTACAAATGAAACTAAAAGCACAAAGAAAATGACTTTAGAGCTGCATTTATACTTAAACAATTTGCTAGTTGCACTAACTTGGCAAAGATCACTTACCCATCAATCATTCCTTCCTTTAAACAAGATGTCCGTCCTGCCCTATTACAGTCTTCAGTGACAACTGCAGACAACTGGCCCACAAGGACTATAAACAGCAGTTTATGTAGTTTATGTACTGCTGCCTCACAGCAAGAAGGTTTAGGGTTCAAGCCCCAACCGACCCAGGGTCTTTCTGTGTGGACTTTTTGCGCTCTCCCTGTGTCTGTATAGGTTCTCTTCAAGTACACTGGCTTCCTCCCACAATCCAAAGACATGCAACTTAGGTTGATTGGTCACTCTAAATTGCCCATAGGAGTTAGTGTGGGTGTGTGTGATTGTATGTCTCTAAGTATCAGCCCTGTAATAGACTGATGACCTGTCCAGAGTGGACCCGCCTCTCGCCCATTTTCAGCTGGTATTGGCTGCAGCCTCCTTGTGGCCCTCTTCAGGAATAAGTGGTATAGATAATGTATGGATGGTTGGAAAATACAAAACAAAAATGTGAAGACATCTGTACTCTAGTTACCACATTTAGGACAGTATGCAAGTGTTGGCACATGAAATTTACAGATGTATTTCTGACATGTGCAGCACATAATACTGGTTTTACTGTCCTTTAAGGGGTAAAACTGGCATTTCCTCCTCTTACATGCCCCAGCTGCAGCCTCAAGTGGATCACAACAAGATTCAGTCCCCTGAACTGTTTTCACAAGCGCTCCAGATGCTGTTGGACTGGGTAGGCTTCCCTTCTTTAAAGAGTCCATGGCATGGTTTTCCTTGTTTTTTGGCTTAGCTACAATGTTACAACGATGAATTATCATCTTATACATGACCTAAAGCTCAAAAAATGAGGTGCACGCATGCTCTTGTACTTCTATACAGAAGCAACTCATTTTATACAAATCTCGCAAACTCTCACTCTCGAGACTTTTTATCTAACAAAATTAAGTATTACGTAATAGTTTAAGGGTTTCCTTAAATGATCATAATCTCCAGGCTGTTGCGCATTCATGTGAAATTGCCTGAAATCCACCGGTGCGGTTTTGTGGATATATTTTCCCTCCTGCTGCTGTACTGTGACCAGAGGATGTGGAGAAAAATACAGGGCCTGTTGTTACTGCATGTCCAGGAATGTTCCTGTAGAGGGACTCACTGTTTTACCTGACCAGGTCTAACATATGATCAACCAACCAGTAAAGCACCCTGGGGTGATGACTGATCAGCTCATCAACACTAGATTCCCCTGGAGCACAGTACCGGTTTGTTTTGTCTGCTTAAGGCCAGTGTGTCTGCTGCATGTGATGTGTTGTTGGTTAACAGTTGGATTAAGGATCCATGATGTTATTGTGGGTACTGCACTACCTGTTGGAATTAATTTCACTACTTTGCAACCACCGATTGGATTTACTGGCCTTGGATCTACTTGAAAGGGAGTGAAGTTTCCACAGCTTGGTGGGACTTAACGGTAAGTTTAAAAAAAACACATCTTTATGCCTGCTAATGCTTTGTTTCTGTAGAAAATTGTGGTAAGGCTGGAGAAGTCACTATGTCTGCATTATGCCAGTTAAAATATGGGGTTTCTCAATTACCTGCTTTGTTTAGAGTATTACAAATCTTTTTTCATAGTTACATATACCTATCAATGGAGGAGAAATTCAAATTAATTTATGCTGTTGCGGTTCCTTGTACTATCCATTTGCAACACAACACTGGCAATAAGAGTTGTGCGCGTTTATGAAGTAGCCTCTCATTTTTAGGAAGAAGTCCTTTGGTTTTATCATTCTGAAATAATTACAGACTATTTGGAGTTATAATGGGTGCAAAGCTAATCTAGAGGTACCCAAGATTAAACATTAAATGGTTGGAAATGAGCAAAATGAGCAGCCATGGGCACTTTAGGTGTGGGGTTATAATGTGTCCCCTCAATCATGTGTGGGATTATGAAAGAGCTGCACCTGCATAGATTTTTTTTTTAGTTTAGTTCAAGGTCAATCACTGTGTGAGTGCTTGTGAATGTGTATGTTTTTTGTGGCATTTAAATTATTTTATAACTGCTTGGTCAAAAATGACCTAAAGACAACCTTTTTACTCTGGTGGTATAGAACTATCATGGCAATATAAACAAAGTCACTGTTTCACTTTTCCCAATGTTGGGGTCACTTAAGTCATCAAATTTCAATTTGAAAAAAGATCTTTTAAGGTGTTTTTAAAAGCAATATGAGGGTTAAAGTCCTTACTAGTGAAATTTTATTCCCTGTTGCTTGGTTTTTGTCATGATTCGGTTCCGCTGCTTCCTGTCTGGCTTTTATTTTGACGTTACTTCCTGTTTTGTTTCACCACAGTTTTGATCTTTTTACTTTCTTCATCAATCGCAATAGTTTACACCTGCTTACACCTCTATTTAGGCAGCATCCTCCCACAAGGACGCTGCCAGATTGTTCTAGACTCCAGCTCTGACTCTCCAGCATTTATACCTTGCCTGACTCTCTGTTTCTGACCTTGGATTACTGTTTTTGACCACCGTGTTTTGCCTATGCCCTCCCAGCTTCTGATTGCCTGCAGTGTACCGACCTTCTGATTTATTCCCCTTGACCTCTCGAGTTTGGATCTTCTGGCTATACCTGTTTACCGGCACTGACCCTAGACTGTCTTATTGACCTGATTGTTATCCTGGACTGTGTATTGGTTGTCTGGTTGCAACAAGTAAAAGAACCTTTCTCTACATCAGTTCGTCTGGTTTTATAATTGAGTCCACCACAAACACCATTTGGCGTCCTTACACGCTAAACCTGACAGTACAATCTGGCCAAAGTATGGACTCAACCAGCAAGCAAGATACTGACTGGAGAGCTCAGATGGAGCAGGCCCTAGCCCACCAGGGAGCTGCCCTGGGTTGGATCCAGATGGACCTGCACCAATAATGTCAGGCAGGAGGCGATTGGGCTGCTGCCAGGGCGGGCGCTGCCAGTGCTTCAGCAAAACACGAGCCCAGACTAGCTCCGCCAGAACGGTACGGAGGAGAGAGCGAAGAGAGCAAGGCGTTTCTCACTCAATGTGAGATCCTCTTTGAAATGCAACCATCAGTGTTTCCCACCGAACGAGGCCACTTCTCCCTCGGTCATGTCACTATCACAAGGTTCCCAGTCAGCTGTGGATTACATCATCGCTTTCCGCACAGCTGCTGCAGCCAGCGAGTACAACAAGCTGGCACTGGTAGACACTTTTTACCGCGACCTGTTAGACTGCCTGAAGGATTCCCTGACAGCCTACAATCGCCCAAGAGGACTGCGCTCTCTCATGGATTTAGTCACCTGCCTGGAAGGGAGATATCGAGAACGCCAGCAGGAGCGCCACCGGGGATCATCGCACGCCAGTCTTGGAGCATGCGCCGGCCCGAGCACCGCATCAGAAACCCCGGAGCCCATGCAACTCGGGAAAACAAGATTAATGCCAGAAGAACGAGAACGTCGGTTCCAGCAGAATCTATGCTTGTATTGCGGAGGTCCCGGACATCGTGCCTTCGCATGTCCGGTAAAAGAGCAGGGCTCCGCACGAAAAGGAGGGTGCTGCTGAGCCGTTATACTACAGCTAAGTCTTCCTCTCATCCCACTGTACAAGCTGTTTTATCTGTCCATGCTCATGATATTAAAACACCTGTGTTCATTGATTCTGGTTCAGATGCATGTTTTATGGATCCTGAATTTATTCAGGCACATAAGATACCTACTTGCATAGTGGATCCAGCTCTTTTGGTACATTCACTCAATGATAAATTCTTGCACCGGGTTACCACACAGACCACGTCACTTATGCTTACCATAGACAATCACACAGAAGAAATACAGTTTCTGGTCATGCGGTCTCCACATCATTCTGTGGTATTGGGTTATCCCTGGCTAGTAAAACACGGGGCCAGAATGAACTGGGGAGCAGGGCGAGTGGTAGAATGGGCCGCACAATGTGCTACCACTTGTCTGTGCTCCACGGTTCTACAACGCACCGATCGGGCGGGGCCAGTAGACGAAATCCCAGACATAAGGAAGGTGGCGCCTGAATATCACAATTTAAAACAAGTGTTCAACAAGACCCGGGCATCTTCCCTTCCCCCGCATAGACCCTATGATTGTGCTATAGAGTTATTGCCAGGCATCATGCCCCCTAGAGGCCGCCTGTTTTCTCTATTTGTCCCAGAACAGCGGGCCATGACTGATTATATCACGGAGGCCCAGAGGGCTGGGTTGAATCGCCCGTCCTCGTCCCCAGCTGGGGCAGGGTTCTTTTTGTTGGGAAGAAAGACGGGGGGCTTAGACCGTGCATAGACTATTGTGGGCTCAACAAGATCACTGTCAGGAACAGATACCCACTACCGCTCATGTCGTCTGCTTTTGAACTGCTCCACAATGCCATGATTTTCACTAAATTAGACTTAAGAAATGCCTACCATCTGGAGCGCATAAGGGAAGGAGATGAGTGGCAAACCGCTTTCAACACACCGGCGGGACACTATGAGTACCTGGTTATGCCATTTGGATTAACCAATGCACCAGCAGTTTTCCAAAACCTGATTAATGATGTTCTGGGGGATATGTTGAACGTTTTTGTGTTCGTTTACCTAAACGATATCCTTATCTTTTCACCCTCTACAGCCCACCACATAGAGCATGTCAGGGCAGTGTTACAGCGGTTGTTACAGAATAACTTATATGTGAAAGCAGAAAAATGTACCTTTCATGTGTCCACTGTGTCTTTTTTGGGGTTTGTAATTTCTACAGGCCACATCTGTATGGACCCTGCCAAGATACGAGCAGTTGCAGACTGGCCGACGTCAACCTCTCATCAACAAACCCAATGGTATCTGGGATTTGCTAACTTTTATAGTAAGCTTATCAGGAACTATAGCATTATTGCTGCCCCGCTCCACCGGCTTACCTCCAACACCAAGCGCTTCACCTGGGACATTGCAGCTGACCATGCTTTTGCTGCCTTCAAATGACTTTGTGGCGCCACCCCTATCCTCACGATGCCTGACCCAGAGAGGCAGTTTGTGGTGGAGGTCGATGCTTCAAACTTCGGGGTGGGGGCGGTGCTTTCCCCCAGGATAGGAAAATGCACCTCTGTGCGTTTTTCTCCAAATGACTCACCCAGGCAGAAAGCAACTACTGCGTGGGTGAGAGGGAACTGCTGGCCATTAAGCTGGCACTGGAGGAGTGGAGGCACTGGTTGGAGGGTGCTAAGCACCCGTTTTTGGTCTGGACTGACCATAAGAACCGAAGGCAGATGCTCTTTCCCACCAGCATAACCGGGAGGACAAAGACGCAGAACCAGTATACATACTGCCCCAGTCTACCCGTGTGGGTGCTGCTCTTCTCAGCATTGAGCAAGACGTCATCGATGCCCAGGGGTCGGAACCAGGTCCGTCGGCCTGTCCTACCAACCGCCTGTTCGTTCCGGTGGCCTTGCGCACCAGGGTGCTACAGTGGTGTCACGCCGCCAAGATCGCCTGTCATCCTGGGGTGGCATGTACCTGCTACCTCGTGCAAAGGTGGTTTTGGTGGCCCACTGTAAAGACGATGTCTGGGGGTTTGTGGCTGCTTGCCCTGACTGCGCCAAGCACAAGGCCCCTACGTGTAAACCGGTAGGGCTATTACGCCCTCTCCCAGTTCCCCTGAGACCATGGACCCACATCTCTGTGGACTTTGTAACAGGCCTTCCCACATCACAAGGTAACACAAACATCCTCACTATTGTTGACAGGTTTTCTAAGACGGTTCACTTCGTACCACTACCCAACTTACCCTCAGCTAAGGACACAGCCCAACTCCTCATCCTACATGTGTTCCGGTTGCATGGTCTCCCCAGGGATGTGGTGTCAGACAGGGGACCCCAGTTTGTGGCCCGATTCTGGATGGAGTTTTGTCGGCTCCTGGGCATCTCTGTTAGTCTCTCCTCAGGTTCCCATGCTCAGACCAACGGGCAGACTGAGCGGCTCAATCAACAACTGGAAACTGGCCTGCATCTCTTGTGCTACCAGGACCCAACACTGTGGGCTGATAATGTGACCTGGGTGGAATATTCCCACAATTCCCTGCCTTCAGCTGCTACTGGTATGTCCCCTTTTGAGTGTGTGTATGGTTACTCCGCCACCTTATTTCTCAGTTTGGACCCTGAGATCCGGGTACCGTCTGCATCCGCCTTAGTCCGTCGCTGTCACCAAGCCTGGAGAAGGGCCCGCCTAGTTTTGCTTCGTTCAGTCCAGGCATACGAAAAGTGGGCCAACTTACACCGGTCCCGAGCACCTGTCTACCAGCCCAGCCCGAAGGTCTGGTTGTCAGTTCGTGACTTACCCCTTAGAACCGAATGTCGCAAATTATCCCCTAGGTTCATAGGGCCTTTCCCCATTTCCAAGATTATCAACCCAGCAGCGGTCCACCTCCGTCTGCCCCCCTCTCTTCGAGTACATCCCACGTTTCATGTATCCCGGGCCAAGCTTGTTTGGTCCAGGCTCCTCCACCTGTGCCTCCACCACCTGCTCACTTCGTTGATGGGGTTCCAGTCTACACGGTCCGGCATCTCCTACGATCCCAGAAACGTGGCCGGGGGGTCCAATACTTGGTAGACTGGGAGGGGTACGGACCGAGGAGCTGTCCTGGGTGCCGTCCCGCCATATCATGGACCCTTCCCTCATTCAGGACTTCCATAGGGCCCATCCGAGCCAGCCTGGCGGTGGTTGTGGGACCGCCATGTGAGGGGGGTTCTGTTGTGTTTGTGCCCTCCTTCCTGGCCCCCTCCTTCCTCCCTGCTTGGTTCGGTTTTGGTTTTGGTTTGTGTTTGGCTGTCTGGGAGCCATCCTTGTGGGGGGGTACTGTCATGATTCGGTTTCGCTGCTTCCTGTCTGGCTTTTATTTTGACATTACTTCCTGTTTTGTTTCACCACAGTTTTGGTCTTTTTACTTTCTTCATCACTCGAACAAGTAAAAGAACCTTTCTCTACATCAGTTTGTCTGGTTTTATAATTGAGTCCACCACAAACACCATTTGGCATCCTTACACACTAAACCTGACAGGTTTTGGCATTTCTTCCATCACAGCATCCAAACGCAGCCCAAAAGTCTGTTTTTTCTGTTATTTGACCAGAGTTTATTTTGTTGTAATTTGGCATTATACAAATTGAACTGGAGTAAAGTGAAGTAGCCAGAATGGTCTGGCTGACCTATGCAATATGGAGACACATGTGATCATCTGAGCATCTCAGAAGCCCTTATGTAACAGGAACATAAATTTCACCTTTTTGTCTGTCAAGTGTGTGCTGGGCACATTGTTGCTGGAGGAAAACTTACTACAACTGCAATACTCACTAAAGTTTAAGTACCAGTGAGTGTTTTACACACTCCCACCTCAGAGTCCAGAAATAAAATTAAGACAGTGAGGTAAACAAGAGCTTGAACTTCATGTCCAATTTTTGTCAGGTGACACCAATTGAGACATGTTTCTTTCTTTTTTTTTTTGTTTTTTTTTTTTGTTTGTTTTGTTTGCTTGATTACTTTGGGCAGCACACACTGCTTCCTGGAGATTTTCTAATGGGCCCTCAGGGACTGTCTCCCACACAGTAGATAAGACAGTCCCTAATGGGGGCAGACTGCATTAGGTTACAGAAATGTCTGGCTAGGCACTGCTGACGTCATTTGTCTTTTGATTTCTGAAGAGTCCAATAGACTGAGTTCCAGGAACCATCTGTATCTGTAACATGTAATGGAAGAAGTGGAGCTCATAGAGGAACACAGGTGTTTTGAGGGGCTAAGCAGAAATCTTTGAGTCCTTCTTGCCAGTAATCGCAAATAACACTGGAATGCACTCATGTCTCCACACCCAAAGCCTCTGGAATAACAACCAAGTGGCAAATTAAAAGTCATATTTATCCACAATTTACTTTGTTTTAACTTAGCTTGAAATTGTCAAATACTCACCCACAGCCATCTGTCAGGCCAGAAACGAGCCAGTCTGAGCCATAAACTGAGCCATTTTCAACCATTGTCCAGGCAGGGTAGCTCTCATCCACCATTGTACCGACTGAAGCAAGTGTTAAGTCTGTCACAGCCTTCATGCTGGTCAGCTCTATGAGTGAGGGCCTCAGTGGGCACTATTAACTCTCTGCTAAATTAGTTAATATGTGTACAGAGGTTTTCTGGTGTAATTATGCGTGGCAATAAAGTTTATGCTTTATGCTTTTTATGAAATAAATTGTAGCATTAAGAGAGTCTCACCTGCAATCCTCAGATGAATTGCTTTCTTTATGTTTTCCCCTATAACATAAGTTTGCTGGGACACATGTCAAGGATGTGACAGAACAACAAACTTTATATGTACTGAGTCATAATTGAAAGGGTTTGTTAGATTTTATACTTTGTGCTTTGACTGGGGATGTGCTGCTGTGATTATGAGGTACTCAAAAAGACCGCAAAGCCATAAAAAATGGACATATGGGATATCTTCAGTATTAATCGGCAATATAGAAAAGAACTAAAAGGAACAACTACTTTTGCCAGGTGCTACAATACTAGAGAATAAAGAACAGCAGTTCTGATCTTTATTTTTCAATTTTTTGCTTTTTAAGCAGTTTTATAGCAAGAGTGAAAAAATATTGGAATGTCAGTAATAATTACTTTTTCTGTTGCTACTGTGGGTGTATGAACTGAAAAGAGCAAGTGGCAAAATGAGATGGTATAAATAAATGTAAGTAATTAAACTACAGTTGTAAGTGGACATAATCTGTGATTTTACATCACTGTACGTGCAATTGGTGCAATCAGATTTAATACTGGGGTCTGATGTGAGCCACATACTGAAACACAAGGCCGACAATAAAAATGCAGCTCAAAGGTTTTTCATATAGTTATACTACATGCTGGTAGTGCAGGTATGATCACTAATGATACACTGCATCTGTACTCTTCTACTTCTTGATCCAGTCATTGTCCAAAGTTCAGCTGAAGTTCCCTTCAGCTACAGCTGCTCTAGTAACTTAAAATGTTTAAGGTAACCTTTGAATGCCCTGTAATAGATATAGCAGGAGGCATGGTGGAAAACAGACACTAAAGTGGAGTTACATGCAACCAAATGGTGTGAGGTGTGTGCATCTATAATATGAAGAAATACAGTTACACATTGATGTCTCAGTCTGCATGGGACATTGACAGTCACAAGAAAAAGTCATGGCGCTGTTATGGTTTGGACCTTCTTCCTGCCATTATGCTTTTATTTTGGTTATATACTTCTTGTTTCTGCTATTTCACCTGCCCCAGCTTTACCAGTGGTCTAACTTGCAGTCATTGTATCCACCTGTGTCTCGTTATCTCCGGATTCCATCCCATTTATATTCCTCCCTTCCCTTCAGTTAGATGCTGGTTCATTGACAACTACTCACCTTTGTTCCTCGCCAGTGCCCTGTTAACTTGCTCATCTCCTCTACTGACTTTGACCGACTACTGCTCTGCTTACCTGGTCGTCTCCCTTACACTAAATGAGTCTCCACCTGTTCCTGTGTCTACACTCACCTGCTACCTGATACTCCAGTTCTCCGTTCTCTGATTCTGTACTCTTCAGCTCTCCGTTCCTCGACTCTGCACTCTCTAGTCTTGCATTCCCCGGTCCTCCACTCGCCTTCTGTCAGCTCCACGCCGCCTGCCTGCTTCATCCCCAGCTCCACGCTACTGATGTTCTTGCCTACTCTCCCATCACGAAGTTTCACAGTCTGGTTTTCTTACCATATTCCATGTTGTAAGCACAGCCCAGACCAATACTGTGGTGTTCACAGGTTCTTTTATAACCTTGCTCATGCAATTAGTCTTAACTGGAAATCACAGGTACAACCACTTTTGTCACAGTGATTGTGGGTAAACTGCCGTTTATTGAAGTGATTACCTTAAAAGCAATAGAATTGCTGTGGGATGATCTGCCTCATGATATCTGCTGGTGCAAAATTTCTGCAATGACATTTTTAGGTTAGCTTACCACTGATAAAGTAAGCTGCATCTTGTTGAATTAATTGTTAATATGTTTTATTCCATTGTATTGCTCTAGTTCTGTTTTAGTTGTAAATTTGCATGGTTTGTTTAGCTGCTTTTAGTATCTGTTAAACATCCTTGGGTGCTCAAAAAGATGCTTAATAATTAAAATGTATTATTATTATTAGGGATGTAATGGTATTTGTAATTGTGAGATATTGCGGTTAAAATGCCTTGTTAATGTTGTAGGACTGACAGTATCTACATATGGTTATTTTGTTAGCATACTGTAGCTGTATGCTGGTCAGTTTGAAACCAACATAGCAGATGGTAGTCTGCACAGTCAGCTGTTTAACTCAAACAAATCCTGTTGTTTTCTCTTTCTGCTGGTATTTGTTACGAGTGATCAGGCTGCTTTGTTTCACTTTCATTTTTGTCCTCTGTAACAAGCTGGGGAAAATCAATACAATCAATAAATCAATAGGCTATATAAAAACATGATTTCTTCCTGGTGAGCCTACATGAAAACTATTTTTGTCCTGCTGAGAGACAGACAGCTCTTCTGATGACTTTAAAGACTCAGAACGCATCACTCACATCTCACTTTCAGTGTGTTTACAGTGTTAGACTCTCGCAATGCTTAGAGCAAGTAAATTCCTGGATGCAATCAAATTTCTTTCAGTTAAACAAAAACAAGACAAGTTACTATGTTTTACAAAAAGATGGAAAGGACAGAAGTTACTGATCAGCTTGTTTTTAGAGCTATAAAGGCAAAAGCACAAGTAAGAAATTTTGGTGTCATAACTGAGTCAGACCTGTTTTATCTTCACTTTGTCTTAAATGATTTTATTCTGGTTTTAATGCTTGTTTGTTATGCTGTTACAGATTTTCCTCAGTAAAGCACTTTGAAATGCCTCCATGTATGAAATGTTTGGGCCAGTTCCAGTGTGAGTGTGACTAGTTTTATTTACAAGATCCAACTACTACAATAATGTATTATTTTATTTTATCTCAGAAAAGGGCTGCTATTGACTGCTGCATTTTTCTTTATATACATTATACAAAAGCTGATTTATTATTTAGTAATGGGGTTTTTTTTTTCAACTTTTTTTTCAGTATTTAATGACGTGATAAATATCATAACGTGGAATTTTTTTCGTACCAATATTGCACCATGGGTTGTTGTATCATTATAGCCCTATTAATTATTGTACAGTATATCACAAGAATGTAAACAGTTTTGTTGTGTACTGTAGAAAAAAGCAGGATGCACTGAAATAAAACAGGGGGAAAAAGGAGATGAGCCCCTGTACATTTCATTAAACAAAGCTTTTCCTGGTATCTTGTCCCAGGGGAAGAATTGAGGGAAGTAAAAGTTGTGTAAATTTCATCTGGTGAGCAGGAACAGCTTCATTTCTCCCTTTAGGTGTCAGTTGACAGGACTTTGAACAGACTGCTGGGATTACATGGCAACAGTAGCAGAAGACAGCAGTACTTCAAGTGGAATCAGGGGCATCGTGGAGCTGTGTGTGTTCTTGGTGTCAGCGATCAATCTGCCAACACAATCTTCTATGTGTTTTCAGTGAAGGCAGTCTCTTAACTCAGAACACTTTGAGTTAAGAGAAGAAGCATTGTATTGTGGGTTTCTATATATCCTGCCTTGTCTGGCTTTCTTCTGCCCCCTCCGTTCTTTCCCTCCCTCACACTTTTATCTTTTGTCTCTTCTAATTTGCAGGGAATCAGAGCAGTGTATGAATACAGCTTCTGACAAAGCACCTTGTTTTCTTCTTTCCTCCTCTTTTGCACTGTCAGTTTCTTATTATGTTGTTTTTTATTTCTCATCTTTAATCTGCATTGTTGCAGTGAGAGTTTGTGCTACGTTGCATCAGTTTCAGGCTGCTTTCATTCTCCCCTCACAGATCTTACTCTGTTGTTAAATTAAACCAATAGTGCCACCAAGTGGTGAGGTAAAAAGGGGGAATGAATTATTTGAAAACTTTTAAATTCAAAGAATAGATCAAATTTGATAGACTTCTCCTTTTTTACTGTAGAGGCAGAGGCAGTTTCTAAATTGAAATGTCCATGTTGCAGATTCACATGCAAATATTCAGATGAGTGTACACAGTGTTTATAATTTGTATTATTGAAGGACAGTAATTGAACAGTGATACACAGTAACCTTTACCACTTATGGCATCAAATTCCTGTAATATTCCTATGAGTTAGTATTCTGGGTGAGAGATTTGACATGTATATGAAATTTAATTACAGGGTACAGTCAATGTGTTCATCCCATGAGGCAATCAAAATTGATTAAATACTGTCAACATATAGGAAATGACAGCCAGGAACTGGCCTGATGAGAACACTTCACGTTTAGTCTTCATTTCTGCAAACAGTGCCAGATTCTTTCTACAGCAGTGCAATAAGTGAAGGAAAATTGACAGGAAACTTTAAAGTAAGTAAGAAAACACAAATCAAGTCTACTGTTGTCCAGGTAAACAGACATGCACCTACCCTGACCTCAAAAACTCCCAGGTTAAATAAAGTTAGAAATTTGTCAAAGTCCAGGGCAGGGGGTTAACCTGCTAGGCTTGTATCGCTGCAGTCTGCAGCTGTGCTCACTATGCTTGACTTCTTATTGATGATTGACTCTTTGGTCTGAGGGGCCTCCAATTCCGATCACTTTGTGAACCATTCCAGCTTCAGCTTCCAGACTATGATCAGCAAGCACAGGGGAGACTCTGTTGTTTGCTCCCATTCACGGTGCTACAGCTAACTTTCCTTTGCTCTGATCCCTAGTACTGATCTGCTCTGTCTGCAGCCATGCTGCCATTCGCTCAACATTTACACACACACACACACACACACACACACACACACACACACACACACACACACACACCATGCACTGAACTATCCCTTTAAGGTGAATAACAACCTCATTCTCAAACACACTAGTAATTATATAATCTTTGTCCTTAAAGAGCAAATCAACAGGCAGAAAAAAAAAGACAACCTAACAGTGGTGGTTTAATCTAAAAGTTTTAACTAAGACAGGAAGAACAGCACATTCACCTTTTCTTTTTCTACACTACAATATCTGTGTGTTGGCTGTAAATTAGTCCACAGCATCCACTACAGTGTTACACTACTGTATGGGAACTCCTGCCCAAATATATATGCAAATTAACTATTGCAGATCATATGGGTCACCAAAGCAGCCTTGTTTTGAACTTTACCTTCTATCCTTAAAAACCTGCATCAGAATTCACAGACCATGGGGTATCCTCCACTGCTGAAATTCACAATAAAAAAAACACACAATGTGACACAAGACAGAACTCACCTGTCAAACCATCTTTTTTTTTATTTCCTCACTCTGTTAAAGGCAGAATGTACAACTAGGACAGCTGGGTTGTGTAACAGCACTCATGCAGAGGTTGACTGCCTTAACTCCTAAACAGCAGTGCTATTTTGATTATTACAGTTGTTTTATAGCATCCTTTGGAAATGCACATTTTATATATTTAAACCTTTTTCTGCACAAAGAATTTAGTTTTACAATGGTTGTTTTGTGCCTATAGTGTGGATATGTAATGTCCCAAGGTTCATTAATTGTTCACGTATGTTCGCCACAGGAAGCTCTGAATAAATGGCAACAACATATTGAATTTTTCATCTTGAACTCTTTACTTGAAGCCTCTGGTGGCAAAGTAAGCCCACGCAGCAAAAGGATAAAATATAGATGTTTGCTAATGAACAACAGAGAATGTCAACTGCTTTATTTTTGGCACACACCGACCATGCTGGTCAGTCTCTTTCCTTTTTAACAATCCTTTAAGTCAACAGCTGGGCTGTAGCTGCTGCTACGACTCATCAACAAACACAAGTGCTGCCATTGTCTGTGGCCTGGGATTTACAGAGCAAACTAGATAATGTCCAACTATGATCTCCTGCCATTGTAATGTAATGGAAGCTCATCACTTCAATGTTCCTTCCTGCTGCTGTTATCAGATGTTGAATTAAAGATAAGGTGCAGTTGAAAAGTACTACAACTGAGGCTTTTGTGATAACATTGCATAAGTAATCCATTGGTAGAAGACATTCAGATTTTTATAATTGAAATAAGAGTAGTACTACTATGTAAAATACTCCACTACAAGTAAAGGTGTTCTGGAAAAGTAAAGATGCATCAGCAAAATGTACTTAAATTATTCAAAGTAAAGCTATGGGTTTAGACTGAATTGGATTATCAATAATAATAATAATAATAATAATATGATTTTTATTTTATAAGCTTATGATATGTTTTGTAACATATTACATTCATTTTGCATATGCCATAGTGAAGCTAGAATTACGGCCCTGTGTCTGTATGCTTCTGCCAACCAGCCAAGTTGTCAAAAATAATGCTGGAGGCAAGACAAGTGTGTGTGGAGTCTTTAGGAGCTTAATGAAAATGTGAAACAAAAACCCTCACAACAGGCAAAATTAGCACTATCTAACTCAGCTAACAGTACCAGGATACAAAAACAATAGATACACTCTGTGTCTGGTAATACACAAACATACTTTCATCCACACAATAATGTAAACTCAGAAACTACTGAAAGACTCTTAATTTGTTAGTTAGGTGAAAATATACATCTGCCTAAATAAAAGTCTTTCAGTTCACAGAATCAAAACTAAACCCCAGGGAAACAAGGTGGCACACAGTCACAAGGACATTAGGCAAAAGCCCAGGAAAGGGTGGACTACAAGAAGTTTTTCATAGCATACACTACTGTCACCAGAGGAACAGCCTGAAAGAGGAGGAACCAGAGAAGGAAGTAATCACATTATTTGGCCAAGTATGTTACACACAAGGAATTTGTTTCTGGTACAGAACCGATGGCAGCTATCTGTGGCACCAACTCACACCAATGGCTCTAACCATTGGGGGCAGCTTGGGGGTTCAGTGTCTTGCCAAAGGACACTTTGACACGTGGACTGCAGGCACCAAGATTTGAACCTCCAACCCTCTGGTTGGGAGATGGCTGCTCTACCCACTGAACCACAGTGAATGAATTAATGGTGACTTGATCACATGGCATGTGAGAAACCAGGACAAGAGATGCATCTCATGTCTCTTATAAGATTGTTCCTACATTCTCGGTCTGTGGTTGAACTGGAAATCATTCTGGTCTACGAAGGACATAAGAAATTCGAAGTCTCTTATATTGGCTCTGAGGACTGAGGAGCAAGGACAGAGGACTAGAGGGGCCATGGCTGAGGATACATGAGCCCATCCTTTGAGGAAGTTTTTTTTTTAACTGACATGCTCCCTTTATCAGAAAGTTGCTGGTGATTATAAACACTTCAGATGAAGGAGCTGATGAAGGAGATGTGTTACAGTGTTTGTCTTCATCTTTGTATGTCTGTTTCCTTAATTTTGATCCAGTCCGTTTTGTTGTGGTCCTGCTGTGATTTTAAGTGGGAGAGAAAAGTTAATGGTGGGAGGCATTTTGTGTCAGTCTACTAAAAAAAATCAGAAAATGTAATGTAATCATTTGCATTTACATTTAGAGTGGAGAGCAGCAAACACCAGTTACTTAAAGTGACATTCTGAAACTTATAATAGCTCTGTCCCTTTGTAACAGTCGGCGCTAATCAGCACCATCAATCACTGAATATTGTTTCATGACTACTTTAAACAAAAAGCTCAAAGCATAACTTCATAATCCAGTGACAGACATGCAGGTGTGCTGCAGTGGACTTTTAACAGCAAATTGATTTAACCTGTCTTTTTCAATCAGAGTAATCTAAATTCTGTTAGCTAAGAAAACAATTAAGACAAATGGAATTGTGATTAGGACAATTACAACTAACGATTAACACTAATGATTGCTAACAGAGGGTTCCAGAAGAGTGGTACCCCTGCAGCAGCTGCAGAGGAGGAGAGTGCAGGCAATAAAATACTACAGGAAGTTGGGAAGCCATTTAAAGTATAACAATTTCACTAGAGTATCACCGCTGCTGATATGGACAACATGAGGTGACATAGAGTAACATTCTGTATTGATGCACTGTATGACTGCAGTTGCAAATTTAGTACAAGATGGCAAATGTCACATATGTGTCATGATTCGGTTCCACTGCTTCCCGTCTGGCTTTTATTTTGACACTATTTCCTGTTTTGTTTCACCTTAGTTCTGGTCTTTTCTTTACGTTCTTCATCACTCACATTAGTTTCACCTGTTTCATTATTATGTGCACCTGTTCGCATCTCTATTTAGAGTACGCTGCCAGATTGTTCTAGACCCCAGCTCTGACTTTCCAGCATTATATTAGGTTTTTGTTTCTGACCCGGACTGTTAATTGGATTACCCTGTATTGCCTTGCCCTCTTATCTCGGACTGCTCATGTGTATCGGCTTATCGGACTTTCTATACGGACTACGCACTTTGGATTTCCTTGGATGTACGTGTTTGCTGGCTCTGACCTGGGACCGATACTGACCGTGAGTTTTTGTGTCCACCGTGTCTTGTATGGTTTTGTTGTTTCGTTTTAGTTCTCTTAATAAAGAGACGGTTTTGTTTAACACTTCCTCGTCTGGCCATTTAATTGAGTTCACCAAAACACTTTTCGGCCGCATTACGCGCGCCGTTTTCTGACAATATGTTGACATTTGTTAGTTGTGTAATTTCCTGTTACTCTGTGCTAGTGTGGTAAAAACCACAAATCCCTTCACTAGGTTTTAACTAGTCAACTAGTGTTATACATCTCTTTTCATATACCGATTAATTAATGCCTTGTGCTGTTCACAGAACACAAGCAACTATCCTCTCGTTTTTAGGTAGGGGTTCTCTGGTTTTAATGATTTGAAATAATTGCAGACTATTTGGATTAATGATGGGTGCCAAGATTAAACATTAAATGGTTGGAAATTAGCAAAATGACTGTGCCATGGGATCTTAAAAAGATACTGGCATTCACCAATATTTTCATATTTGGGATTTGTTCTTAGGTAAGGACAATCTACACACACTCAGGAGCACACTTGGGCACTGACATGTGTGTGAGATATCTTATTTAGTTTTCTTCATACAGTATATGCAGTTATATAATATTATAAGATTTAAGTTAAAACAGTTGAATTTTTATTAAAGTTCCTTTAATATTTTTCAAGCAATTGTTTGTTTTTAAGGTTTTAAAATGAATGTAACTTCCACAGTGTGATTATTTGTATCTTAGAATTGGCAAACACATCACTTAAAAACCAGACACATATCTTTATTTCTAATGTCTATTAATTTCTTTAAGTGTCTCTTGGATATTTTGTCCAGTGTGCAAGTTTGGTTGTCCAGCACCTCATCTGAGATCAGACTCAGGGCAGTTGATGGGACCTGGCTGCACACAGAGACCTCTGCTCAGCTGATGGCACAGCAGACAGGGCCATGTACGGCCCCAATGCGCTGGTCGGGCTCAGAAAACTCTGATCCAGCCAGCCTGTCGTCCTGCACTGGTAAGCAGCTCTCTTCTGTGTTTGTTTTGCTCTCTCAGATATGAGACAAAACCATGTTTTTACTTCATCGGTTGTGCACCTTTCTCCTTATATAGTGTTCACTGAATGAGTAAGAGCATCCCATGTGCCTTTTTTGTTTTATATCCACTACTGATGCTACTAAATATGGCAGCTCATTCTTTTTTTTTCTCCACTTCATAACTACTATAGTTTCTTTGGATTTTAGTTGTAGCATTCCTGGCTTTCTCAACTTCTCATCGTTTCTGTCAGTTGTGTGCACACAGCCCTGCAGTCTCATGCCTTTTTATGGCCACTGGCAGGACATTAACCTGCTAATTAGGAACAACTGGTATGCACTTTCCACTTACAAACACATGGGATTCATCAATATAAGAACACCGGTGCAAACAATTCTGCAGTTTAAGAACACATCCAAAACTCAGACTTTTCTTGGCACGCTTCTTAAGATCAGCCTACAAAGAAATTTAAGAAACCACTTATGAAGATTTTGGTGAATGAGATCCATTGTTCTGCTGTTAAGGCTAACACAGCAGACAATGTTTCACACAAGGAGACAGAGTCAGTGTTACAGAGCAGTCACATCCCAGTGACTGATGACTGGTAATCACCCATATGAGATGTTTTCAAGGTTTGAAGAAATGTAACTTCTTTGACTCCTGGCAGAACCTGATAAATATTGTCAGAGTGCCCCTGAGCAAGACACTTAATCTCCAGCTGCAGTGGAGAAACTCAGTGGGTGACACAAGACTTAGGTTGTGCCTTTGACAAAGTAGCTATACATGCCTAGTGAAAGGGTTTAAAGTAGTGCAATCACTGCCCTTTTTCTTTCGTTTTTTTCAGAGGAAGCAGTAGAAAGATCTGACAGAGGTGATAAAACAAAAGATCCTTATCTGCCATGAACTGCAACTTCAGCTAACTTCAAGAAGCTCTGTTGTTGAGATAAAAGTTAGCTTTTTGTAACAGTGAAAGAACTTCTGATCCTCTTGTACAGCTATTGTTTTTCATGAGAGCAACAGAACAGTATGCACACCAATGCATTTGTAATAGACACACACATACATTTCTTTTTGTCAAACACAGAAACAATGAGGCATACCTTTTTTTTTTTAAGTCTGCTAAATTTTTCCAAGCCGCCATTCTTTCTTTGAAATTACTTCCAGGCTTTCAACATTATCACCAACATCTTGTTTTCTCCCCAGCACTCTTTAATGTGGATGAACTCCACCTGCAACTCCAAAAAGTGCTATGCACAGTAGATGAATATACACCACCCCATATAAATCACTGTTGGAAGTTTAGCAGCACAACGAATAGGATCAATGTAAAACACTGCTGCCATACAGCTGTGGGGTTACGCTGCTATATCAGTGTCAGAATGGGAAGAACAGGAAAAACACCCTTCTGGAAATGTCTGTGCATTATTTCAAGGTGGCTATCCCTGGTGCTAGCCTTGTAGATAAATAGACTGAAGGAACTTTTGAGCTTTTGTTGTGTATCATATTTGTAACAGTTACTAAGTGAGACCAGAGCCAAATAAAATTGTACAGCTCCAGTAAAATTTGCTGAACACATTATATTAGTGTTAACACTGGATTTTATCTGGATGTAAATGTCAGCACAGTGTATTTGCAGCAATTCTACCAACAGTCCCTGTGGTGCCTTTCACCAGCGTGGGAGATACTGTCACAGTTAGAAATTTTCGATTCCTCACGAGTCTTCTGACCTTTAAAATGGTGTCGACAGCGATGGTTATTCGCGCTCTCTTGTGTTTGTTGTTTTTCTTTGTTTTCTCGGTCTTGCTACCCATCCCGGATTACTTTCACCAGAGAACTGTTAAATATCAGACAACTCACACTGAACTACCTTTCTCCAATTTTTGTGAATGAAGAATGCTGTATGGACATTCTGATTGGAGGTGCAGCTGCCGTATAGAAGACCTGGAAGAAATGCATGGCAAGCGAGCGGGCTCCTTGTTGAGGCTACGCCAGAGAGGGACAGAAGACTCCACTCCTGTCTATCCACCTAACAAATCTTCACTCACTAGCCAACAAGATGGATGAAATCCTTCTTGTCAGCAGGAGTAACTGACTACACATGCTCTTCTGCTTTGTGCTTCATGGAGAATTGGCTCAGTGACTCCATCGCGGACAGCGCAATCCAAGTACTGGGCTTTCAGATGTATGAGAGGAGGTGGAATATGTCTCTACATAAATGAAGGTGCACAGATGTCACAGTGCTACAGAGGACATGTAACACAGACTTACAGACTCTATCAATTGCAAACCTTTTTATTATCCCCGAGAAATTAACTCTTTCATTCTAATTGGAGTGTATATACTGTAAGGTCGCAGGCCCACACCAACGCATTACAGCTGAACTGATAACTAGCACAGAGCTAGAACATACTGACTCTCTACTCATTGTTCTAGGGAACTTTAACAGAGCAAATCTCACCCAACAACTGCCCAAATACAGGCAGCACATTACCTGTCCCAACAGGGACAAAATCACACTGGACCACTGCTACACAACAATAAAAGATGCCTATTGCTCTGTCCCCCGTGCAGCCCTAAGTCTCTCTGATCACTGTATGGTCCATCTTATTCCAACCTACAGGCAAAAACTTAAAGCTGCAAAGCCTGTAGTCAAAACAGTGAAGAGCTGGACTGAGGAGGCTAAGTCAGAGCTACTGGCCTGCTTTGAATGCACAGACTGGAGTGTATTTGAGACTGCAGCTACAGACCTGGATGAACTCACTAACACTGTCACATCTTATATCAGTTTTTGTGAGGATGTGTGTATGCCCACCAAGACCTTCTGCACATACAACAACAAGCCCTGGTTTACAGCCAGACCCAAGCAGCTTCGTCGTGCCAGAGAGGAGGCTTAAAGGTGTGGGGACAGGACTCTGTACAGCCAGGCCAGGAACACACTGACAAGGGAGATCGGATCAGCAAAAAAGAGCTACTCTAAAAAGCTGAGGGACCAGGTGTAGGCCAATGACCCCTTGTCTGTGTGGAGAAGCCTGAAAAGCATCACTGGCTATAGGAAACCACCCTGAATGACTACAGACCTGTCACCCTGACATCTGTAGTTATGAAGTCCTTTGAAAGACTGGTGCTGGCCCACCTGAAGGACATCGTAGACCCCCTGCTAGACCTCCTGCAGATCGCTTACTGGGCAAACAGGTCAGTAGACAATGCAGTTAACATGGCACTGCATTACATCCTGGAACACCTCGACTTCCCAGGGATCTATGCAGAGGCCCTCTTTGTGGACTTCAGCTCAGCATTCAACACCATCATTCCAGACATCCTCCACTCCAAACCGACCCAGCTCACTGTGCCTGCCCCCACCTGTCAGTGCATTACTAGCTTAATAACAAACAGAAAACAGCAGGTGAGGCTGGGAAAAAACCACATCCAGTAGCCGAACACTAAGCACAGGTGCCCCTCAGGGATGTGTGCTCTCCCCTCTGCTGTTTTTACTGTACACCAACGACTGCATCTTGATGGCCCTCTCTGTCAAGCTCTTAAAGTTTGCAGATGACACAACGGTCATTGGTCTCATCTGAGATGGTGATGAGTCAGTCTACAGATGGGAGGTTGAGCAGCTGGTCCTGTGGTGTAGCCGCAACAACCTGGAGCTGAACACACTCAAAATTGTGGAGATGACAGTGGACCTCTACACTTTACGGGTCAAAAGGAGGACGGAGAGGATCACTGCAGACCCCTTACACCCTGGACATAATCTGTTCGAACTCCTCCCCTCTGGACAGTGCTACAGGTCACTGTGCACCGAGACAACCAGGCACAGGGACAGTTTTTCCCCCTGGGTCATTACTCTGATGAACACTTGACCCATGACAGTGTTAGGTATTTTTAGTCAGATAGATATTGGTTAGATACTTGATGTATTAGAAATGTTTAGAGGAGACAGGGTGTCTAGCTCAGGCTGTTAAAATGCTTAGTCATTCTCATGAGTTGCAGCAGGATGCTTATGGTCAAGGATAACTAGATAGAAAGTTGATGACTGTCAGGAGACAGGTTGTTTAATATTATTATTATGACTGGTATAACTGTAGCCATAGCCATAATATTTTCTTATGCTTAATGTCATGACATGTCACTAGAGGTCGTGTTAGAATGTTTGTAGCTACACACCACATAATCAACAGACAATCACACATTGATTTTCTTCATGTTTTGGCTACTGCTCTGGCCAGCTGCAAAGCTGTCTCCAGTGGAAGGCTGTTCCACAATCTTGATCTAACAATAGCAAAGGTGTGATCACACTGGAGCTTAAGCCTGGACCTGGGCACGATTAGCAACAGCTGAAGGGCAGGCCTGAGAGATCTCCCTGGCACATTAAGGATTAATCATCTTACTAAGATAGGAGGGTGCTAGACCATTCAAAACATTAAAAATAAATAATAATAGTTTGAAATCTGTTCTGTATTGGATGAAAAAGCCTTAGAAAAATCAACTTGCCTTTTTAACTTCTCTGATAAACCAGCCACATAAGGAATGACAGTGTTATCCCCTTATGTTTCTGGTTTGTCCCTGTTGGTGTTGGGCCTCTTCCTTGCTTAGGTGAAGGCCCACTTCGGGTATCCACAAGCCTTAAAGGAGTTCTGGATATGTAATTTATCCTTCTTGGCCCCTTCTGCCATTGTGGGCTTGTGGATTCCCAAACGCATGGCCCAACACAAGAGGGCCAACTCCAGTGGACCAGAGTCAGCAGTCCACCTCCACCTGAAGGACAAAGGACATTCTTTTGAGGACAGTGAAGTCCAGATCCTCTCCAGAGAACATCGCTGGTTTGAGAGAGGAGTTAAGGAAGCTATTTTTGTAAAAATAGAACACCCCTCACTAAATAGGGGTGGTGGACTAAGACACAACTTGTCTTCCATCTACAATCCTGTTTTGAGATCTCTGCCCAAACATGCCTACCAGGACAATAGGCGTCGGTCGACAGGGGAGGTTTCAAAGACAGGTAACGACTCTCACCGATACTGGGCTGCAACGACTCAGTCATTAAGGGACATTGTTGGCCTTCAAAGGACTGAAACACCACCGAGGGGGATAAATATCTCTGGCTCAACACCAGTCAGTCAGAACTGATGAAGCCTCTTGGATGAGAGGTGAAACATCTTCGATCTAGAAATCTAAGTCCAGTTGATTTTTTTCTAAGGTTTTTTCAGTTTACTATGACCTGGATGACTGAGAATCTGCACAGTTTTGTATTGGATGTGAAGCCAGTGCTGTGATGCCAGAACAGAGGGTTATATGGTCAGATTTCTTCATGTTTGTTAAAAGACAAGCAGCGGCATTCTGGATGTGTTGAAGATGGGAGAGGGATGACTTGCTAATGCCAGTGCATTACACTAGATAATCCTTTAAGTGATAAAGGCATGAACTGCTTTCTCGAGATCCTTAGAAGAAATAAAGGGTTTAACTCTTGAGAGAAGTCTAAGTTGAAAAAGCTACCCTTAACCACAGAGATAATTTGTTTATCAAATTTGAGTGCATTGTCAAAAAGCACACCATGATTTTTTTTTTTAACATGCCATTTAGAGTCTTGGGCCAGAAAGCCAAAATCAAGGATAGGGGACCCAATGAAGTTCACTCCTCTAAAAACCACACATTCTGTTTTACTGTCACTGAGATTCATAAAGTTCAGTGATAGCCAAGATTTAATTTCACTCAGGCAAGCAGCAAGCATTGATAGGGAGTTCTTGCCCTTAGAATTAGATGCTAGATAAATCTGAATGTCACCAACATACCAGTGAAAGGAAAAGCCATATTTGTTTTAGGATTGATCCTAATGGAAGCACGTGTATGGAGAAGAGGACTAGATCAAGAACAGACCTCTGGGGAACCCCACCGGTGAGCGCTGAGGTAGAAGAGAAATCACCATTACTCATTGAGAAACGTCTGCCAGAGAAATAACCCTCAAACCACTTCAAAGCAGTACCTTAAAGTCCTACAGAATTGGCCAAACCCCACTATTACAGTCATGGTGTCAGGATCAGCGCGGAAAGCTGCCGATAATATCAAGGCTGACTAAGCTCTATTTGGGGCTTAGTCAGACGTCCCTTGCCCGTCTTCAGAGAGTTCAAAATGCGGCTGCTCGGTTACTGGTTGGGGGGCGCAAAGGGGAGCGTATCACTCCCATTTTGGCTTCTCTTCACTGGCTGCCGGTGTATTTTAGAATTCATTTTAAGATTCTTTTATTTGTTTATAAGTCTTTAAATGGTTTGGCCCCCTCTTATCTTACAGAGTTGTTGCGTCTTTATAGTCCTTCTCGGTGCCTCAGATCAGTTGATCAACTGCTTCTGGAAATACCGAGGGCTAGGCTGAGACTTAGGGGGGACAGGGCTTTTGCTGTAAGGTCTCCAAAGTTGTGGAATGCATTGCCCCTATATATATCAGGCAGGCCCCTTGTTGTCCACTTTTAAAGTGTATTTGAAAACTCATCTGTATCTTTTGGCATTTGATCTGGTATGAGGCTTTGTTTTGTTGAGATTTTTTGTTTTATGATGGGTGGTTGTTTAATTGTAATTTTGTTTTATTGTTGTGTTTTGTGTTAAGCACTTTGGTCAGCTGTTGCTGTGTTAAATGTGCTATATAAATAAATTCGATGATGAAGATGATGAAGGGTGAACTCAATTATAGAGCCAGATGAGGATAAGTTAAAAACTGTCTCTTTAATAATAGCACAGACAACACAACCATACGTAAAACATGCAACACACACTCAGGTTGAAAATACAGTCCAGGGTCAGAGCCAGTAAATTTACACAGCCAAGGGATTCAAAACAAGGTGTCAGAGAGGGAAGTCCGATAATCCATACACAGAAAGCCGTCTGAATCAAGAGGGCGAGGCAGAATCGGTGGTCTAAATAAATTGAGGTCACAACAGGAATCTCCAAAAAACAGATAAGCTTGAAAGTCTGCACGGGAGTCAAGAACAAACTGCCAGCTTTCCAGTGGGGGAAAGCTGCTTATATTGGGGTGAAAACAGGTGAAAACAATGAGTGCAGATTAAAGTGAAAAGTCCGAAACTAAGGTGAAACAGAAACATGAAGTAATGTCAAAATAAAGGCACAAGAACAGAAGCTGACAGGACAGAATCATGACACATGGTAAAGTCTAATAACACCAGAATCACCGCATCACTTGCATCAACAGTTAACAACCAGTTTAAAATGTACACAATGAAGTTTACACAATATGAAGTGAATGCAACACAGGTGTCATCACTGTCATGAGGAATGTTCCCCAAGTGACACCTAACCATGTCCCGTAGAAGTTCATGTTCAAAAATATACAAGTCCAGGGAAGTGGTACATCTAACTAAATGCAGTTATTTAAACACCAGGCTGAAGTAATGTTTTCCTGCCCTGTCTCAACAAAAGCAATTGATAATAGATGCTTACAATAACACAAAAAGCTGCTATTTGTCATTTTAGATATTAGCATGTAGTATACTGGACAAAGTTTTACACAAATTTCATATATACAGGGCACTGAATGATAGTCATAACTTAAAAATACAAATATATAGGTAATAAAACCACATCATAACCATAAAAACTTGTCTTAAATTCACTACATAAAGCTATTGTGAACTTCAGCCTGAAGAGAGCCATATTAGGTGGCTGAATGCATGTTTCTACTTATAAGTGAACTAAAGGTGATCAGCTATGTACAGAATAGAATCCGAACTGAGCAAAAATACATGCAAATACATCCATCAAACAAATTATATATAAGTACAGAATTTTGACTAAGAGCCAAACGTGTTTGTGTGTGTACTGTACATGTTTGTGTCAGCGTGTCAGTAGTGAAGCATCAATCACGGAGGCGTGTGGTACAAACTGTAAATTTAATGATGTAATTTCTGAATTATCATTGCTTTCAAATTACCTTCACCTCACTGTTTGGATTTGCTCCTAATACATAATGGATAGTGTTATCCAGCCACTTATTCCCCCAACCATTATTCCAATTACAGCTGCACTTTACGCCACTATTACAGTCATTGTAATTATTATAGAGTGGGCTACAATGAAAATTTTCTAAATTCCTTTCTGTCCCATTACCATTAGTGTCAAGGCTAATTTTTGAAGGTTCATCCCATTAGAAATCTATCATGCATCTGTCTGCTTTTGATATTGCAGTCTTACACTGATGTCTACAAAATTCCCTGCATTGTTGACAGACGTGTTGAAGCAGGCGAGAGCGACTGAAGCTACTGTAGATCAGACACCACTAAGAAGAATAGTTTAACAAAGGCAACATAATTCCTGCCAATAAAATGAGTGAACAGAATTTACACACACTGTATATTTTGATTCCTACAGGGCCTTTAAAAATGTCTTCTCTCAAATTGAGTCAAGTTACTATAGTTGCTGTGTCTACTCCACTATTAAGGGAGATTCGAGTGCCAGCAGCATGGTAGCAGTTTGAGGACCCTATACTGAAATCATTCCTTTAAGTAAGTTTTATAGTATTACATTAATCCCTGTCCTCAAAAATGGCTGACTCACCCAAGTTTCTTTATACAACATTTATGCAACATTAAACATTATTTAAGCAACACTATATGTAGCCTGGTGTACAGCAGTGGTAACAGGTGTATTCACTTTTGTTGGAGGATGTACTCTGTCTACCTGACCTGTTTTTTTTTCAATTATACATAAGATTAAACACCCCAATTCAACTTAAAAATTGTAAAAAAAAAAAAAAAAAAAAAAGGTTTGTAGGATGGCACATCATCAAGTTCAAGCTCCAGTTTAATTTATTTGTGATTCCAACATATTTGCATAAAATTCTACAAGTACATGAGAACAAAATTACATTTCACAAACCTGAAGTGCATCACCAATTAAAACATAAAAGCATCACAGAAACAGAAAACTTAAAAGTGCATCCAACTCATTGCGCTTATCAGAATCAACTTTACTGGTGAGGTGTGCTGGACATGAGGAATTTGACTCTGGTACAGCGGCTCTCAATTTGCATGTACATATCCCCATGCAAGGGGCAAGTAAACAATATACTAACATAAGGCTGTAATATAGCAAAATAAACAGTGTAAATAAGCAATAAACAATGCAAACAAACAGTAATGTTCATTAGGAAGTGAGATAAAATAGAATAAAAATGGAGTACTTAAAAATAGAGACCCGTACGGGTTGTTATAATCTGTACAATGTATATTTACCGGTATTGCACTGGGGGAATGTATTGCACTGAGGGTTATTGTCCAGTCATACTGTTGTGGGTTAAGTGTTAATCAGAGTGATGGTAAGAAACTCATTGTCTTGGCGCACAGTGACCTGTAATGCCGTCCAGAGGGGAGGAGTTCAAACAGATTGTGTCCAGGGATTGAGGGTGCCCACCCTCCTTTTGACCCGCGAGGTGTACAGGTCCTCCATAGAGGGCAGGCTTGCACCAATGATCTTTTCTGCAGTCCTGACTGTCCGCTGGAGTCTGTTCCTGTCCTGTTTGGTTGCTCGGCCAAACCAGACAGTGATGGAGGTGCAGAGAACAGACTTGAAGATTCCTCTTGTTAGATATTAGTAAATCAGTTAGATAATTGTTAGACAATGTGTTGAATCAGATGTGTTAGTAATGCAGTTTAGTAAGATTCAAAGTCTGCTCTAGTCTGTTTTGTTTCAAGGTTAGCAGACAGAATGTTGATTCTGAAAAGTGAACCATAGGCACCAATTCTTTTCCTTCATCAACCTTGTATTAGAATATTATGTCTGAATGAATGAATGAATGAATGAATGCCTTATCTACACACCATGTGACAACATACACACACATTGAAATTTTTCATTTTGCTATGAGTAGGTAAAAATGCAGCTGCATGTGGAGCACTAGATAAGAGATGGAGTCTTTGGATTGGCTTCATCTGGGGATTGTTTTGTAATCTTCCTGGGTAAGGGGTTAGCCTAAACCTTATAAATGTATTAGGTTCTGTGCGGCAAGGGACTACACTTTCCAGTGGCCTGTGTGTGTGTCTGGAAAAGGGAGCAACCCGGGTCGTGTTTGTAATTTTGCTTGTGGTTAAAATAAACCAGCACTAGATGAAGAAAGGTGGACTCCTTCGTTATTCAGAGCTGTCCAATTAAAGAACTGGGGTACTACACTCTGTAGAACTGTATCAGCAGCTCCTGGGGCAGGTCAAAATTCCTGAGCTAGTGCAGGAAGTACTTCCTCTGCTGTGCCTTTTTGATGATGGCGCTGATGTTGGATGATGTTGGGTAAAATTATTAACAAAGTCATACTTTAAGGTTGATTCTGACATTTGATTGAATTAAGAACTTAATTAGTAGAAGATTGACACTATGTTTGTTGATTAGTTAACCTGTTTGTTTAATTTGTGTGTGTATGGTTATTTTATCATATTAAGAAAATGAAAAGTTAGGATTTAGTTTAGAACACACATAAGTTTGCCTACTTATATGTTACAGTTATGTTTATATAGTTAGTTGAAGTATATCATTTTATGTGTTCACTGAATTCCTGGCCAGTGTTTACTATGTTAGTCAACTGGAGCACTGTTAAACATCAAAAGGGGGACTGGTTCACTAAAACACTGAATCTCATTGGATTTACAGCTTTGACAAGGAGGGTCCACCGATACTTTATTATCACCACCTGGCTGAAGAGGCCAGGGAATTTGGGGTCACTGGGACACCAAGGGTAATAAACAGATTAGACCTAAAAGCCACAAAGAGGAGACAACTTCAAAGGTAGGACCATATACAGACACACACAGGCAAGACAGTTTAATTAGCCAAACGGAAAGCCATGCCTCATATAGTGTAGTTAGTTAGTAACAAAGAAAGAAGTGAATGTAGGAATTTAGACAGAGTAGAATTTCCTCCCTCTTTAGGAAGCTGCCTTTCTTTATTCGAAGGTCCATTCAGTTATGATAATAAATGTTTGAAAGGTGATATTTCACTCCGATTATTCTTCATAAAAGAACACGCTGCAATGACCACTTCAGATCCTGGGAGATAGTGAAGCCCAGGAACTTGTAGGACTTTGCTGCTGATACAGTGCTGCCAAGTATGGTGAGGGGTTCTTCCTGAAGTCCACTGTCATCTCCACAGTTTTGAGTGTGTTCAGCTCCAGGTTGTTGCGACTACACCATAGGACCAGCTGCTCAACCTCTCATCTGAAGATTGACTCGTCAGAGAAAAATGACTGTTGTATCATCTGCAAACTTTAGGAGCTTGACAGAGGGGTCCTTCAAGATGCAGTCGTTGGTGTAGAGTGAAAACAGCAGAGGGGAGAGC
>NW_018127954.1:866672-867100 GCF_001952655.1 Monopterus albus
TGAGCTGAAGTCCACAAAGAGGGCCCGTGCATAGATCCCTGGGGAGTCGAGGTGTTGCAGGATGTAATGCAGTGCCATGTTAACTGCATCGTCCACTGACCTGTTTGCCCAGTAGGCAAACTACAGGGGCTTTACAATGTTCTTCAGGTGGACTGACACCAGTCTTTAAAAGGACTTCATAACTACAGATGTCAGGGCAATAAGTCTCTAATCAGTCCACTGATGGAGGCTTTCTTGGGTACTGGGATGATGGTGGAGCATTTGAAGCAGGAGGGGACTTCACACAGCTCCAGTTACCTGGTGGGGGGGGGGTTGTTTGTGCTTCTCAGGCTTCTCCACACAGACGAGGGGTCGTTGGCTGAAACCTGAGCTTTCAGCTTTTCAGAGTAGCTCCTCTTTGCTGCTCTGATCTCCCTTGTCAGTGTGTT